>NW_027590150.1:362500-725000 GCF_964213995.1 Mustelus asterias
GGTGATACACTTTGGAAGTAATTTGACAAGAAAGTACTCAATGAATGATGGAACACTCGGAAGTTCTGTGGAACAAAGGGATCTTGACATGTTTGTCCATAGATCTCTAGAGACGCAAGGACATGTTAGTAGGGTGGTGAAAAAGGCATATGGAACACTTTTTCTGAATTCTAAACGACACCTGGGTGTCAAGATAACCTTGTTTTCACTGCTTGGCATGGCAATGCTGACTCCCTTTACCGGGGATGGAGTGTGGGATGGCAATTGTTTGAGAGTTTGACGTGGCTTGAATGGATACAGATGGTTCAAAGACATATTTTATAATTGGTCTGTTCAAATGTTAGCTCGGCAATGACTGAGTTAAATCAATCTCCATAGTCGTTGTGATGTGAAAAAGTATAAGAAGGGATTCCCTGAACACAGATTAGTCAAGGTTTTACATATTGCATTGACTGGTGCCATGGCATCTGGGGCAGAGCAGTGTGTCATTGACACAAGAAGCAAGACAGGCAGAAAGGTTCCCGAAGCTCAGATGGAAACTTGAAACTTGTGGATCCAAACAAACACTTCAACATTTGTCAGTCAGATACATGGTATTTAGACTGGGGTTTTATTATTAAACTTTGTGACTGCAGATAAAGGGAGGGGGCTTTAAATGGGTAAACACTGAGAAAATTGCAGAGCTATGGGATTAATCGGATAGCTGGCATAAGCACAATGGATCAAATGACCTCCTGCTTTTGGCACAGTGGTTAGCACTGCTGCCTCACACGGCCAGTTCAATTCTGGCCTTTGGTGACTGTGTGGAGTTTGTATGTTATGCTCCTGTCTGCATTGGTTTCCTCTGGGACCAGTTAGACCCCAACTTGAGTCGTGAGTCCATTTCTGATCACCACACTTTAGGAAGTGAGGGCCCTTGAGAAGGTGCAGAGGAGATTTACCAGAATAATACCCGGGATGAGGGGTTTTAACAACAATGTTAGGCTGGAGAAACTGGGGTTGTTCTCCTTGGAGCAAAGTAGATTGAGGGGAGATTTGATGAAGGTGTACACATTTATAACAGATTTTAGAAGATAGATAAAGAAATGCTGTTCTGATCAGCTGATTTACAAAGGATCTTCGGACACAGTTTTAAGATTTTGAGCAAGATCTACAGAGGAGGTTGGAGGAAAAACATTTACACAGTGAGTGGTAATGACCTGGAACTCAATATCCAGGTCCTGTTGAACAGTGACTCAGTCAGATTTTGATGTGAGATCTAGTTTGAGTTACTGCCTGCAACTTCTTTTCCAATACACGACAAAATAAATTTACAAAATCCATCACAGTCATGTCCAGGTCTGAAATTTGGAAGAGACAAACATTTCTCTTGGTTTGATAGATTCGATAGAGGTGTAGAAATTTATGACAGGTTTAGATCAGACAGAGAAAGAAAAGCTGTTGCCATTGGCTGGTTGTTCAAGGATGAGGTGGCACAGATTTAAGGTTTGGCGAAGAGATGCAGAGGGGATGTAAGGAAGAACATTTTATCACAGACCCTGATAATGAACTGAAACTCGCTGAATATGAGGGGGTGGAAGCAGAGACTGAACGATACCAAAAGGAAATTGGATGGACGCTTGAGGGGAATAAATCTGCGGATTATGGCACTAGAACGGGGCAATGGGACGGAATGTTTTTTCTACAGAGTTGGCCTGGACTCAATAGGCCAAATGGCCTGTCCCTATTACTGTGTGATCTAAAGAGAATAATTTCAGCTACTCCAGCCTCTCCAACTAACTGAAGTCCCTCATTCCTGGTTTCCTTCCCGTAAATCCCCTCTGCACCCTCTCTAAGAACTTCACATCTTTCCTAAAGTGTAGGGCCCATAGATAGGGTTCCATTCCAGAGGGATAGAATTGAAAAGCAGGAAGATTATGTTCAACTTGTTTAAAACCAGGGTTACACAACACTGGGAGCTCTGCCAAATTAGTGATCTCCATTTAGGACATGGAGGCACTGGAGAGACACTCAATGGAACTGAGACAAAAGTATTATTTTGGATCTAGCTGTAGTGGTAGGAGAAACACTATTTACTATCCAGGATTAAATGAATTTGTCAGCTTTTGTGAATCATTTCAGTGGAAATGTGCTCTCCCAGGCTCAAAGACCATCAGCCCATTGGAAGCAAAGTCGTGAGACCGGCCAGTCCAGCAGAAAGAAACCCTCCGACCCTCCCACTTCACCAACTGTCAGAATGAACATGGTTCAGTCCTGGGTGTGATTAACAGTAGTAATAACAACAGAATCCAACTTATGAACTCGCTGGTGTGTTAGCAGGGTGGATGAATGTGTGAATCGCTTCCCACACACAGAGCAGGTGAATGGTCTCTCCCCGGTGTGAACTCACTGGTGTGTCGTTAGATGGGATAACTGAATGAATCCCTTCCCACACTCAGTGCATGTGAACGGCCTTTCTCCAGAGTGAACTCGTTGGTGTGTCAGCAAGTTGGATGACTGAGTGAATCCCTTCCCACACACAGTGCATGTGAATGGCCTCTCCCCAGTGTGAACTCGCTGGTGTATCAGCAAGTTGTAGGAATTAATGAATCCCTTCCCACAAGCAGGGCAGGTTAATGGCCTCTCGCCAGTATGAATCCGCTGGTGTCTCAGCAGGTTATAGGAATTAGTGAATCCTTTCCCACAGTCAGAACAGGTGAACGGCCTCTCCCCCGTGTGAATTCGCTGGTGCGTAAGCAGGTTGGATGAATCACTGAATCCTTTCCCACAGTCAGAGCAGGTGAACGGTCTCTCCCCAGAGTGAATTCGCTGGTGTGTTTGCAGGTTGGACAACCGAGTGAATCCCTTCCCACACTCAGAGCAGGTGAATGGCCTCTCCCCAGTGTGAACTCGCTGGTGTGTCTGCAGGTTGGCTGATTGACTGAATCCCTTCCCACACTCAGAGCAGGTGAATGGCCTCTCCCCAGTGTGAACATGCTGGTGTGCCAATAAGGCTGATGAATCACAGAATCGCTTTCCACACACAAAGCAGATGAACGGCTTTTCCCCAGTGTGAACTCGCTGATGTGTCAGGAGGGCCGATGAGTGAGTGAATCCCTTCCCACATTTGGAGCAGGTGAATGGCCGCTCCCCAGTGTGACTGCGTCGATGTTTCTCGAGTGCAGACGGGGATTGGAATCTCTTCCCACAGTCCCCACATTTCCATGGTTTTTCCATGGCGCTGGTGTCCTTGTGTCTCTCCAGGTTGGATGGTCAGTTGAAGCCTCGTCCACACACAGAACACCTGTACAGTCTCTGCACGCTGTGAACGGTCTAATGTGTTTGTGGAGCTGTATAGCGAGTTAAAGCTTTCTCCAGTCAGTGCACCGGAACACTCTCACTTGGGTGTGTGTACATCTCGGTGCTTTTCCAATCACATTGAAGTTTGAAGCAGACAGAACAACCAATATTTCTGCTTTTAGATTCAATGTCCGATGATATTCAGGTCAAGTGAATTGCAGATTCTGTCAGATCTTGAGTTGAGGCAAATCCTCGCCTTCTAATATTCTGGAGAAGGAGTTTACAAAGATCATTAGTATCAGTAAAGGATAGACATTCAGAACAGACAATTCGAGTTTCCATGGAACATTCTTTCCTCTCTCATTCCCCAAAATCTGTAAATCTCCATTCCACACACACTCCCTCCATTCTCACTTTGCTGTACCTAATATACACGCTCTCAGATCCATGCTCATTGTTTGCTGTCCTGGAGTCAGAGATCATAAGAAATGGGAGTAAAAAGGAGGCCATTTACTCCATCAAGCTTGCTCTGCAATTCAGTGAGACCATGGCTGACCTGATCTGGCTTTAACTGCACTTTCCTGCCAGTTACCCATTCCTCTTGACTTCCCTGTTGGTCAAAAATCTGTCCAACTCAGCCTTGAATACATTCAATGACCCAGCCTTCGCTGCTCTCTGTGGAACAGAATTCCAAAGACTAACAACCCTCTGAGAGAAGAAACTCCTCCTCATCTCCATCTATTCAAACTGTTCTCGATTTCCTCATGAGAGAAAACATCCACCTCGCAGCTCCTACCAAACCCCCTCAAAATCCTATTTGTTTCAATAATGTCACTACTTTTTCTTTTAAACTCCACTGAGTTAAGGTTCAACATGCTCTGCATTTCCTCATAAGACAACCCTTCATCCCAGGAATCAGCCTCGTGAACTTTCTATGAACTGCTTCCAATGCTTGTATATCATTCTGAAGGAAGAAGCCCAAAACTGTACAGAATACGCAAGGTGTGGTCTTAACAATCCCTTGTACAGCTGTAGCAAGACTTCCTGGAAAGTTGCTTTTGCCTGGAGTGAACCAGACCCCGAGTTGGGATATATGGATCTTCTAGTCAGCATAAGTGAGCCACATTGTGAGTCTAATTAATAATCTTAAATTGGGCCTGGTCCACAACACCTCTTGACTGATCAGTGATGACACTGTTTGATCTCATTCAATAAGATCATGGCTGATCTGATATAATCCCCAACTCCACTTTTCCACCTTGCCCCATAAACCTTGATTCCCTCACTGAGAAACAATACACAAGTTCTTTGTGTCGACAAGGCTTGAACAGATTGTTTAACCGAGAGAGACACAAGGACACCAGCACCATGGAAAAGACTCATTTATGTCAGCTCTTGTTTCCTATCTGCTCACCAGTTTTCTATCCATCTCAAGACATTATCAGCATCCCATGTGCTTTAACTTTACAAAATAGTCTGTTATGTGAGACCTTGTCGAAAGCCTTCTGAAAGTCTAAATAAACCACATCCACTGGTTCTCCTCGGTCAACTCTACTACTTACATCCTTACAAAATTCCAATAGATTCGTCAAACATGATTTCCCTTTTGTAAATCCATGCTGTCTTTGTCTGATTATACCACTGCCTTCCAAATGCCGAGTTGTGAAATCCTTGATAATAGACACCTGCAACTTCCCCAGTACCGATGTTAGGCTCACTGGTCTCTCGTTCCCTGTTTTCTCTCTCCCTCCCTTTTTGAACAGTGGGTTTACATTAGCTACCCTCCAATCTGCAGGAACTATTCCAGTGTCCAAAGAATTTTGGAAAATAACCACCAATGGATTTACTATTTCCAGGGTCACTTCCTTAAGTACTCTGGGATGAAGATTATCTGGACCTGGAGATTTATCCACCTTCAATCCCATCAATTTCCCCAAAACCATTTCTCGACTGATGCTGATTTCCTTCAGCCCCTGACTAAAACATGTTTCTCTCAGCACATCTGGTCCATTATTCACGTCTTCCTTTGTGAAGACTGAAGCAAAGTACAAATTTAATTCGTCGGCCATTTCTTTATTCCCCGTTATGAATTCTCCCATTTCTAACATTTGTTTTTGTCAATCTTTTTCTCTTTATCGACAGAAACTTTTAGTCAGTTTTTATGTTCCCTGCTAGCTTACTTTCATACTCCATTTTTCCCTTTTTAATCAATCCCTTGGTCCTCCTTTGCTGAATTTTAAACTGCTCCCAATCCTCGGGCCTATTGCTTTTTCTTGCCGATTTGTATGCTTCTTCCTTGAATCTGATACTATCTCTAATTTCCCTTGTAAGCCATGGCTTGGCCACAATTCCCTTACCACTCTTGCGCCAAACAGGAATAAACAACTTCTGGAGTATGTACATGGCCCATGGATTCCTCAAGGCTGCAAACATTGGCTGCAGCCTGGGAGTGGGTGTTTAAAACCTGTTGCTCAGTTTGCTGTTAAATCCGGTCACTAGGACCCAGTTGGGAGCAGAAAACGCTGAAGCCCCACCCACTCACTGTTGCGTCACCAAGACACCGACGCATGCGCTCCGCTCCCTGCTGAATCAAGATGGCGGCTGTTAACCTGAGCCTCGTCCCGGGAAAAAGACCTGAAGCTGCAAACACGGGACCTGCGGATTACTATTAGAGGTTTGAGACCTTCAGCAGATATTTAGAAACCCTCTCCGTCCATCTGCCGGTTCCAATCCTTCCTCCATGTATCCGCATCCTTACCGGTTGCTGATGAGACAGAGGAATGTCGCTCCCCATTGCCGTCATCCACGCTACGCATGCGCCACACACTGCCTGACTGCGCATACACAACGCTCCCGTGCTGTGGAGAGGGGACATTCTCCACCGCGAGGAATGGTGGGTAAAGCGCACGCCATCGAAACTCCTCATTTGTGAACAGTGAGCTTTTTTTGCTGCGATGTGAAAATTAGGGATAGAGGTGCAGTCAATAAAATTAGGAATCAAATTATACTGTAATCTAAGTACTCAAGGCATTCATTATCCACCAGAAAGTAGGGGAATGGAAATTCTCAACCGAAGTATCTGAAATTGATACATAATGAGGGGGAAATCGATCCTTATCTTTAATGAACATCAACACACAAAAATGGAACTTAATGACTTTTAAACAGCTCGCCCTCTTGACATAGAAGTGTCATAATGGGAAATGTGTGTGATGGATAGAGCTGTTTCTGGGGCACAGGGGATTGTGGGATCCACGGCCCCATTAAACAGCAGCTATTGGTATGTGTTTTATTAGAGAAGCGTCGGTGACTGCAAACATTAACTCTGTTTCTGTCTCCATAGATGCTGTCTAACCTGATGAGTATTTCCAACATTTTCTCTTTTCATTTCAGATTTCCAGCAGCTGCAGAGTTTGGTTTTGTTTATTTGAAGGCATTGCTCATGGAACTGAATCTAGAACCAAATGGACCATTTAAAGCTGTGTTTCAAGTAAGGAAAAAGTAGTTCTGTTGGGGATTTTCATTAAATTTACATTTAGAAAATTTTCAAATTAATAATTGGAACATGGACATTACTAGAATTACCAGCAATTGGCTAAACCTCCTTTGACAGCAGCTTCCAAAACTACAAACCTCTTCTCCAACATGGATAAGGGCATTTTGTCCGTGGAAACCCCACTACCTGCATTTACTCTTCAAAATCACACACTATTCTGACTTGGTAGTATACTGCTTTCACAATCACTCGGCCAAAATCCTAAAACTTATTTCTGAGCAACAATAGTACAGTGGCACAGGGTGGCACAGTGGTCAACACTGCTGTTTCACAGCACCAGGGACCCGGGTTCAATTCCAGCTTTGGGTGACTGTGTGGAGTTTGCAAGTTCTCCTTGTGACTGCATGAGTTTCCTTTAGGTGCTCCGGTTTCCTCCCACACCCCAAAGGTTAGGCGGATTGGCCAGGCTAAATTGCCCCTTAAATGCAGGAGGTTACAGGTTACCTCAGGATTACAAGTTGTTTTGAGATTGAAAGCGACATTTGGAGGTGATAGTTTTTCTGCATCCTTTGAGTTGGTGAAGGTTGTGGTTTGGCAGGTTCTGTCAAAGTTCTTGTCCAGTTGTAGATGTATAAAGTCCTTACCGTTCATTCCCTCCCTGTTTCATCTCTAACTTTCTCCTCCCATTAAGGTTGAATTCTTGTGTAGATCTGGACTGGGTGGCAGGTTTCCTGAATTGAAGGACATTTGCAAACCATTTGAGTTTTTAATCACAATCCAGCAGCTTTCGTGGTCACTTTTTCCTTGTGCCGGCTCCACAAATTACCGGATTCATTCAGCTCAATTTCACAACCTACCTTTGTGTTTATCACTGTTTTTTTCTCCTTTTTGAATTAATTTTACAGCATATTAGAAGAGGATGATTTGTAGGTGGGAAACTCAGATCAAACATCACATCAGGATCTGACAGACACCCAATTCATCAGGGCCTGAATATCATCGACTTTTGAACATGGAATCAAAAAGCACCGTTCACAATGGGGAGAAGGTGTTTACATGTTCTGTGTGTGGACGAGGTTTCAGTCGCTCAACAAACCTGTCAAAACACAAGTGCTGTCCCACTGGGGAGAAACCATGGAAATGTGGAGACTTGGGGAAGGGATTTGATTACCCATCTGAGTTACATATTCATCACCGCAGTCACACTGGGGAGAGGCCATTCACTTGCTCTGTGTGTCAGAAAGGATTCACTAAATCATCCCACCTTCTAAGACACCGGCGGGTTCACACTGGGGAGAGACCATTCACCTGCTCCGTCTGTGGGAAAGACTTCACAAACTCATCCCACCTCCTGTCACACCATCGAATCCACAGTGAGGAGAGACCTTTCCAATGTTCTGACTGTGAGAAAAACTATAAAAGGAAAAATGATCTGTTGAACCATAAACGCACTCACACTGGGGAGAGACTGTTCCCCTGCTCCGTGTGTGGGAAGGGATTCACCCGTTCATTCGACCTACTGACACACCAACTTGTTCATACTGATAAGAGACTGTTTAAATGTCCTGACTGTGAGAAGTACTTTAAAAGCCAGACGGATCTGCTGATGCACCAACTCACTCACACCAGGGAGAGGCCCTTCACCTGCATTTTCTGTAGGAAAGGCTTCACTTGGATGTCCAACCTACTTAATCACCAAAGGGGTCACACTGGGGAGAGGCCGTTCACCTGCTCAGTGTGTGGGAAGGGATTCACTCAGTCGTCCACCCTGCTGACACACCAGCGAGTTCACACCGGGGAGAGGCCATTTCCTTGCTCAGTGTGCGGAAAGAGATTCAGTCGTTCATCCACACAGCTGAGGCACCAGCGAGTTCACACCGGGGAGAGGCCATTTCCTTGCTCAGTGTGTGGAAAGAGATTCAGTCGTTCATCCACACAGCTGAGGCACCAGCGAGTTCACAAGTAACTGAAGGGATTGGATTTAGAATCTGCTGTTAATCACATCCAGGACTGAACCATGTTCATTCTGACAGTTGGAGTTTGTTGCTGCTGATATTAATAAGCATGAAAGCTGGTGTGTGCAGTGATGTTGTATGTAAATGTTGATTAAATCAGCTTTGATTCAAACACAGTGTTTTGGATTTCTCCAATAATAAGAGGAGAATGATTGATCTCCTGTTTTTGACAGTGCCATTATTTGGGCCTTTTCTTACTCAAGATTATTTCTGTTCTCTGATTCATCTTCTCCCGGATTAAACTCTGAACTTTCATCAATCCTATCAATCTATTGAAGACATTGGGTGCTTGGTTAAACCCACCTGATGTTGGTGTCATTGCCTTTTGGAAGATTTCCCAGTTTTCTGAAATTCATCGTGGTTCTGGTGTTGATGTAACGATGGGAGTTTCAGTTCCAATGCTGATGATGTGGGGTCTGTGCTGACAGAAACACAGAATCCTCACAGCGCAGAAGGACATCATTCAGCCCATTGAGTCTGTCCTGGGTCTCTGAAAGGGCATTGTACCCAGTCCTACTTCCCTGCCTTATTCCCGTAACATTGCACATTCTTTCTTTTCGGATAGCAATCTAATTTTCTTTTCAATACCTCGATAGAACCTGCCTCCACGACCTTCTCAGTGAATTTGTTCCAGACTCCAACCAACCTCTGAGTGAAACATTTTTATTCACATCACTCTTACTCCTTTGCTAAATACTTTGAATCTGTGCCCTACTTCTTGGTGCTCTCTTGAGTGGGAACAGTTTCTGCCTATTTACTCTGTCCATACTCATTGCTCAATCCTAATTGCCCTTTTACTGAATGGTTTGCTGGACCATTTAAAGACCCACATCGCTGTGGATCTGGAGTCACATGTGGAATATACCGGGTAAGGGTGGCAGATTTCCTTCCCTAAAGGACAAGAGTTTTTTATGACAATCGGCAATGGTTTCATTAAAAGTTTATTTCCGGATTTTTTTGTTATTGAATTCAAATTCCACCAGCTGCCCTGGTGGGATTTGAACCCAGGTCCCCAGAACATGACTTTGGGTTTCTGGATTACTTGTTCAATATTACTTCGCCACTGGGTGCCCCTAAACTCATAAGAAATCTTACACCAGAAGCTTTGACCTGGATATCGAGCTCAGAGATTAGTATTTAACACGGTTTTTGCTTCTTCTCTCAGACAGCAGAAGGAAAGAAACCACAAGCTTGTTCTGTTTGACTGTTCTACTTGTGGGTGTGACAAATTGAACTGTAATAGAAAACATAGAAAACTACAGCACAAAACAGGCCCTTCGGCCCTACAAGTTGTGCCGAACATGTCTCTACCTTTTAGGCCTACCTATAACCCTCCATCCTATTAAATCCCATGTACTCATCCAGGAGTCTCTTAAAGGACCCTATTGAGTTCGCCTCCACCACCACCGACGGCAGCCGATTCCACTCACCCACCACCCTCTGTGTGAAAAACTTCCCCCTAACATCTCCCCTGTACCTACACCCCAGCACCTTAAACTTGTGTCCTCTCGTAGCAGCCATTTCCACCCTGGGAAAAAGCCTCTGAGAGTCCACCCGATCTATGCCTCTCAACATCTTATACACCTCTATTAGGTCTCCTCTCATCCTACGTCTCTCCAAGGAGAAAAGCCCGAGCTCCCTCAGCCTATCCTCATAAGGCATGCCACTCAATCCAGGCAACATCCTTGTAAATCGCCTCTGCACCCTTTCAATCTTTTCCACATCCCTCCTGTAATGAGGCGACCAGAACTGAGCACAGTACTCCAAGTGGAGTCTGACGAGGGTCTCATATAGCTGCATCATTATCCCCGGACTCCCAAACTCAATCCCTTGATTGATAAAGGCCAGCACACCATACGCCTTCTTAACCACCTCCTCCACCTGTGGGGCCGATTTTAGAGTCCTATGGACCCGGACCCCAAGGTCCTTCTGATCCTCTACCGTACTAAGAGTCTTTCCCTTTATATTGTACTCCTTCATCCCATTTGACCTGCCAAAATGGACCACTTCGCATTTTTCTGGGTTGAAGTCCATCTGCCACTTCTCTGCCCAGTCTTGCATCCTATCTATGTCCCTCTGTAACTTCTGACATCCCTCCAGACTATCCACAACCCCACCAACCTTCGTGTCATCGGCAAACTTACCAACCCATCCCTCCGCTTCCTCATCCAGGTCATTTATGAAAATGACAAACAGCAAGGGTCCCAGAACAGATCCCTGGGGCACACCACTGGTGACCGACCTCCATTTAGAAAAAGACCCATCGATACCCACTCTCTGCCTCCTTTGGGCAAGCCAGTTCTGGATCCATCGGGCAGCAGCCCCTTGGATCCTGTGCCCTCTCACTTTTTCTAGAAGCCTTGCATGGGGGACCTTATCGAACGCCTTGCTGAAATCCATATAAACCACATCTACCGCCTTCCCTTCGTCAGTGTGTTTCACTTTACACACATCTGGAGTTCCTGTGAACCATCCATTGTAGAACGATATTGCAGAAGAAATCTGTTATTTTCTGGCTCAATTAACCCTTTTGGAATCTTGTTTATTAAAACTCCACCACACGTACTGCATGTGAGAGCCTTTGAACTGTTCTGATCTTTGCAATTGTCATCGTTGATTTTGATGGCTCCTCTGGCATGCAAAAGCTCTACACCACCCGCTCCCCCATGGACACAAATCTCCCAATTGCTAAAGAAATTGACAGAGTTTGGGAAGATTGCAGTGTCAAACTCATCAGACTCTTTTGACAAATAGAATTTTTGTTGGGGAAGGTTGCACTTTTATGTTTTCAGGAAAGTGACGCCAGTGTGCCTTTAAGAAATGTATTTTTTAAAAACATGTTCTCCGCAGTTTGTAAGCAGCTTTATTTTATTGTGGCACTGGCTGCTTGCATAGATGTCCTTTTATTGCTGCTTAAATTTGGTGTCTCGTTGTAAGTGGTCCTTGAGTTTGATGTCATGGTGCCAGTGGTCTCTGGATTTGGTGCCTGGGTGTAACTGGTCCCTGGATTTGGTGTCTGAGTGTAAATGGTTGGATTTACTACTATTTACTGTGTATTCATGTCTCAGTGGAAACATTCTGTCCATACTTACCTGTCCATCCCATTTGAAGACCTGTATCCGAAGAATCATAGAATCCCCTACAGTGTAGAAGGAGACCATTCAGCCCATCGAGTCTGCACTGACTCTGCAAAAGAACATCTTACCCAGGCCCACCGCCAGCAACTCCACACGTTTACCCCGCTAATCCTCTAACCTGCACATCTTTTGACTGTGGGACGAAAGCAGAGCACCTGGAGAAAACCCCTAAAGTCACAGGTGGAATGTGCAAACTCCACACAGACAGTGAGGCAGCAGTGCTAACCACTGTACCACCCTGTAGAGATGAACCTTTCTTTAGTTTGGGATTGCCGTGTGTAAATCCTCCTCTTCTAACCCCCCGTCAAAGGAGTTTCCGAAATCCATCCAGGATAGAAATTCACAACATTCTCTCCTCCTGCTCCAGCTTTGTCACCGGGATAATTCCCCTTGTGTCCACTCAGTAGCTTCTCATTTGGGATTTGCAGTTTACACAGCAGGTTTCCAGAGAATCTCTATCCACCCACCAAATCCATTCCTCCCGCCATCCCACCTTTTACCCATCATGGATCCGAGAGAGAAATGTCTGTTCATAGTCATGGCTGACACTGCGGATGCTCCAAACACAGGGCAGAACCAGGCCTGCCCACTGCTCTCCTGTGCTGTGGAAAGGGGATACTCTCAACCTTGGGGAATGCTGGGTTAAAAACACCACCACTGATGGTCCCAATTAAATGGTGACAGAACGCAGAGGAAGATGCAGGTTCAGAGCTCAGACAATGAGGAACTTTAGAAGCAGTATTTTTCTGGTGGGCTGTTGGAAGTAGTAGAGGTAATTCATTGGATGTTCTCAATCCTAAAGAAGCTCTATGAGTTGCTTACACTTGTTATTGGAAGTGAGGATGGAGGAAAGAGGGAATGGGCAGAGCATCTCAAAAACTCCTAACATATTGGAGATATAAAAAAAAATTGACACTCAGCTTAACATAAAGCTGATTTATTTAACTTTTAACCAGAAGATTAAAAACATACAACTGGCCTGGAGTTTATCATCAGCAGTAGAAACAGACCCCAAAGAATGGGATTCAGTCCTGGCTGTGATTAAAAGTAAAATACAATCAATATAGTTATTTCTGAAATCACTGGATCTCAGCGGATGGGACGAATGAGTGACTCCCTTCCCACATTTAGAGGGAGTGAATATTCTCTCCTCAGTGTCAATGCACTGGTGTACAGTGAGATGAGGTTACCTAAACTCAGACCAAAATGACAACACTTGAATTGTCTCTAGTCTGTAGTTAAATACAATATTGGTCATCTCAAATTATCCCATAGCACTCGCCTTAATTTGGAAATTTGTAATCTATTATCTGCTTATGTGAAATGCACCCCAGTCTCTTGGTTTCACCTCATGGTTTGCACCTCTGCTCTGGATGTGTTCTCGATCTAGCTTGTGGCATGTCTGCCTTGTAAGTATTTCATCGGACGAAATATAGAGAGATTCACACTGTTAACCCACGCTGCAGCGACACTGATAGTTTTTTTAAGGGGCAGTGTAAATGAAACTATCTTCTGCCACACACTGTCCTGCATCGGCCTCTGATGAAACAGAGCCTTTGCTTTTTAGAATTACCTGAAACTCGGTCAGTGACAGACCAGTTTATGAGTGAAATCACCGAGGTTCTCCTCATTCTTCACTCGCTCTGTCTCTGGATTTTATCATAAAAAGGCAGAGATGAAGGTGTCTTTATACGGATTGGCCACTGGGTGGCGCAGTGACTCTTTCACTGAACAGCCTTGAGTTCAAACACATCCCGCACAGGACTGGGGGAACAGACATGTCTGGGAAAGAGGGGAAACCGTATAATATGGAATATGGGGCGGAGTTGATGGGCTTTGGAAAACGGAATTAAGCCAAGCCAGAGATGGTTACATTTTCATTCAATATTTATTTTAAAAATTCAGAGAATATTTTACAGCGACATTATTTTTTAAAGTTAGAAAAGTGAATTTAACGATCGAGCTTCACATTGAGAACACAACACATGCACAGGGAATCCGTCAATATTTGTACATCTGTTACATACACCAGAAAGAGAAAACAGGACCTTAATAGAAGGAGGAATTAACAAATATGGAAATGGAATGAGAAAAGTTTCTTATTTATACATGATATTTAAACTATGGGGAAACTGTTAACCACAATTACATTATAACAAAAAATGCCTCGTACTTTTCACTCTGAAAACTGAAATACCGTCTATGATTGTCTCAGTTACATATTCAGAATGATAAACTGAGAGAATTTTACTGATAGAGTCACCAAGAGCAGATATTCTATTTGTGTCATACGGAGATCATAATAATCAGCTGAGGGAAATCTGCAGCATCCAAAATTCAACCCATCACTTGATCTGTAAAAGAAAGATACAATAATGAAGCAGATGTTGATGATGCGGGACATTAAAGTTAGAGTTTTTAATCAGTGGAACATTGAGAGATTTTTCAAATCCATTCTGTCAGTTTGATATGTGAGTGCATTCAATCATCTCACCTTCACCAGAGTGACCGCAGTGCTGTAGAAAATGCTCAGGAAGAACAGGACAATGAATGTGGAAGCCGTTGTCCAGATGTTACTGTTATCATCCTCATTGTCTTCAATCCAGATGCGGTCGGTGGAGTCTAGGGGACGGAGACCAGGATATGAAATTAGATTACTTTATTTATCCAGGTAATCTTATTGTTATTTTTCTTTTCCCCGTTCTCCTTTTTAAACTGTTCATTTATTCTTGAACCTAATTTTCAATGTATACCGACTCTTAAGCTCAGTAACCGATCTCCGTAACTATTTTCACACCTGATCTTTATTGACATTCCTTGGACAGTCCATGTCAAAAAGCACTGAAGATGTTTAATTGAAAATCAGTTGATTTTTTGACAATTCGGAACTATCCCTTATTGAAGAATATTATCACTGATATCGAGGAACGTTCACTGATCAATGATTGTTTTCACAGATGGTTACTGATCTGTAAACTGTGAATGTTGTTGTTTAAGAGTTGGGATGTAATTTCCGATCTGCGCTTCTTTATGGTGGAAATGTTTAGTAGATCGTGAGCTTAATTCAGTTTCTCAGCGTGTTTATCTGTTCATTGTACATTGGGATAATAAATCTGTGGATATCTCCATTAAAAAGTCACGTTTAAATTATACTTTCATCATTTGCCTACCGTTTGTATTGAAGATTTTGCATTTGTGTGCGTGTGCATGAGCATCTCGTGCTCTGCATTAATCTTTGGCTCTGAGTTAATATGTGATTATGAGTGTTAATGTGCGCGTACATTTGCCAGTGATTGTTGATTTGTGTAGTTGGGTGTCTGCATCTGTGCGCATATTTTATTCTTTTGTCATTGTGTATATATGACTCTATTATTGTGTGAAGTCTATGAATATATATTAATGCCACTCTTAATGCGTGCACATGTGTTTATGCCTATTGCTATGTGTTAATTTCTGTCACTCTAATAATGTTTGTTTCCCTTTCTGTGCAGTTGCCGGCGTTGGACTGGGGTCGGCACAGTAAGTAGTCTCACAACACCAGGTTAAAGTCCAACAGGTTTATTTGGTTGCACGAGCTTTCGCAGCGTTGTCCCTTCATCAGGTGACTACTTACTGTTTCCCTTTCTGTGTGCGTCTGTGTGCACGCCTGTTGACATGTCAGTGTATGTATACACGTGTTGACATTCTTTATAATGGTGCGTTGATGTATATTTGTGTTTCGATGTGCAGTAATGTGTGCTATGGTGTTCTGTTCTATGAGCATGTTAATGTTTGCGTCTACATGTTTGTGTGTAAATGTTTTGCTGTCTGTTCTTCTATATGCAGTCTGGTGATTTGTTTATATGTATTTTCATATATGTTTGTGAATGTGTATAACATTGTGTGTCTTTATATCTATATTCCTATCAGCGTGAACGTGTGCTAATATATGTATTTATTTGAGTCCAAGTATGTGCTTGTGTATTGATGTGGGTCTGCATGCGTGTGTATCTGTCTGTATTGTGTCTATGCATGTATGTGTTTGTGTTTGGGTCTGTACCTACTCACGTATGTGTATGTGTATGTACTTGTGTGTTTCATGTGTACATGTGTGCGTTTGTACATATTTGATTATGTGTGTGTATGTTGTTGTTTTAGTGTCTGTTTGTACAAGAGCGCGTGTCTATGTGTTCGTATGTGTGTGTGCGTGTGTATGTGTGCGTGTGCGTGTGTGTGTGTGTGTGTGAGAGAGAGAGAGAGAGAATGGGTGTGTCCCTATGTATATTTGTGTACGGATGTGTTTGGGTATGGGTGTATTTTTGTGTGGGTGTATTTGTGTAAGTGTGTATTTTTGTTTGTGCATGCGTTGCCCATGAGTGCATTTGTGTGTGCATTCTTGTTTCTCTGCATGTGTGTTCGTCTGTGCAAGTATTGCGTGTACCTATGGTGTGTGAAAGTGTATCTGTTGTGTATTTGTGTGTTTCTGTGTCTGTATTTGAATGTGCCTGTCCCTATTTCTGTATATGTATGTGTGTGGGGGTATGTGCATGCGTTTGTGTGTGTATATTTACATGTGTCTTTCTGTATTTGTGTGCATATGTGTGAGTATGTGTATTTGTGTGTGTAGTTGTGCATTTGTGTCGATGTGTGTGTGTGTGTATGTGTGTGAGTGTGAGTGTGTGTGTGTGCGCTTATGTGTGTATTTATAATTGTGACAGTTTTGTGGAGTATTGTCAGTGTGTGTATTTTTTAGCTGTTGCTCCAAGTTTCACCGCAATCATTAACTGAAAATGATCCAAACAATACGAATAATGGCGCATATTTTCAATGTTTTGCTGTATGAATGTAGTTTATGTGAGTGGCACGGTGATATCAGGAGAACGAATGAAATCATTCATTGATGCATCTCAGAAACATCAGGGACAGAACAGTGAAAACCGGGGAAGATTCAATCATTTGTTTCAATTTGCATTATGGGAAATCAATGCCAGGACATGATTAACAGGAACAAGAGTGCAGAAACATTTTTAAATTATGTTGCATAAGTATATATGCATCACATTGATTAAGATAATGATACTTCAAACTCTGCAGCAAATAAACCGGAAGCTAATTTGTACGGTTGGCAACTGGGTTCTTCTAGTAGAGAGCTGGTCCCTTCCAAACACGTTACTTGCGAAGAGGGAGGAGAGTGAGCTCATAATTTCCCTCTCTCTACCCGGTGAAGCAATGTGCCTGATGGTTCTAACCACTGAGGAGGTGGAGGTACAGTGGATTAAATAATGCCATTCCTCCTCTTTTCATTGAGGAAGTGATGGTACATGGGTTAGCTACTGCTCTCCCCTCTCTTTGTTGGGTGAGTAGGAATCCGGTATGTTCACAATTTCACTCTCCCCTCTCTCTGATGGGGGGATTGTTGCCCCATGTTTCTGTGTGACCCTCACTTCAGTTCCCAGTGGGTGTGGTGCAGCAGCTTAAAGCTGACATCAATGGTAAAGGCATGGACAACGAGAGAAGCAGGAACACCGAGATCTAAATTGTGTTTGTTTGTCAGAAATGTTCAAATTGTCAGATTTCTCCTCAGTGGGAGGAAAGTCGGTGAAGATATTTTGCAGAATACTGTAATGAAAGTGCTCTACTCTGTCTCTAACACAGGGTGTATCTGAGCTGGGTGCACTGGTTCAACAAGGCTTGGGCCCGAGACGTGAAAATACCTGACTCAAACCAAAGATACATAGTGGAAGTAAAATTGAAAACCAATCAATTAAGCAATTGGGTATTTCATTTATCGTTGGAGGAAAAAGATTTTATTCTTTTTATTGAAGTTTTTAATGTAACCGAGTGATTCTCATTGACATGAATTAACGGTGTCCATCAGTGCAAGGGAAATGTTCACAAAACTGGGTTTACCGCTGGATTTGTCAACTGTTCTGTTGATGATCTTCAAGGGGATGGCTTCATGTCCCACCACACAGGAGTAAGAAGCACCGCTGGACCATTCCTCTGCTGCAATGGATAACAGGCTGTACATGAAGAAGGAGCTATTCCCGCTCTCCGCGACCACCTCGGTGTTCTTATAGTTCCCAGGATTCACCGGCTTGTCGTTGACGGTCCACTTGACGAAGATCTCTCGAGGGGAGAAACGTCTCACTAAGCAGCTGAGGGAGACGAATCTCTGAGCGGAGACTTCTTCTGCCGAGGGCAGGAGGACAGAGACGAACGGTTCCCGCGGATTTGGATCTGCAGAAAATGTACAATAAATGTCAATAAACTGGAGAATTCCGGAGAGAATGTAACCACTGGCTCGATATCAGAAAAATGTGCTTCGTTTCGATTTTAAATGTTTCCATTTTTGACTTCCAGCTTGGAGCAGAGGTGAACACAATTATTTTCTCAAATAACTCAGGGGGCTGGACTGGGAAGTTTCAGAAATTTTACAGCACAGAATCAGGCTCTTCGGCCTGATTCCAACTGATCGGCTTTATTTTTGGTTTTCTGGTTTTTATGCTCCACATCAGGCTCCTCCCTCATTATTCGATCTAAACCCAATAACATCGCCTTCAGTTCACTTTTCATTCATCAACACATCAAATTTCCCCGTAAAAATATCTACAATCCCCAGTTTTTAGTTAGTGGAGTTTGCACTCAGGGGAGACCATTAATGCACTGAATACTGAATATTGACCAGTCCACTTACACTGGAAATAGACACAGTGACGCATTTATTGCTTCAATCTCTCAGCTCACCTGTTTCCTTGTGGATGGATTTTCTTAAAGGAGTCGGCAGATCCTGATGGCTCACCACGCAGTCAAACACAGCCGCACTCAGCCAGGCTTGTGTCGAGATGTTTAAGTTGCTGACCACGCTGTCAGGATCCGCTCCAGGCTTTTCGGCAATCTCTGATTTCAAATACTTCCTGTCTCGGATCCAGGACACATTGACTCCATAAGGAGCATTAGAAATGATGCAGGTTAAGGTCACTGTTGCCTCCAGTAAGACCTGTTCAATTGGTGGTGGCTGTATCGTCACTGTGGTATCAGGGCACTGGGGAGGATCTGTGAATGAAAAATGAAAATCAACCCTAGTTCCCTCTTCAGAAGCAGGACAGCAGTCTTCAGCCTGAAGGAGACGAAGTTGCCTTCGATATATCAACCTCTAACTATCACCTTTCAACCTCTATGGAGGATGGAAAACCAGCCTGCTCTGTGAAATTATTCTCTTTTTGTTCAAGTATTTTAGCAGCGGTTTCATTCTCATGAATCAACATTGCAGTATTCCCCAACAAATATACCATTCCTGAACTCAGGAACCAAGTACTGGCAGTTAGTTTATAAGTCGGGTGGATGCACTTCCCAATATTTTACCCCTATGCTGTGACCTGTGAAACAGTCCGACACCGACTGTCTCTCCAAATCTTACCAGCTGTCTCAGGAAAAAGCTGACATCAAGACCACCTCGCTTACGATGTTACTTCAAAATGGAAGGGAACACTATTTCAAGGGGAGGCAGTGCATGGTGGTGTTGCCAATGGGCTTGTAACCAAGGGCACGACTCTGGGGACACAGATTCGAATCTCACCACTGCAGATGGTGAAATTTGAATTTAGTAAAAATCTATCATTAAAAGTCAAATGATCATCATGAAGCCATTGTTGTAAAAACCCACCTGGTTCACGAATGCCCTTTAGAAAAGTAAATCTGCTGTCTTTATCTGGCCTGGCATGCATGTGACTCCAGATCCACAGCAATGTGGTTGACACTTAAGTGCCCTCAGGGATGGGAAATAAATGCACATCTCATGAAGGAATAACAAAAATTGCTGTTGTGATGAAATTCTGAATGGGGCACTGTCCCAATGCAGCAAACCACATGACAGCAAATTAGAAGTTGTTCTATCTTTGTACTAACTTTAATAGATCCCTAATTTCGATTAACATCGGAATGGTATATTTTATCCTCGGTTTGAGTCTCTTACCCAGAGATCCGCTGATGTTCTGACTCTGAGTGAATCCTTGATGAGTGACCTGGCAGGTATAGACCACTTTGCTGAACCATTCCTGAGCGGAGACTGTCAGCCGACTGCTGGCCGAGAAGTTCCCGTTCACTTCACAGGCGGGAGAGGTGACAATTCCTGAATCCATGAGTTGTCCATTCTTAAGCCACTTCACCGTCATTGACTTTGGCTGGAAATCGATGATTGAACAGACGATGGTTGCAAATTTTCTGCTTGTGATTTCTTCACTGGAACTCACGGTGAGGATAACGCTTGGGCGGATAACGGTTGGGGGGATGTCGCCTTTGACAAACACATGTTTTGACGTTACTTGAAGATTCAATTGACAACAATTAAAATTAGTTCTTTTATTTTAGCACCATAGCTGCCGATTTGAGAATTATATTCATGGTTTGGTTGAATTGGCAGGGAAATGGCGAATGGATTTCAACCGTCAAAAGTGCCACACAATGCATTTGGGGAGGGAAAACAACGCAAGGCAATAAACTGGAATGTTAAGAGGGATTGAGGAAATGCAAGACTTTAGAGTGCATGTCCACAGGTCCTTGTAGATGGTAGGGCAGCTGGACAAGTTGATCAAGAAAGCATATCGGATTAGTTCCTCTGTTATGTGAGGGATTGAATACAAAAACAGTGGTGTAATGATGGAGCTGTATAAAACGCTAGTTAGGCCACGTTTGGAGTTTGCTGTACAGTTCTGGTCACCACGTTGCAGGAATGATGTAATGACTCTGAAGGGAGATGAGGCTGACAAGAATGTTGCCAGGGACTGAAAATTGCAGCCATGAGGCGTGATTGGACAGGCAGGAGTTTTTCTCCTTAGAAAAAGAGGAGGCTGAGGCGTGACGTAATTGTGGTTCACAAAATTATAAGGGATGTAGGCAGAAATAATTCATTCCCCAAGTGGATGGCTCAATTACCAGGGAGCATGGTCATTTAAAAGGTCATTACGTCTGCATCTCAGGTGCTTTAACCTGCACGGCTACGGCGCAAGGGCTGGAAAATGGGCTCAAAATGTCAGGCTAGTTTATTTGTTCTCCCTTTTGGCCAGCACAGACAGGATGGGCTAAATGGCCTCATTCTGCTCAGTAACAGTCCTGTTGTTCTTTGGTTCTGAACAACTTTTCAGTCAGGAGACACTTACTTGGAGTTTGCATAATTCAATTTTTTTCAGAATGTTACAGATCAGTTATAACTAAGGCCTTATATAGTTCAATCGGCGCGTTCCTGTCTTGCCCAAGTTCCACAACACTTACATTGCATTCCAATGCTCTTGACTGAGTCGCTGTGTCGAACCTCACAGTCGATTTTGCTGCACTCTCCCACTGACTGGGTGATGGTTAACTGGCTGCTCAAGGTGTAGGTTCCCTTCGTGTTTCTCACTGATGGATAAGTCTTAAATCCAGTGGCGATCAGCTGCCCATTTTTCTTCCAGGTCAGTTTGGAGACATCTGGAGAGTAGTCCATCGCCAAACAGCCGTAGGTGATGGAGCCAGCGGAGTTGTGTTGCTGACAGGAAGAGACGAGGCTGTAGAGAGTGGGCGGAGACGGTGTCGCTGGGAAAGAACAGCCAATTGAACAAGTTAGATTCTTACTTGCGTTTATTAATTAATCAAACATATTTATACAAGTAAGTTTCTATATTAGGTATAGCTCTTGGGGCTAAAGGGATCAATGGATATGGGTAGTAGGCGGGGTCAGGATATTGATGAGCCGTGATCAAAGTGAATGGTAGAACAGGGTCAAAGGGTCGAATGGCCTACTCCTGCTTCTATTTTCTATGTTTCGACATCACGATTTGTCTAGAATTATGAACTTAACGTAATATTTCCCGGTTAAGACCTACATACACCTTTCAGCTTCTGTTACTCCTATCATTTGAGAATCGCCATCTTTGTAGAAACTCACATCACTGTCTCGACCTCTATCAGATTGGAAAGACAAAAACATTTTGATGTCATTGTAATGACATACCATTCATTAGATTAACAGAGAAGTGTAAAGAGTTTCTCCATTACTTCAGGCACGAGCTATTTCTCAAACAACAGCACTTTGTGATGAAGAAGTTGTCTCTTCATTCATATCAGCCACTCACCTGATGAAAGAGCTCCAAAAGCTCACGATTCCAAATAAGCCTGTTGGAGTTCAACCTGGTGTTGTCAGACTCCTTACTGTGCCCACCCCAACCTAACGTCGGCATCTCCACATTGTAGTTTTGGATATTGCCTGTGTACAAACTAACTGATGCCCCTTCCTCTCTCCAACTCACTGCCTCTCACTCCACAAAACGAAGACTAGTGACTTTGCTTCAAAACTACCTTCGGAATGAATACTTACTGAATGACCAGGAAACTCTAAATGTGATTACAAATTCAAATAATTGCAACATTGACTAATTGAAGGGTCAGACATTAATAGCAAGAGTTGGCCATTCGGGCCCTGAAGTCTCCTCCATTATTCACTGAGATTACAGATGATCTGGTTGTGGTGCTCGCTCTATTTTGCACATCCTCACTCCGCCCGTCGATCACCCACTCTCTGCCCATTTTCCCCGACTCTCTGCCCTTTCCCCTGGCTCTCTGCTATTCCCTGTGGCTCTTTTCCCCTTTCACCCGGCTCTCCGCACTTCCACCTGGCTCTCTACACTTCCCTCCAGCTCTGCGCCCTCTCCCCCGGCTATCTGCCCTTTCCCTCAGCTCCCTACCCTTTCCCCCGGATCTCTGCCCGGTGTCCCTGCTCCCTATCCACTTTCCCCTTTCCCCTGGCTCTCTGTCCTTTCCCCCGGCTCTCTGCCCTTTCCCCTTGACTCTCTGCCCTTTCCCCTGGGCTCTCTTGCCCTTTTCCTAGGCTCCCTGTCGTTTCCCCGGCGTCCCTGCCCTTATTCCTGGCTCTCTCCCCGTTCGCTGGTCTCTCTGCCCTTTCCCCCATCTCTCTGCCCTTTCCACCGTCTCTCTGCCATTTCCCCTGGTTCTTTACCTTTCACCTGGCTCCCTGCCCTTTCTCCTGGCTCTCTACCCTTTCTCCTGGCTCTCTGCCCTTTCCCCCGGCTCCCTGCCCTTTCTCCTGGCTCTCTGCCCTTTCTCCTGGCTCTCTGCCCTTTCCCCCGGCTCTCTGCCCTGTTGCCCGGCTGTGTGCCCTTTCCCCAGGTTCTCTGCCCTCCCCCCCACCCCCTGCTCTCTGCCCTTTACCACGCCTCCTGTTCTCCCCGGCTCTTTGCCATTGTCCCTGGCCCTGAGCCCCCAGGGATTCCCTCCAGCTCTCTGCATTCGCAGGGCAGCTCCCACATTTGAACACCAAACTGCCGCTTGAGATCTTTCTTCTCTCTCGTTGCAGACCTCCACACATAGGTTTAGCAAGTGTGAGTGAGAGAATGTGAGTGCGTGAGGGTGAGTGATTGAAGGAGTGAGAGTGGATGAGTGATGGTGTGTGAGTGACGGAAAGTGGATAAGTGAGGGTGAGTGAATGAAATTCTTTGAGTGAGGATGAGTAATTGAGGGTGAGTGAGTAAGTGTGAGTGAGGGTGAGAGGGCGTGAGTACATGAGGGTGTGTGAGGGGGGGGTGAGTGAAGGTGGGTGAGTGAGTGTCGGTGAGCGAGAATGAATGAATGAGGGTGAGTGAGTGAGGATGCGTGAAGGTTAGCGAAGGTGGGTGAGTGAGAGCGAGTGAATGAGGGTGAGGGAGTGAATATGACTTAGTAAGTGAGGGTGAGAGAGTGAGTGAGTCAGGGTGTATTGTTAGGGGTGGTGTGTGAGAGTGCGTGAGGGAGAATGAATGCGGATGGGTGGGTGAGTGAGGATGAGTGAGTGAAGGTGTTTGAGCGAGGATGAGTGATTGAGCATCTGTGAGTTAGGGTGGGTGAAGTTGAGTGATGGTGAGTACGTGAGGGTGTGTGAGTGAATGTAGGTGCGTGAGTCTGAGTGAGTTTGAATGGGTCAGGTGGCGCAAGTGAAAGAGAGAGGATGATTGAGCTTGAGTGTGTGGGGGTGAGTCTGGGTGAGTGAGGGTCGGTAAGTGGGGAGAGTGAGTGAGGGTGAGTGAGAGTGAGTGAGACTGGATGAGTGAGGGTGGGTAAGTGCGGTGAGTGAGTGAGACCGAGCGAGTGAGGGTGGGTAAGTAGGGTGAGTGAATGAGGGTGAGTATGAGTGTTGGTGAGTGACTGAGGCTCTGAGTGAGTGACTGAGGGTTGGTGAGTGAGGTTGCGTGTGTGATGGTGTGTGAGTGTGGGTGGCTGAGTGACAGTGCGTGAATGAGGGTGAGTAAATGAGGGTGTCTGAGGGTGAGTGAGTGCGAGTGAGTGAATGCGGGTGTGTGAGTGAGGGTGTGAGAGTGAGTGAATGAGGGTGAATGAATGTGAGTGAGTAAGTGAGGGTGTGAGGATGAGTGACTCAGGATGTGTGATTGAGGTTGAATGAGTGAGGTTGAGTGAGGGTGTGTGAGTGAGTGTGGGTGAGTGAGTGAGGATGGGTGAGAGTGAGTGAGCGAATGTTTGTGAGTGAGTGAGGGTGTGAGGGTGAGTGACTCAGGGTGAATGAGGATCAGTGAGTTTCTGAGGGTGAGTGTGTGAGGGTGAGTATGTGAGGCTCAGTGTGTGAGGTTGAGTGTGTGAAGGTGAGTGTGTGAGGGTGAGTGTGTGAGGGTGAGTGTGTGAAGGTGAGTGTGTGAGGGTGAGTGTGTGAGGGTGAGTGTGTGAAGGTGAGTGTGTGAGGGTGAGTGTGTGAGGGTGAGTGTGTGAGGGTGAGTGTGTGAGGCTGGATGAGTGAGCAAGGGAGAGTGAGTGGGGATGAGTGAGCGGGGATGAGTGAGTGGGGATGAGTGAGTGAGAGTGTGTCAGCGAAGGATGGTGGGTAAGTGAGGGTGAGTGAGTGAAGTTCTTTGAGTGAGGATGAGAGATTGAGGGTGAGTGAGGAAGTGTGGACGGGGGTGAGAGAGTCAGTGGGCCACCTCCACCTCTTCCTCTCCATCGATCTTTTCCCGATTGTCTCCATTGATCAGCTTTCTGTAACAGGGCTGTGTAAAGTCAGGCAGCAGTGTAGATCACCGGGCAGCTGGTTAATGTCGGTGTCTTTCTTTAAGAATCACGTATCAGTTAATAAATAGACAGACTGAGGGAGCTGGAAGGGAAGCTTACAGCGAAAGCAGAATGGGTCGCACAGGAATCAAACAGCAAGTTTACACCAGTATTGGGGAGCCAGGCGGCCTTGGTCTCAGCCAAGTCCCTTCTTACTTATTGTGTCTTTCTGTCCGGTGTAACACATGGAAATCTCTACTTCTGACCTCATGTTGGATGGAATGTCTTTGATGAAGCAGTAGAAGATTGTTGGTCCCAGGACAATCCCCTGCCGAACTTTTGCAGTGAAATCAGAACTTAGATGTTTGACCTCCAACAACCAACACCATCTTGCTTTGTGCTAAGTATGACTCCGAACAGAGAAGAATTTCCCGCCGATTCTTATTGACTTGAGTTTTACTCGGGCTCCTCGATCCCATCCTCATTCAAATGCTACCGGGGGGTTGGGGGGCGGGGGGTGGCACGGTGATTAGCACTGCTGCCTTACAGTTCGATTCCCGACTTGGCTCATTGTCTGTGTGGAGTTTGCAAGTTCACCCCGTGTCTGTTTGGGTTTCCTTCGGGTGCTCCTGTTTCCTCCCACATTCCAAAGATGTGCGGGTTCGGTGGATTGGCCGTGCTAAATTGCCCCTTAGTGTCAGAGGGACTAGTTAGGGTAAATACATGTGGTTATGTGGATAGGGCTTTGGTGGGATTGCTGTTGGTGCAGACTCGATGGGCTGAATGGCCCCCTTCTGCACTGTAGGATCCTATGCTTCTATTTATGATGTCAAGGACAATCACTCTGACTATGTGAGATGGAAAGTGTGTGAGGGTGTTTGGATGTGTGAGAGAGAGAGAGAGGGTGGATGTATGTGTGAGGGTGCCTGTGTGTGATAGACTGTGTTTGCACGTGTGTGATACAGTGGGCTGTGTGTGCAAGAGGGGAGAGTGTGCGTGAGAGAAAGGGTGTGTGAGATAACGTGTGTGAGAGAGAGAATGTGTGATTGGAAAGTTATTCTTGGTGTGTGAGAGTGTGTCTCTTCTTGAAAGTGTGTGTGTGGGCAGTCTGTGTGAGAGAGTACTTCGGTGTGTGATTGAGTGTGTGTTTATGTGAAAAGGAGTGTGTCTATATGAGATACACGGTATCTATGAAAGATAGTGTGTGTGCTTGAGGGAGGGTGTGTGTGTGTGTGTGGGAGAGAGTGTTGTGTTCATGTGAAAGACAGTGTGTGTGAGAGGGAGTGCCTATTGGAAAGCAAATTAATATGTTCATGAGTGTGTGAAAGTGTGCATGGGATTGTGTGTGAGTGAGAAAGATATGCGCAATGTGTGTGGGTGATAGAAGCAATGTGTTTGAGTGTGTGTGTGTGTGTGCGTGTGTCTGTGTGTCTGTGTGTGTGTGTGTGTGTGTGTGCGTATGTGAGACAGAGAGAGAGCATTTTTGTGCGAGAGAGACGTTGTGTATGGTTTATGTGTGTTAGAGTGTCAGACACATGAGTGTTTTGCACGTGTTTGAGAAAGTGGTCTGTGTGTACAAGAGGAGAGAGTGTGCGTGAGAGAAAGGATATGTGAGATAGAGAATGCGTGTGTGCGAGAGACAGTGTGTGTTTCAAGAGTTATTTTTTATGTGTGTGAGAGTATTTTTCTGTTCTTCAAAGTATATGTGTGTGCGTGTGTGTGCGTGCGTGGAGGGGCGGGGAGAGTGTGTGTGAGTGAGAAAAACTGTGAACATTAGACAGAGTGGATGCGTGAGTGTGTGTGAGTGAAATAACGGTTGCGAGAACATGTGTCTGTGATAAGTGGCGTGTTTAAGAGAGATACATTGTGTATACATGTGTGTTCATATGTGAGAGACGGAGAGACTGTGTGCGTGTGAGAGAGAGAGGGTGTTTGTGAGATACAGAGTTTGAGAGCGAGATTGTGCGTGTGTGAGACAATGTGTAAGGGAGTGAGCGTGTGAAAGAGAGAGAAAAATGTGCCTGTGTGAGATAATGCGTGTGCAAGTGTCCGTATGAGAGAGAGAGCGAGCATGCAAATGAGTGTGAGATGGAGTGAGAGCACGGAAGAGGGAATGTGAGAGGGATAGTGCATGTGTGTGTGTGTGAGGGAAAATGTGTGCGCGAGACTGTGCTTATGTGAGAGACTGTGTCTGTGCGGAAGAGTGTGTGTTGAGTGCGTGCGTGAGTCTTTGCTTGTGAGAGAGTGTTTGTGAGAGAACCAGTGTGTGAGAGCAAGAATGTACAGGTGTGAGATAGTGTGTGCAAGAGATATAGAAATATATGCGTGTGCTTGAGAGAGAGAGAGAGAGATGCGTGTGTGCAAGAGGAATTGTGAGAGCGTGTGTGAATAAATGTGAGACAGCTTGAGCGTGTGTGACAGAGTGTGGGAGAGAGAATGCATGTGAGAGTGCGTATGCGAGAGTGTGAGACTGTGCTTATGTGAGAGTGTGTGGCTGTGCGTAAGAGAGAACGTGTGTCGGGGGTGTGCGTGTGAGTGCTTTTGTGTATGGTGGTATGAGAGACTGATTGAGAGAGCGAGAGTATGTATGTATTTGTATTTGAGAGAGTTTATGTGAGAGAGAGAATGTGTATGGGCGTGTGAGAGAGATCGGATGAGAGAGAAAGTAAGTGTGAATATGTATGTGGGCATGTGTGAGAGACTATGAGAATGTGTATGTGTGTATTTATGTGTGTGAGAGTGTGTGATGTGTGCAAGTCTCTATCTGGCTGATTCAGACTGGAAAAACACCCTCACTTCACATACACACTCACCCACTCACACAGTAAATGGGAGTGACAAGTGAGCACAATACGGACCTCAGGCCAAGGGTTGGAAAAACATTTAAATCTTTCACAAGTCAGTTCACAATTGAATAATTTCCTCTTTCCTCAATGAGCGAAACTTGTAAAAACTCAAGAAATTTGACACAATCCAGGACAAAGCCACCCACAAGATTACCCGCCCCCTCATTCACCCTATTCACTCTCTCTATCACTAACAAGCAGTGACAGTAGTGTGTATTTTATACAAGATGCACTGCAGCAACTCACCAAGACTCCAGAGAAAACACTGTCCAAACCCGCTGCCTTTACATCCTAACAAGCCAAGGGCAGCAGCCACATATGAACACTATCACCTGCAAGCTCCCCTACAAGACACACACCATCTTGACTTGAAACAATATCTCAGTTCCTTCACAGTCGCTGGGTCAAAATCCTGGAACATCCTGCCTAACAGCACGGCGGATGGCTGCAGCATATGCACTGCAGTTATTCAAGGATACTTAATATCAATTCTTTCCCAAGGAACAATTATGTAGGGACATATTTAAAATTCTTGCTTTGCAAGCGACTCTAAATTGCCTTTAGAAATTAAGAATAAGATGCAAACGAATTTGACCCTGCAACTGTTCTACTGAACAGGTCAGGGACTGCTATAGTATAGAATACAATACAGTAAACCTCCCTTTGCATTTGCTCATCCAAAGTTCCCAAAGCCGGTATGTCACTGGTTAAAAATCAACCAAATCTCTTTCTACAGCCTGACGTTTCTGCTCTTCTAACTGTCACAATGTGCTTCAGGGATCTCATTTCTGAGACGCCGAGTCAAACATCAAGTCAACCTGTCACGTTTCTCACAGGTACAAGTTTATTGAAGAAATAAATCAATTTTCACTCCCTGAAATACAGGGGAAGGAACCAAAAGATTTATAACCAGTCAGGCAGATTCTTGGTGCCAACACAGTGACCACGCGCACAGAAACAGAACAGACATAAACGGTGCAACAATCGAGTGCCCAGCAGATAGATCTGTTCAATCTGTCAATTTCATTCAAATTGTTGGATTCTAATTGATCAATGGTCAACTTACAACAACAGAAAATCAATAACCTATTTTAAATTAAACTGATATTCATTTCAGAACTCCTTTCGACTTTTAATTATTTCTCTGTCTCACTTCTCGAAAACTATGTAAAAATGTAATTTTGCTGAAAATGAGCAATCAAAAATAACAGGTTCAGGACAGTTCAATGTCCCAAACAGAGATGCAGTGACACAGTCAGAATTAAACAAATCGGGAAACATTTACATTGAAAATCATGATCTGATTCGAGTTAATTTCTTAATTAAATAGAGTGAACAAAATAAGCAAGGCAAAACACTTTATCGAGCTGAGCATAGCTGAGTAAAGAAATGTTTTGTTTCTGAATTCATTTTCGATACAATTAAATATTTTCTAAAACTAATTGTATTTTGCACGCCTGTACAGTATTCAGGTTCTTTTGTTTTAAATTAATCAGCATCAATATTATATTTTAAGTTATTGTTAATTGTTAGTTAATTCTCCTGTCAGCTGATTTGTGCTCTAATAAAATGAGTTTTCAATCATTCAAAACGTGCTTCTGCCTTTAACATTGTTAAATAATTAGGTTACAATTAAGTCTTAGACAATGTTAAACAATAATTTCAAATTACTGAATGAAAACATTCAGACATCTGTCATTCATTTACTTAAATCTAATCACATTGTAATATTTTACTTTTCACGTTTACTACCAATGTCTTATTGTAACAGAGAAACGTGTTAAAAATGCGTACTTCTGAATTTGTATAGACTGTAACGGACTGGCAGTTTGAAATCAATAATACTGCTTCCTCGATTTAGTAATTTAGACCATCCATATAACTTAATTAGTGAACATATTGTTTAATTAAAGAAGATCTGAATTAAACAGTGCAAACACAAAGAGGACAATTGATTCAAATCTCCTCTAACACTAAAACATGGTGCAGAATATAAGTCCAGACTTTTTCTTCATTATAATATTTAATAAGAATTAAACATCAGGTTCAGATAGAATCAATTCTTCTATTCTGTCATTTATTCGTCCCATAATTCTAGCCTGAGTTCAGCAGTAAAGGGAGACATTATGCTATTATTAAGTGCAGAGCTAATATTATCTTTATAATATTTATGATATTATAATATTTTTATATAAATTAATCTTTTTGAATTTCAAGTATTTACTTGTCAATTTCTAGCCAGTTTCTGTTGACACTTTACTACAATTTAAACACAATTTTGTGAACAATTACTTGAGTGTCAGCGAATTCCACCTGTCAGAAAACTCTGTTCACGCTGTCAAATGTATTCAAACTGTTTGAATCTAATTGATCAAAGGTCAAATTACAACAACAACAAAAATGAAAAATTTTAAATTAACCTGACGTTCCTTTCAAAACTCCCTTCGTCTTTTAACTATCTCTCCCTGTCTGTCTCAAATCCCGAAAACTGGGCAAAAATGTATTTTTTCCGAAAAAGAGCACCTCAAATATAACAGATTCAGGGTAGTGTAATGTCCCTAAGAGAGATACAGTGACACAGTATGTAATTCATGATGTATATTAATATGTAAGCATCAGTTAACATGAATAAAATGCCCTAACATATATTTATTTTAATTTTCCGAAACCTGTTTGCTTTATCCCGACAAGAATTTTCATTTAGCCAGAAAACGTGTAACTGCTCAGTATTAATGAGTTGAAACAATACAAAAACAATTGAGAAACACCAAACCATTTCACAATTTTTTAGATGAGATTAGTAATTAATTATCTCGGTATCCAATGACAAATTAGTTGGAAGAAATAATCTGGTTGCGACTTCACTGAAAAAAAATGTAAAAATCGGATACCAAAATTGCCAAAAAGAAACGTCTTATTGTGCAAAACACGTATTCCAGTGAATGCGAACTAATCTGGGATATAACGATTAATGCAAAGTATCTTGTTGAATTGAGCGCTGCGGTGGAAACAGCACGTTATCATTGAAGTCATTTCTGGAATTATCAATAAACATTTCCAGTCTGGAAAATTTTCTGGTCATGTTAGTGAAAAGCACAACAGAACTATTAAAGGGGATTAATGCTAAATTATATTAATATAAAATAATCTTAGGTGAATATGGAGTTATATTACCGATTAATAATTGTTTGGTTTATATTAACTTTGCAATTAAACTTGTTAATGAGAAGTTTGTGTTTGCAGCAACGACTTAGTTTCCGAATGAGCATTGTAAGTCATGATTTTTCGATAAAAGTCGAAAGGTTACTTTAATTTGTCAGCATTAGTTAACATTTATAAAAATGCTGTGATATCTTTATTTTAGTTTCTTTCCAAAACCTGCTCGTTTTCTCCCTCCAAGGATTTTCAAACTCAAAGATTGTTTGCATTCAACCAGAAAACGTCTAACCACTCAGTGCCACCGAGCTAAAACAATGCAGAAATAATGCCGAAACACCTAACCATTTCACAAATTTTAAACATTCATAGTGGCTGAACCAGAGTCTCCTCAACAGAAACACACGAAAACACATCCATGAGGGAATGAATCAATTTCACGGAGAAGCAGCTCAATTATCCATTCAACAGAACATTGCAAGAAAATCTCAATGTCGAATCTAGCAAACGAGCTCTTAACCAACTATTAAACTGAACAGAAATCTAGTATAATAGCAATAGCATTGCGAGGTGGTGGAATGTGTCCAACAAATTAGTATTGAAACTTTATCACATTTAATTCATATTGGGTCATGTTTCAAACATATTTAAACATTTGGATGGTAAAAGCTCCAGCCATCAAACGTCTCCGAGATTTAGCATTGCAGGTACCCCAAATTGCGAATGCAGTGACAAACTATGTTCTGAACGAGTGGCATAAACCGAACTTTAGTTTAACCTGCAATTATCACTTAAGATTTTAAAAATACAAACAGAATAAAGCCTGCCTGATTTCTGCCTGTAGTCATGCGTCAAGCAGTTGCAAACCCGCAGACTGTTCGTATTCAATCACAAAGCGTGTAACAGCTCAGTCTCACCGAGGGTTTAAGCAATGCAGAAACAATGCAGAAACACCCAACTATTTCACCAGCTTTACTTATTTAAAGTCATCCAGATACATAATCTCCTCACCAGAAAAAACGCATCACTGAGAGTCTGAACCCCGCTTCCTGCAGAAGCAGCTCAATTCTACAAACACTTTCAACAGATTCAAATGTAACATTGACAGAAATTTTTAATATAAATTCCAGCCAATCCGCCCATCACCAAAGTAATTAATGTTTAAAATAAGCAGAAATATTGCATAGCATCACCAGCATTGTGAGTGAGTGGAACATGTTCACTGGATTAATATAGACATTTTAGAACTTTTTTAAAATATTGGCTTAGATTTCAAACACTTGTGCAGTAGATGGTACAACCCGCAGCCACTAGATGTCACCGAGATTAAACATGACCGAAACGCTGAATTGTTTAACAGACGTCAGGTTTTTAAAGTAACCCAGCCACACAGTAGCCTCAAAAGATAATCACAAAATCACAATAATTAGGGATTGAATCGCTCAGCAGCCTCTATTGTCAAGAAACAGCAGAATTCTAGAACCCCTTTGCAGCAGAATCACAGGAAACATTGTAAAAATTCACAATCCACCAAACCCACATTTAAGTAAACAAATTGATTATTAGTATAGACAAAAATATAAAACAAAGACACATGTAAACCAATTATTCAATAAGTGCATCGCTCTTACCTGCAGTCACCGTCACCATGGTTCCTTGTCCCCAGTAGTCGAAGTAGTCACAGTGTCACATTCCCTGGGCTGTGTCGTACAATAACCGTCCCTGCACAAAATAGATACAAAACCACCATTATTTTAAATATTCACAAACCCGAGGAAAAGCAAAGTCAATTAATGTTCATTAAATTATTATTGTATTTCTGGATACCATTCTCCATTCATAAATGACCCTAATGTTTTATATTTCACAGAGGAACACATGAACATGTTATTGATAAACACCAACCGATAATTGAGTAATTATCACAGATTTTCCATATTCATTCTTATCATGTGGTCAGTGCTGGACATAATAATACTGTATTGTGATTAAAGTTGGAATTTAAAAGTGACACTGATCCAGCCTCAATCAATTAGTGCTGAGGGGTTTTTGCATTGACAGTAAATGTTGTGCCACCCAGTTATCACAGTGAGACACAGCATGACAAATACAGCGGCAGATTATTAACTGTAAAATGCAGATAGGTCATTTCACTGCGATTTCAAAAGTCTGTTTCCATGTCGTTTAAGAGTGAGTCAGTGAGATATTTCAATTTTTACTGGTCATGATATTGATAAAGGGGATTAGAAACTTTTACACTCTCCGTGCACATTCAGCATGTAAATCAATAACAATAAAGCTGAAGTATTTTATATCTTTTAAAAAAACAATGCTGCTTCTACCTATTATTTTATCTATTCCTCATTTTGTTGAGCATTCGGCAGTGGCACTGATCACATATTTAAGCAAAATCTTTTCCTGAGGTTTTTGTATGAGATTGTCGCTGTGCTAAGCATTGTGTCCCCCCGATAGTGTCACAGTAACACACATCCACACAAAAACTGCACTCATTCTGTTCAGTACTGCCGCTCAATATTCACTTCAAATGGACCATTAGTTCTGCTCTCATTTAAAATGCAGGCAAAAGTTTATATAACACAATCTATCAGAAATATTAAAACGAGTAATATGTCCAGTGATGTACTTGCTGAAACTACAACAAATATAAAGTCAGTGAAAAGCTCACCCCGTTATAGTGGTGAGTTTGTTATATTTTACTGTTAAATGCTTTCTTTGTTACTTCTTTTAAACACGATTATGGTTCGGTTCTGACCACTGTCGTTAATATTACATTTAAAACAGATATTTACCTTCAGGTTATGATGGAAGTTGCTGAATTTCCTCTCGAGCTGTTCTTGTCCGGGTGCAGACCTGGTTCCTCTCGCTGTGGTCTCTTGCACAGTAATAGATGGCCGTGTCTTCAATCTTCAGGCTCTTCATGTCCAAAACGAAGGTGCTCTTTGAATTGTCTTTGGACGCAGTAAATCGATTCTTAATTCCTGGGGCGTAGTAGTTGCTGGATGAACTATAGTAGCTAACCAGCCACTCCAGGCCCTGCCCGGGAACCTGCCGGATCCAACCCATGTAGTTGCTGCCAAGAGTGAAACCGCTGGTTTTACAGGTCAGTTTCAGGGAGCCTCCTGGACGCCCGGTCTCTGCCTCAGGCTGAGTCAACACAACCTCCGACTGGACACCTGTAAAAGTAGATCAAAAAACCCGAGGATTAATCCTGGTGTAATGATTTTTTACTCTGGAATATTACAGAGATAGACTAAGACTGAGACAGTAACAGTGAGAGAATTGGACAATGAAAAAAAGCTACTCACCGGATAAGAAAGTCAGCAACAAACTGAGAGAAATCGCCGACCTCATCCTTCTGGTAAATTGGGGGAAATGGTTGTGTCAGGAACTCAATGAACAAACCAGCTCCCGGACTGTTGGATTCCGGTCCCAGTGAGCGACATTTAAATACCCGGCAGAAGGGGGCGGCTTTCCAGGCGCCGCCTGTTGATTCCCTGCTGGAGGCGGCGACTGGACTCACGCCCCACCTTCCACACTCCCAATAGAATGGACTCCGAGATTTATAATAGACTAATATTAAAATGGACATTTTATCTGTGTCGGGACATTTGTTTGGCTGAATATGTCCACTATATTGTCTCCATTATTTCTGATGGCGATATTGCAGTTCATCATTTCTTTATTTAAATAACTAATTCCATTGTAAATATGGTGCTATTATTACCACGCCCCAAGAAGAACACAAATCTAAAAATGATGAAATAACATTTTTGGAAAATAAAGAGACCGCCAGTCTATGTTGCAACAATTCCGGGTCTCTGTCACATTACAATAATAAAGCATCATTTATCAGAAGAATTGTTATCGATTTCTAATTAAATGCGGGGTATGAACAAAGTGATTCGATTTACAGTGTGGATGGCTATCACTGTACAATTTGGGTTTGGAGATGAGAAGAAACTCTCACACAATACAATATTTCTGCTTATATTTGTCAAACTACCGCAATCGCGAAGACAGCCCTTTGAAAATAATAAGAATCCCGCCCTCCTGATAATTAAATATTGAGGTGACAGAGAAACATAACATTAATATCGACTTTCGACAGAGAAGCTAATGAATCGGAACGGACACGGGGATCATTAAAGTCCTCCTTCAGCGTCCAGATCATTGCAGCTCACTCTATTGGCCACTGGCTGTCTAACATTCACTGGTAGTGGGAACACAGGATATCAGGACTTTGCGGCACATTGCACAATATCACAAGATTAAATGTTTTATCTTCCATTGAATCAGGTTATGAACTGATCATTCCTCCACTCATTGGCAGCTATGAGAGGCACTCTTCAATAACAGAAATCAGATTATACTGTACAATGGAACACGGTGCAAATCAGGTACAAGAGACGCTGCTGTTTAAATGAGATACAGAACTTTCAGAATATTCCAGGAATTCCCGCTATTCATGTCAGTTTTATGATGTTCTCTTAATATTATTTCGAAGCATTTTCTGCCATTGTTCTGATCTCAATTGACTGGGGAATTGGAACGATTAACATCTCTCTCTGTCATTTTATGAAGTGGTTAATAAACAGACTTTAATTATTGGAATGGCATTTACTTGGAAGTTATACAAATGAAAAAGCATCTGGTCACTTTATTGTTTTGCGATACTATTTACTCACATAATGAACAGGACACTGAATGATAATATTTGATTAGAATGATTTCGATTTAAAATGTGTCTTTCTTGTGGGAATGAAACATTTATTCTTTAAATGGCTGAATCCCAATTTGTCCATTCAGGTTCACGCTAATCTGTCCCACGCAGTATTTGGCAACAATCCAGGCTGCTGTCAAATGCTCAAAGTTATTGACAGGAAGCATCTGGGGGTGTTTGTGCAGTAGATCAAAATATGTTTCCTCAGTATTGAACGCTAGGCTCCAAGCCAACTTAAAACCCTTCACGTTGTCAATCAGGCCTATTTATAAACAAATCTACCCAGCAACAGTACTAGAGGCACATTAATTTTCTAAAGTTGTAAATCTATATGAATTTTGCCCATCTCTAATGAAAGGAAAGTGATGCAGCTTCTCGGGCACCCTGTTAGCAACAATGATGATTTTTCCAACACATCAGGATATGGTGATAGATGGATAGAAAGAATTACAGGCAAACTGAGAGATGTCTCAGAGAGACAATACATGAACATACATGTTTGTATTTTCTTTCCATAAGACCATAAGACCATAAGACATAGGAGCGGAAGTAAGGCCATTCGGCCCATCGAGTCCACTCCACCATTCAATCATGGTTGATTTCAACTCCATTTACCCGCTCTCTCCCCATAGCCCTTAATTCCTCGAGAAATCAAGAATTTATCAATTTCTGTCTTGAAGACGCTCAACGTCTCGGCCTCCACAGCCCTCTGTGGCAATGAATTCCACAGACCCACCACTCTCTGGCTGAAGAAATTTCTCCTCATCTCTGTTCTAAAGTGACTCCCTTTTATTCTAAGGCTGTGCCCCCGCGTCCTAGTCTCCCCTGTTAATGGAAACAACTTCCCTACGTCCATCCTATCTAAGCCGTTCATTATCTTGTAAGTTTCTATCAGATCTCCCCTCAACCTCCTAAACTCCAATGAATATAATCCCACGATCCTCAGACGTTCATCGTATGTCAGGCCTACCATTCCTGGGATCATCCGTGTGAATCTCCGCTGGACCCGCTCCAGTGCCAGTATGTCCTTCCTGAGGTGTGGGGCCCAAAATTGCTCACAGTACTCCAAATGGGGCCTAACCAGTGCTTTATAAAGCCTCAGAAGTACATCCCTGCTTTTGTATTCCAAGCCTCTTGAGATAAATGACAACATTACATTTGCTTTCTTAATTACGGACTCAACCTGCAAGTTTACCTTTAGAGAATCCTGGACTAGGACTCCCAAGTCCCTTTGCACTTTAGCATTATGAATTTTGTCACCGTTTAGAAAATAGTCCATGCCTCTATTCTTTTTTCCAAAGTGTACGACCTCGCACTTGCCCACGTTGAATTTCATCAGCCACTTCTTGGACCACTCTCCTAAACTGTCTAAATCTTTCTGCAGCCTCCCCACCTCCTCAATACTACCTGCCCCTCCACCTATCTTTGTATCATCGGCAAACTTGGCCAGAATGCTCCCAGTCCCGTCATCTAGATCGTTAATATATAAAGAGAACAGCTGTGGCCCCAACACTGAACCCTGCGGGACACCACTTGTCACCGGTTGCCATTCTGAGAAAGAACCTTTTATCCCAACTCTCTGCCTTCTGTCTGACAGCCTTTATCTTTCCATCGGATGTTTGGTTGGAAAGACCAGCACTTTTTGCCTGTCCCAAATTCCCTCGAATTGATGGTTTTCTCGACCACTTCTGAAGATATTAAAGAGTCAGCTATTTTGCTGTCTGCCTGGAGTCACATCTTTGTGAGACCAGGTAGCGATGGCAGATTTCCTCCATTGGGGAATTAGAGAGGTTCCAAAGGTCACCATTAGTATCTATTCCAGATTTATTAATTGAATTAAAATTCCACCAGCTGCAATGCTCCGATTTAAATCCCTGTCCTCACATCATTGTCCTGGGCCTCTGGATCACTGGATCAATTAAATTAATATTATGTCAGAACCGACGCAAACAATAAATGTATTACTATGCTGATGTAGGAATGAATGACATTTGAATGAATGATAGTTGGATGAATGACAGTTTGATGCCTGAATATTTTGATTGAGGAATCAATGAATGGATTGATGGATGCATTGATAGATGGCATTGAAAGATGCTGTTCTACAATCCCATATTTATGCTTGGTTATTTCATAAATTGAATCAGCTCCTTTATTAGATTTGTGTCAGTCTAATACCTCCAATTCTTCGAGAATGTCTGGGTGAAATCCATCCCGAGTTTATCGAGAGTTAGCAAGCTGATTCTCACGGAGAGAAGGACGAGATATTCCTGCGGCTCGGATGGTTCATTTCTCTGCTGATGCTGAATCTTCCTATCCAAGATAAAAAGGGTGAACATGATTAGTTTGAGGATGGAGGATTGTAATATTTGAAACATGTTGTTCTTTCACGTGCAACAAATCACTCAACATGCCCTCACCCAAATTAGTGAAGGTAACAGGGTGAAAAGTAAATAAGGTAGCCACAGAAATATTGTGAGACTCACTGGACAGTTACAAGTGTTACCTTACTTCTCAAAACAGTGTAATAATGAATCGGGATTTAAAGATTCAGTAACTTCACATGAAGTACAGGTAGTTTCATTTATATCATCACCTTGAAAATCATCACACACACTCCAGCTATGTATCAGGACTTTCTGTGTGATGATGAGGTGATTACTTGTCAATGAAGCGGCTGGATAGCTGTTCATTATCCTTGGTCTGAATTAGTTCCATTCCCCACTGAATTCTGGGACAGATTTTATTCCTTTGTGACAAAAAGGACAATATAATGTCAATAAATGTTAATATCAATAAATCATACGAAACAAATTACATTTGTATGTTGTATAGAATGAAATACTGAAAGCAAACAGAAAATGCTGGAAAATCGCAGCAGGTCTGACAGCATCTGTGGACATGATGCGCAGATGCCGGCGTTAGACTGGGGTAAACACAGTAAGAGTTCTAACAACACCAGGTTAAAGTCCAACAGGTTTATTTGGTAGCAAATGCCATTAGCCTTCGGAGCCCTGCTCCTTAGCTAATGGCATTTGCTGCCAAATAAACCTGTTGGACTTTAACCTGGTGTTGTTAAAACTCTTACAGCATCTGTGGAGACAGAATAGAGCCTGAATGACGCTTCGGCAGAGTATTCCGGATGCGTTGGAGAGATCATCATTGTTTCTAACAAGGTGTCAGTGAAGCTCCATACCTTTCCTGTGAGATGGGAATAGTTTAAATAGTTACTGTTTAATGATGTACACTATTTCGAGCCACACATAAGTTACATCAATTCACATACTGATCCCAAATATCATAATCAACTTCTCCATCCTAACTAACCTAATCAATGCCTCAATCATTAACGATATCCTAAAAAAACTTCCTAATTCCTATCCACCCTCATTATTTCCCAATTTCATCATCCGCTTCAATTTCCTCCAAATAAAAAAGGGTCATCCTGACTCAAAACGTTGGCTCTATTCTCTCTCCACAGATGCTGTCAGGCCTGTTGGGATTTTCCAGAATTTATTGTTTTTGTTCAGTTTCCAGAATCCGTAGTATTTTGCTTTTTTTCAAAATGCTGAATATAATTGGTGAAATAATTGTTTATCTGTATGAATTGATGATAATTGGTGAATTGGAATAACCCCGCCTGGCAATTCCCCTCCAAGACGCCCATCAATCTGAATTGAACATATATTACCGTTCCTATACTGTCGCTGGTCGGAATCCATGAGCACTCTCCCTTACAGCACCATGGAAGTACCTACACTGCAGGTTTTGCAGCGGTTCAAGAAGATGGCTCACTACCAACTTACCGAATCCAATTAGCAATGGGAAATAAATGCTGGCCTAGACAGTGTCGCCCACCTTCCATAAAGTAATGTAAATATACTAATCTTTATGAATGAATGAGAACTGGTGAATGCATTTATTAAATTGTGAATGGACGGTCATTGGTGAAAATAATTACTATTTTTCTGAACATTTATGACATTCTCCTTATCTGCTGGAAGATTTAAGGATTGAAGTTTATTTATTAATGTCACAAGTAGGCTTACATAAACACTGCAATGAAGTTACTGTGAAAATCCCCGAGTTGCCACATTGCGGCGTCTGTTCGGGTACACTGAGGGAGAATTTAGCTTGGCCAGTACACCTTACCTGCATGCCTTTTCGGACTGTGGGAGGAAACTGGACCACCCAGAGGAAATCCACACATACACGGAGAATATGCAGACTCCGCACAGACACTGACCCAAGCTGGGAACCAAACCTGTGGCCCTGGCGCTGTGAGGCAACAGAGCTAATCTCTGTGCCACCATTCCACAAGAGATGTATGATTCAAATTCATCACACTTTTTGCAACGTAAGTCAATGTAAGAGAATGCTCCAGCTACAGACATATCTCAGTCATAGCATCACGGGAACGATCTTTGCTCGGGTCACACTTGAAACACATAATCTGCTTGCAGACCGGGTGTTCCTGATATGCAGTGTAGTGACTGTGTTCGAACATTTACTCCAGCCGACAACTTCTCCATTTTCCATATGTGTCCATTTCTTTAAGGTACTTTGGTCAATCTCGCTAAGACATTCAACACCGTCTGCACGGCAAGCAGTATAGGATTTTGGTGATAACTGGCTCTACACCAATCTCCTAATATCCATTCATGATACAAAAACGATAACACACAATGACAAATGGTAGCTTAATGGGCAGCACTTGTGGCAGAACTAACCTTTCATAAATTGTCCTCCTCAATCATCAGAAAAGGTGACATATGTAAAGAAAGCCAATCTGAATTGGATGCGTTTATTGTGTGTCCATCATGTACTGCAAATGGAAGGATCTAATTGATCATTTTGAAATTAATTTCTATAAAACATGATACATTTCACAAAACACACGGACACCAAATTGCACAATTTTTGTTCCGCCAGGATCACTCGATTCCAGAAATGATTTAAAATGAGTCCAAATATAGATAGAAATTTTAATTTAAAAGGTCAATTGAGAGTCCGTGCCTTTGACATCGATGCAGCATTTGACGGCTTGCAGCATCAAGGAGCCGGAGCGAAACTGCAGTTAATGGGAATCAGGGGGAAACAATCCACTGGCTGGAGCACAAAGGAAGATGGTTGTGGTTTTTAATGGTTAATCATCTCAGTCACAGGGCTTCAGGTTAGTGACCTAGCCCCAAGCTTCAGCCATCATTAAAGTTCATATGTGGGATGTTCACTGATGATTGAACAAAGTTTAGCACCAGTTCCGACTCCTCAGGTACTGACACAGTCTGCATCCATATGAAGCAAGACTTCGGAAGCATTCAGCCTTGGAATAATGAGTGATAAGTAACACTTATGCCACACAAGTGGCAGGCAATGACCCTCTCCAGTAAGGGAGATTCCAACCATCTCCCCTTCACACTAAGCAGCATTACTAGCGCAGAATCCCTCACTATCAACATCCTGGACATTATACTTCGTGAAAATCTGAACTGGAACAGGCATTTAAATCATGTGGCTGCAACAGCAGGTCTGATGCCAGGAGTTCTGCGGCGAACAGCTCACCACCTGAATTCCCAAACCCTATCCATCATCGACAAGGCAAAAGTCAGGAGTATGAACAAAGAACAAAAAACAGTACAGCACATGAACAGGCCCTTCTGCCCACCAAGTCTGTTCCAACACAGATGATTGAATATTCTCTACTTGCCTAACTTGTGCCACTCAAAAAGCTCAATGCCATTCTGGAAAAAGTAGCTGTCTCGAAGAACACCCCACCCACCAACCTCCCAAAGCTTGCCACCACATTCTCAAAGGAAATTAGGATTTGGAAACAAAAGTTGACTTCACATAAGTGACACCAAAATCTCATGAAACAGTTTTAAACATTTCATATCCCTGCTTATATTCAACTCGCCTCTGACCCTGTCTGTATTACACTAGGCTCTGCCTGGATCACATTCCATGAGGTCCTATCTAAGTTTTTTTCCTGCACTCTACTCAATTTGAGGTGTTCATATACGAGGCACAGACCCTGTTAATATTATAATTTCTAAGTTATGGCTGCACTTAGCCAGTTCTCTTCTAATCTGACAAGAGGCCGTGTCTTAATTCTTACTGCCTCAGGACATTTAACACTGTATACTAAACTGGAAATACTGTCTTCATGCATTACACATGGTACTGTCACATTTATTATACTAATAGTTCATTAGATTTTAATAGTTTAGGTCTTGCTTAAGTTAATGCTTCACCAGTCCATGTATTTGATTATTTAAGACTGTCATGTCTCCGTTTCATTGTACGTTGCAATACGTCCTAATAGCTGCTTTGTCCGAACCACAGTGTGTATCAGTCGAGGTCCTGCATCAACAATTACCACGAATAAAATGGGCTCTGTCTCAGTTTATATCATTCTAGGTACTGTATCAGTAATTATCACTAACACACTGGACTCTGTCTCAATTTAAACCGGTCTCAGTCCTGTATCAGTAGTGATTACTAATGCACTTGGCTCCATCTCAGTTCATACAAGTCTCGCTCCAGTATCATTAATTACTCGGCTCTGTCTCAGTTCATATCGCTCAAGCTCCTATATCCAGTGAAACTGCACTAAAACACTATCTCCGTTTGCTTTTCCTTGACAATGTCATAAATATTTTTTTAATGTTTCTGTCATGGGGTGGTGGGTGTTATTGGAAATACCAGTATTTGATATTTGACCATCCCCACTTGGCAGTCGGCACTAACTCATTTCTATTTTATTGGATCAGGCCCCTGTTTATATTAAAATACAGTCTGGCTCTGTTATCTGCTAGACCTGAACTCAGTTTATATTGCACTGGATACTCTCTCTGGATATTTAATATTTGATACTGACCCTGTATATATTTCACTAGACTGTGTCAGTGTTATTCCTGCACTTAACTATGTCTCTGTTTGAGTTATGTCTGTATTACTACACGGTTCTGCGAGAAGAAGAGATAATATATTGGGATAAAAACATTGCTATCAGGCAGGATCCAGAAACGGGCAGTATTGGATCGACAGTATTTGGTTGGTGCAGTCTTGGAGGGCCGACGGGCCTTTTCCTGTGCTGTAATTTTCTTTCTTTTTTGTTCTTTGTTGACAGTGCATGCTGCACAGGGCTTGGTATCCATTTTCAATGCAGTCAGTAGAAGTAGACTTCAGATATCTCTTCTTCTTTTCCAGTGCCCAAAACCTCATCAAGTTTGCACATGCAGAAGGATGCAGAGAATTGTGTTCCCCCAACCAATTTCATCATTACTGGCATTGACTGATTAAAAACTGAGACCATGTCCAATGCAATATAAACGTGGACACGATCAATTGCAGAAATAAGATTGCATCTAGTTTGATACAAGCAGAGACAGATCTAAATTAATGTAAACAGAGACAACGTCTCGCTTAATATAAACAGAAACATGGTGACGTATAATATAAACAGGGACAGCGTCTAATTTAGTATAAACAGACAAAACATCCAATTTAATATGAGTAGAGATAGGCAATATAAAATTCTACGTGCAATATAAAAAGAGTTAAGGTCTAGTGAAAAATAAACAAAGGCATGGCCTCATAACATAAGCTGACACAGGGTAAATTTACTGTAATATAAAGAGACTGCTTCAGTCCCCATGAAATTTGTAGAGACGGCCGACTGTCCCATCAAAATCTTACAGGACAGGAGGAACATCGGGTTAGCTGCAGAATGCAAAGTTCCCTCTGCATTGCCAAATTAAACACTCCCAAGGCAGAAATAGCATGAGTTAGATACAAGTGAATCTCCCTCTACACTATCCAAATCAAACATTCCCAGAACAGTATACTGTCTGGAAACAGAATGAAACTCCCTCTATAAAGTCTGCTCAAACAAAATGAAGGCAGAAAGAGTATGGACTCTCTTATAGGTACAACCTCTTCTGCACTCTTCCTTTAGAGATTCGGGAGGCAGGTTTACATTAGTGTTAGTTACAGGGGAAAGACCGTCTACACAGTTCCATAAAACACACCCAGGTCAGGTACAGCAGAGATTAGATACGGATTAAATCTTCCTTGACAAAGTCATATCAAACATTCAAAAGGCAGGTACAGTGAGTTTAGATGCAGAGTAAATATTCCTCGACACTGTCCAGTCAAATACTCCAAGGACAGGGACAGCACCGGCTAAATATAGGGAAAGATCCTTCGATACTGCCACATCGAATCCTTACCACTCGGTACATCTCTGTTAGATACAAAAAAAAATGTCTCAAGCATTTCAAGATCACAGGATGCTCAAGAGATCTTTTAGAGTAAATCTCACTCACGGATCCAATTTATTGAATTACATTCTTTTAGAAGCCTATAACTCTGGCTGAGAGAATACATTGGGCAGACACTGACTTTAAACTGTGGAGTGAAGACGATGAACCATCGTGGAGAGACAAGATACAAAACCAGAAAGGAGAAAGACAGAGAAAGAGATGAAACACAGGAAATTTCTACGAACACATTTGCCGTGTTATTATATTTCGGGATGAGAGGAATTATTTCCTAATTCTGAACATAGATATCATCAAGATGTTTTTCTTCACATAACTGATGAATAAATAATGTTGAAAAACAATCATTACTGGAATCCGTTGATTGATTTGCATGGTTGTCTCTATTTCTGTGCTGTGTTCGTGGGGAAATATTTGTTGTGTTTTTGTCAGTCAACAATCTAATTTGGAATTTCTATTTTTGTATTTATTTACATAAACACCTCACTGGTTACAACGAAATGTCCATGACAGCAAAACCAGATAAACCGTCACTTATTGATAAGTTTCAACTCAAAGTAGAGGTTTATTTTAAGAATATTAACAGTTGGTTCAAAATGAATAGAAATGTTTTGAACATTCATTACACCAGTTGTATTTAATTAAAAGAAAATGAAAAATTCCATTTCAGAATTAGTTCTGTAAGTTCTGATGTCACAATTAATAAAGCATCTGTGAACACGCAGATATTAATTTGATTGAGGATTTAATCTGTTTAAACTAGCCAAGTTAAAAAAAAGAAACAGATCTGATGTCTGAAGTATTCCTGTCACAAATAGTGATCACACTCACACTCAGGGAAGAATAAAAAATCCAGTGTGGTTATCAATGAGAGATACAAGGAGCTTTGCTGCCTCACAGCGACAGGGAAGCGGGTTCGATTCCAACCTCGGGTGACTGTGTGTGGTTTTCACATTCTACCCATATCCATGTGAGTTTCCCCCAAGTGCACCAGTTTACTTTCACAGTCCAAGGATGTGCAGGTTAGGTGGATTGGCTATGATAAATTGCCCCTTAGCGTCCAATGATGTGCAACTTAGAATCATAGAATCCCTACAGTGCAGAAGGAGATCATTCAGTTCATCAAGTCTGCACCAGCTATCCAGCAAAGCATCCTTCCCACGCCCAAGGTGGATTGTCTGTGCTAAATTTCCTGTTAGTGTCCAATGATGTGTAGGTTTGAGGGATTGGCCTGTGAATATGTGTTGTTGTCGGGATAGGGTGAAGGCTGGGCCCAGGTAGGATGCTGTGCTGGAGAACCACTGCAGACTGGCTGGACCGTATGGCCTCCTTTCGAACTGTAGGGATTCTATGATTTTATGCTGCTATTATCAGGCACAACTTTCATTTTGGTGTAACTTGCATTTATAGAACACTTTACCCGACCTCATGTCGTCCCAACGTTCTTAAAGCTCACTGATGTATATTTGCTGAATTTAGTCACTGCTGTAATGTTGGAAATATAGCAGGTAATAGGGCCGATCGTCGAGGGGGATCTGCACACTGAGGTAATATGGGCTGAGGTTAGAAATAGGAAAGGAGCGGTCACGTTGTTAGGAGTTTACTATAGGCCCCCAAATAGTAATAGAGATGTGGAGGAAGAAATTGCTAAGCAGATTATGGATATGTGTGGGGGTCACAGGGTAGTTGTCATGGCGGACTTCAACTTTCCGAATGTTGATTGGAACCTTTGTAGGTCAAATAGTTCGGATGGGGCAGTTTTTGTCCAGTGTGTGCAGGAGGGTTTCCTGACACAATATGTGGATAGGCCGACAAGAGGTGAGGCCACATTGGATTTGGTACTGGGAAATGAACCGGGCCAAGTGTTAGATTTGGTTGTGGGAGAGCACTTTGGAGATAGTGACCACAATTCTGTTTCTTTTGTGATTGCAATGGAGAGGGATAGGGCCGTATGGCAGGGCAAGGTTTACAATTGGGGGAGAGGTAATTATGATGCGATTAGGCAAGAATTAGGGGGCATAAGTTGGGAACACAAACTGTCAGGGAAAGGAACTAATGAAAAGTGGAACTTTTTCAAGGAACAAATACTGGGTGTCCTTGATAGGTATGTCCCTGTCAGGCAGGGAGGAAATGGCCGAGTGAGGGAACCATGGTTCACGAAAGAGGTGGAATGTCTTGTGAAAAGGAAGAGGGAAGCTTATGTGGGGATGAGGAAACAACGTTCAGATGGCTCGATTGAGGGTTACAAGTTAGCAAGGAATGAGCTGAAAAAGGGGCTTAGGAGAGCTAGAAGGGGTCATGAGAAGTCCTTGGCGGGTCGGATCAAGGAAAACCCCAAGGCTTTTTACTCTTATGTGAGGAATAAAAGAATGACCAGGGTGAGGTTAGGGCTGGTCAAGGACAGTAGTGGGAACTGGTGTATGGAGTCAGTAGAGATAGGCGAGGTGATGAATGAATACTTTTCTTCAGTGTTCACCAAGGAGAGGGGCCATGTTTTTGAGGAAGAGAAGGTGTTACAGGCTTATAGGCTGGAGGAAATAGATGTTCGGAGGGAGGATGTCCTGGCAGTTTTGAATAGACTGAAGTTCGAAATGTCCCCTGGGCCTGATGAAACATATCCTAGGATTCTTTGGGAGGCAAGGGATGAGATTGCAGAGCCTTTGGCTTTGATCTTTGTGTCCTCACTGTCCACGGGGATGGTGCCAGAGGACTGGAGAATGGCGAATGTTGTTCCTCTGTTTAAGAATGGGAATAGAAATGACCCTGGTAATTATAGAACGTTAGTCTGACTTCGGTGGTTGGTAAATTGATGGAAAAGGTCCTTAGGGATGGGATTTACGACCATTTAGAAAGATGCGGATTAATCCAGGATAGTCAGCACGGATTCGTGAAGGGCAAGTCGTGCCTCACAAATTTGATTGAATTTCTTGAGGAGGTAACTAAGTGTGTTGATGAAGTTAGGGCAGTTGATGTCATATACATGGATTTTAGTAAGGCATTTGATAAGGTCCCCCATGGTCGGCTTATGATGAAAGTGAGGAGCTGTGGGATAGAGGGAAAGTTGGCCGATTGGATAGGTAACTGGCTGTCTGATCAAAGACAGAGGGTGGTGGTGGATGGAACATTTTCGGACTGGAGGCAGGTTGCTAGCGGAGTGCCACAGGGATCAGTGCTTGGTTCTCTGCTCTTTGTGATTTTTATTAATGACTTAGAGGAGGGGGCTGAAGGGTGGATCAGTAAATTTGCTGATGACATCAAGATTGGTGGAGTAGTGGATGAGGTGGAGGGCTGTTGTAGGCTGCAAAGAGACATAGATGAGATGCAAAGCTGGGCTGAAAAATGGCAAATGGAGTTTAACCCTGATAAATATGAGGTGATTCATTTTGTTAGGACTAATTTAAATGTGGATTTCAGGGTCGAAGGTAGGGTTCTGAAGACTGTGGAGGAACAGAGAGATCTTGGGGTCCATATCCACAGATCTCTAAAGGTTGCCACTCAAGTGGATAGAGCTGTGAAGAAGGTCTATAGTGTGTTCGCTTTTATTAACAGGGGGTTGGAGTTTAAGAGCCGTGGGGCTATGCTGCAACTGTACAGGACCTTGCTGAGACCACATTTGGAATATTGTGTGCAATTCTGGTCACCTCACTATAAGAAGGATGTGGAAGCGCTGGAAAGAGTGCAGAGGAGATTTACCAGGATGCTGCCTGGTTTGGAGGGTAGGTCTTATGAGGAAAGGTTGAAGGAGCTCGGGCTGTTCTCTCTGGAGCGGAGGAGGCTGAGGGGAGACTTAATAGAGGTTTATAAAATGATGAAGGGGATAGATAGAGTGAACGTTCAAAGACTATTTCCTCGGGTGGATGGAGCAATTACAAGGGGGCATAACTATAGGGTTCGTGGTGGGAGATATAGGAAGGATATCAGATGTAGGTTCTTTACGCAGAGAGTGGTTGTGGTGCGGAATGGACTGCCTGCAGTGATAGTGAAGTCAGACACTTTAGGAACATTTAAGCGGTTATTGGATAGGCACATGGAGCGCACCAGGATGATAGAGAGTGGGATAGCTTGATCTTGGTTTCAGATAAAGCACGGCACAACATCGCGGGCCGAAGGGCCTGTTCTGTGCTGTACTGTTCTATGTTCTATGTAATTTGCATAAACTTGCTCCAACAAACCGAGATATGATAAATGGCCAGTAAATTTGCGATTTTATTTGAAGAATGAGGATTTGGGTAGGATATTGGGCAGAACAGCCTTGCCCTTCATAATTATATCAAGAGATTTTGCATCCTGGCATCGATTAAAATGTGAATCTGGTTCTGTCTCTGCTGATGCCCATTGAGATGCTGAGTAGCACTTTTGTTGTTTTAGTATTAGACTTCCGAAATCTGCAGCACTTTGCACTGCTTTTATTGAATCTCTGGATGTGAGCATCACTGACAAAGCCAACAGTAATTGTCCCTACTGAGAAGGCGATTGTGAGCCACCTCGTTGAAACCTGCCCTCACGATGATTTTCTGTTTGACTTTCCATAGCAGCTTTGATACAACTGGATGGCTTGCTTGGCAATTTCATCGGTGGCGAAGAGTTATTTTCATCACCGTGGAACTGGAGTCGATGTAGGACAGACAGGGGAAAGTTGGGAATCTTCGGTTTTCATGTTATTTCCAAAGAGACGACGTTGTTTGAAGTATAAAAGCAAATTACTGCGGATCCTGGAATTGAAACCATAAGAATAAATGCTGGTAAATCTCAGCAGGCCTGGTAATATCTGTAAGGAGAGCTAAGAGCTGACGTTTCGAGTCCAGATGGCCCTTTGAAAAAGCTTCGACAAAGGGTCATCTGTGCTCGAAACGTCAGCTCTTCTTTCTCCTTACAGATGATGCCAGACTTGCTGAGATTTTCCAGCATTTTCTCTTTACGTTGTTTTAAGTGTCTTTGGGCGGAGTAAATTGATTCTGAATCCCTGGGGCGGAGGAATTGTAGGTTGATCCAAATCTATCCTACTGAAGAAGACACTATAAACGTTGTCCAGGGACCTGTGGGACCCGAACCACCCAGTTGCTGCCAATATTCAACGCGTTGGCCTTACAGCTCAGTCTCAGGGAGCCTCAGAGACGCCCGGTTTCTGCCTCTGGCTGAGTGAACATAACCTCCGATTCGATACTTGTAAAAATATAAAGAAAACAATGAAAACGAAAGGCCACACACCCCGAACATACTCTCTCACCTTTTTACATCGGGAACAAGATACAAAAGTATTAGGACACGGACAAACCGAAAACAAAATCGCTTCTTTCCTGCTGCAATCAGACTTTTGAATGAACCTTCCTCTCATTAAGTTGATCTTTCTCTATACCCTAGCTATGACTACAACACTACATTCTGCACTCGCTCGTTTCCATCTCTATGTACGGTATGCTTTCTCTGTATAGTGCGCAAGAAACAATAATTTTCATTGTGTACTAATATGCACGCCAATAATAAATCAAATGAAACCAAACCAAATCAAATCAAATAAATCAAAAACCCTGCGGATTATTCCCGATGAATTGATTGCTGACACTGCGACATTCCAGAGATAGGCTAACATTGAGACAGTAACAGTGAGATCCATTGTCACGTCTCTGCTAGTCCAAGAGGTGAAATTGCATTTGAGCCTCTGTTATAGAAAAAAAAACAATTTCATTGTAAATTAAGTCCCTTCATTTATCCACCCCTCCACAAGGGAATAGACATAAAGAAGATGACATTAACTTATCAGGGTAAAGATGTCAATCTGATTTGCAATAATTCTGTGTCTCTAGCACATTGCATCAAAAATATAATTCATTAAAGGAATTATTATCGATTTATTGTATTTCTGGTGTGGATAGCTATCACTGTAACTTGGGACTGGATATAAGAAGAAAGGAATACAATGGCCTAGTGTTTTTATCGCGAGACAATTAATCCACAAACTCAACTAATGGCCTCAGGATCCGGCTTCGAGTCCCGCCACGGCAGATGGTGGAATTTAAATTCAGTAAAAACATCTGGAATCAAGAATCTACTTATGACCATGATATCATTGCCGATTGTGTAAAAACCTATCTGGTTCACTAATGTCTTTTAGGGAAGGGAATCTGCTGTCCTTACTTGGTCTGGCCTACATGTGATTCCAGAGCCACAACAATGTGGTTAGCTCTCAACTGCCCTCGGATAAGAGGTGGGCCATAAATGCTGATCGTTCAGCGGCACCCATGTCCATAGAATCCCTACAGAGCAGAAGGAGGCCATTTGGCCTATCAGGCCCGCACCGACACCATTCTCTCCCAGGCCCTATACCCATCACCCCACGTATATTCCCTGCTAATTCCCTTGACACTATGGGACAATTTATCATCGCCAATCAGCCTAAGCAGCACATCCTTGGATCGTATGAGTAAATAGGCAGACAATTGGAGAATGTGCATGCTCCACAGAGACAGTGACTCCACACAGACCCAAACCGGTAATTGAACCCGGGTACGTGGCGCTGTGAGGCAGAAGTGCTAACAACTATGCCACTGTGCCTCCCACGAATGAATTCAAAAAAGAAAATCCTCATATGATACAGTATTACACTTTATATTTCTCCAACAGCTCCTTAACCCTGTGACAATTAGCGGTGAACGAAACCTGGTTGGCTTATAATTAATTGAGCTGGCAGAGAAAAAAAATTGAAATCGACTATTGACAGAATTGAATAAATCAGGACGGACACAGCGATCAGGAAAGTTCTCCGTCAGCATCCAAATCATTGTAGCTCATCTTATTGACCACCGGCTGTCTCACATTCACTGGTAGTGGGAGCACAGGGCATCAGGACTTTGCAGCATATTGCACAATATCACAAGAGTAAATGCTTTATCTTCCACAGAACCAGGTTATGAACTGGACATTTCTTCACAGATTGGCAGCTCTGAGAGGCACTGTTAAATAATCAAAATCAAATTATGCTGCACATTAGAACATGGTACTACTCAGGTACAAGAGACGTTGCCTTTCTAATGAGGGGCAGAAGACTGAGAATATTCCAGGAATCCGCGCTGTTCAAGGCAATTATATGACTTTATTTTACTTTTAATTATTTTCATTTTTGGGCCATTACACTGATCTCATTGGACTGAGGGATTGGGGACATCAAAATCTCTTTCCTGCACTTCATTGAAGTTGCTCACAAAGTGGCTTTAATTGTTGGAAGGACATTTATTTGTAAGTCATACAAATGAAATAGCACCCAGCCAATTGACTCGTTCCCGATACTGTTTAATCACATAATCAACAGTGCATTCATTAAAAGTATTTGCTTGGAATGAATACCATTTAAAACGTGTCTTTCTTGTGGGAATCAGACATTTATTGCATAACTGGCTAAGTCCCATTTTATCCTTACATATTAACGTTAATCTGTCCACGCAGTGTTTGGCAGCGGTCCAACCTGCTGCCAAATATCCGAAAATATTTACAGGAAGCATCTGAGGGTGTTTGTTCAGAAACTCAAAGATCTGTTTCCTCAGTACTGAGCGCTTGGCTGCAAGCCAACTTCAAACTCTCAGCATTGTCAATGGGGCCTATTTATAAATAAATCTGCCCAGCAACAGTACTGGAGGCAACTTAATTATTTTTAATGTTGTAAACCTGTATGAATGTTTCCCATTTCTTTGGAAAAGAAAGTTTCCATCTTCTCTGGCTCCTTGTTAGCAACAATGACGATCTCTCCAACACAACAAAGCACTGTGATCGATGGATAGTAATAAATACAGGCAGATTGTGAGAGTTGATTCAGAGAGGTGATATATCTTATACTGCATAAACATGTCTGCTTGTGCTTTATTTCACTTGATTCTTCCATGGGACGTGGGAGTCTCTGGAAAGACCAACATTTGTTTCCTGTGCATAATTTATTTTCAACTGAGCGGTGTGCTAGGGCATTTCGGAAGGCATTGCCCAGTTACACATATTGCTGCCTGTCTGTAGTCACACCCTGGTGAGACCAAGTAGGGATGGCAGATTTCCTTGATTGGGGAATCAGAGAGGTTTATCTGGTCGCTGTAAGTATGAATCCAGATTTATTGATTGAAATCAAATTCCACCAGCTGCCATGGTCCGATGTAATCTCGTGTTCCCTCATCACTGGCTTGGGCTTCTGGATTACTGCTCCACTGGCATTAATATTACGCCACCATCGACACAAGAAATAAATAAATGCCTGTGTTGACGCAGGGATGAACGATAGTTGGATACCTGAATGTTTTCATTGAGGAATCAGTGAATGGACTGATGGATGCGACGATAGCTGGTCCTGAAATTTGTTGTTCTACATTCGCTTACTTGTGTTTTACTACTTCAAAAATCGAATCTAGTCCTTTATTACAATTGTGTCAGTCTACAACCTTTAATCCTTCCAGATTTTCTGGGTGAAATCCATCCCCGGGATATCGGGAACACATGAATTGAACCTCACTAAGATTAGTCTGATTTTTCCCCATGTTGGTGGTAAATCTTCAAATCCAAAATGGAAAGAGGGAACATGATTAGGTTGATGAGGGAGGATTGTAATATTTGGAACATGTGGCCTTTCCAGTGCAACAAAATCACTCAACAGATCATCACCCAAATTAGTGAAGCCTAATAAATAAATAATGTGGCAACGAAAATATTGTGTAACTCACTGGACAGCTTGAAGTTTTGAATTACTTTCCAGAACTGTGTAAAAATGAATCGGGATTTTTAAGCTCCTATAAATTCATATTAGATACAGATACTTTCAGTTATACAGCCATTATAAAAATGGTCACACATTCCAGTTATTTATCAGGAGTTTCTGTGTGATGATGAGGTGATTACTTGTAATAAAGCGTAGAGGCTGCTGGGTAGCTGCTACTATTTGGTCTGATTTAAATCAATTTCCCACTGAATTCTGAGGCAGATTTGATTCTTTCGTGACAGAAAGGCGAATGCTGTCTCAATACATTTGAATCTCAATGAATTGTACTAAATAAACTGAAATTATATTCGCATCAAATAAAATACTGACAATAATTGGTGAAATATTAATTAATTTTTGTGAATTGAAGATTATTGGTAATATTAGCGCCAGGCAATGACCACCTCCAAAAAGGGAGAATCTACCCATTGCTCCTTGTCACTCAATGATATTATGATACTGAATCACCCACTATAAACATCGTCGGTGTTACCAATGGCTAACAAGAATATAAGAACATAAGAAGTAGGAGCAGGAGTAGGCCATCTAGCCCCACGAGCCTGCCCCGCCATTCAATAAAACCATGGCTGATCTGATAGTGTGTTCCACTTACCCGCCCGCTCCCCATAACCCTTAATTCCCTTATTGATCAGAAATCTATCTACCTGTGACTTAAACATATTGAACGAGGTAGCCTCCACTGCTTCAATGGGCAGAGAATTCATTCCAAAGATTCACTACCCTCTGAGAGAAGAAGTTCCTCCTCAACTCTGTTCTAAACTTATTTTGAGGCTGTGTCCTCTCGTTCTTGTTTCCTTTCTAAGTGGAAAGAATCTCTCTGCCTCTACCCTGTCTAGTCCGTTCATTATCTTATATGTCTCTATAAGATCTCTCCTCAGCCTTCTAAACTCCAATGAGTACAGGCCCAATCTACTCAATCTCTCCTCATAAGCTAACCCCCTCATCTCCGGTATCAACCTGGTGAACCTTCTCTGTACTCCCTCCAAGGCCAATATATCCTTCCGCAAATAAGGGGACCAAAATTGCACACAGCACTCTAGTTGCGGCCTCACCAGTACATTGTACAATTGTAGCAGGACCTGCCTGCTTTTATACTCCATCCCCTTCGCGATAAAGGCCAACATTCCATTTGCCTTCTTGATCACCTGCTGCACCTGCACTCTGATTTTTTCCGATTCATGCACAAGGACCCACAGGTCTCTCTGCACAGTAGCATGTTGTAATTTTTCATCATATAAATAAGAGTCCATTTTACTATTATTGCTTCCAAAGTGGATAACCTCACACTTGTCAACGTTATATTCCATCCAGCTCCGGTTGGAAAATCAGGTCAGCCTGCTGTGAGTAACCCACCTCCAGACTCCCCAAACCTGTGCACCAACTACACGACATAAGTCAGGAGAGTAAAAGGGTTCTTTCCACTTGCTTGAATAAGTGGAGCTCAAACAACATTCAAGAATCTTCATACCATTCAGGAATAAGCTGCCGGCTTGACTGGCATAGAATTTGAAAATGCTCACTCCCTCCACCACAGAGAGCAGTATGATGTACCATTTACAAGTTTCACTTCCGAAACTCACCAAGACTCCTTAGGCAGCAACTTCCAACCACACGACAGTTACCATCTGGAAGGACAGGAGTAACAGTTACCAGGGAATATCACCTATAAATTCCCCTCCAAATCAGTCATATACCTGACTTGTAAACATATCGTCCTTCCTACACTGTCGCTGGATTGAAATCCTAGAACAGCACAGTGTGGGTACCGACACCACAGGTTCTGCAGCAATTCAAGCAGTTAGCTCATCACCAGCTTACTAAGGGCAATTAGGTATAGGCAATAAATGCTGACTTAGCCAGCAACACCCATGTCCCTTGAATTAAAACTTAAATGCATTAATGTTTATGAATGGATGATAACTTGTGAACAAAATTGTGCAACTTTGTGAATGGATGGCAATTGGTGAAAATAAATACCAACTTTCTGAACATTTATGACCTTCTCTTTCTCTGCCAGGAGATAGGTTCCGTTCCACAGGAGATTCATGATTCAAAAGCATCACACTATCCGAAGACAAGGTCGACAGAAGAGGCGGCAACATCTGCAGCTGTATCTCAATCATAGCATCACGGGAAAGGCCTTTGATAGGATTACAATTTTGTTACTCGTCTGCTTGAAGACCGGGATTAACCTGAAGCACAGTGTTGTGGTTGTGTTGGAAGATATACGTATCATAACCATACTTTCGTGAATCGCAAGAAGATATTCGACACTCGCATCAGAGCAGAGACTGCAAGATTTGGGGGAACTAGGCTCTCCACCAAAAAGTCCTCGGTCTCATTCATGACACACAAAACGACAATCTACAACCACAACTGATAGCGTCATGGGCAACACTTGTAGTTGAATCAATCTCTCAAAAGTTGTCCCCCTCAGTCATCAACAAATTTGACATATGCAAAAGAAACCAAACTGAAATGAATGTGTTTATTGTGTTTCTAACTTCTATTGTAAATGGAAGGATGCCGGTTATCATTGTGACGTTGATTTGTAAACAATATGACATTTTTCCGACAACGCACGCAGAGGCACACACATATATTCTCTCTTGTTCTCATTCTGTCCCACAAATTGTCTCCCTTTCATACGCACGTACACGTACAGAAATAGAAACACACACACACACTTTCCTTCAACTTAACACTCCATCTTGGCTTCCGAGGAATCACCTCATCATCACACAGAAACTCCTGATAAATAACTGGAATGTGTGACCAACTATCTTTCAGATGGAACGATGAACAAATAAACTTTCCCCAACGCCATGTTTGCTGAGCTGGACGTTAAAGGTCCCATGGTCTCCAACAGCGCCCTGGTCAACATCCCTCCTTTTAACCAAAATGAACAAAAATGCATTACCATGGATTGAGCTATTTTGATCTGATGCTGATCTGGCAACATCGGAACATAGCCGCAGGAGTAGGCCATTCAGCTCCTCGAACTCGCCTCGCCATTCAATAAGTTCATGGCTGATCTGTGGCCGAATACATGTACCTTCCCTCGGCCCATGTTGATACCCCTGTTCAATAAAAGAAAATCGATCTCAGACTTCAATCTAACAATTGAACCAGCACCCACCGGCGTCTGCGGAAGAGAGTTCCAAACATCCATCTCTCTCTGCGTGTACAAATTCTTTCTATTAACTCTCCTGAACGGCCTGTCCCTATTTTTTAAAACTATGGCCCTTTATTCTCGAACTTTCAACGTGTGGAAACACTTTATCTTTATCTACCTTCCCTGTAAATATTTCATAGATTTCTATCAGAGCAGCCCTCAACCTTCTGAATTCGAGAGAAAAAGTCTTAATTTGTCTGATCTCTCCTCGCAACTTGCGTTGAACTCCCTCCAGAGCCAACATCTTTCCAAAGATTTGTTGCCCATGCCTGCTCACAGTACTCTTTTTGTGGTGTAACAAAGATTTTCACAATTGCAGTACAACATCTGCATCCCTATACTCCAGTCCTTTGGGAATGAAGGCCAGCATTCCATTGGCCTTAATGTCTATTTTCTGCATCAGTTCGTGGCATTTTGAGAAACTATGCGCCTGAAGGCCCAAATCTCGTTGGGCATCCACTAAATTTAATTTTGTGCCTTCTAAAAATACCTTGATCTATCATTTGGACATTTGACTTTTTATGCCATTATCTAAGCCATTAATGAATACTGTCAATAATTGAGGCCCCAAGACAGATTCCTGCGGGACACCACTTAAGCTGCATGATTCAGCAACGTACGTGTACAATTCGTTGCACCTTACAATTTGGCACCTTCCGCAGAAGGGGATGTGGTATTACATTAATGGATGTGAATTCGTGGTACATTCATATCATAGATCATACCTAACAGCGATATTTTCACAGTAACTGTAATTACAGAGTTTTGCCAGCAGATGGAAATGAAATCTTGATGGGTTACATTACATGACGCAATGAATGCCGCAATAAATACTACACTGGACCCTGTATCTGTTCATTTTGAATTGACCTCCATATGTATCTATTTAGAATGGGCACAGTCTCTGATTATACTACATTATATTATATGGCACCCTGTTTAAACTAATATTGCACCAGTACATGTCAATGTATACATCACACAATCACTCTGATCCGAATATTTCCAGGAAGGATCAAACTTTGCAGTTCTGCCGCATGCAGTCCTGAATGGTCGTGGACATTAATACAATTAACCGCCGCAGGAGCCTCAAATAAAACCCACATTCTTAATGATGTGGGACCTCAGCAAAGGGTAAAGAAACAAAACTGAAACAATTGCTACCATCTCCAGCCGGAAGTGCCGAGAAGATGTTCCATCTCAGCCTCCTCCTGAGGTCCCCAGCATCACAGATGCCTGTTTCCAAGCAGTTCAATTCATTTCACAGTATAATATTGGAACAGGAATAGGCCATTCAGCCCCTGGAGCCCGCTCCGCCACGCAATATGTTCATGATTGATCTGTGGCCTAACACTGAGCTGAAGGCTTTGGACACTGCAAAGGTTATTGGTCCTGACAATATTTCAGCAATAATAATGACGATTTGTGCTCTGGAGCTAGCTGCGCCCCAGCCAATCTATTCAAGTATATACATCACGGTCACATACCCAACAGTATGGAAAATTGGCAGACATGTCCTGTCACGAAAAGCAGGGAAAATCCAATCCGGCCAATTATCGCCCAATGCGTCCTCACTCGATCAACGTAATAGAAAGTATCAAGGATCATCCGATCAGCAATAATAATAATCCGCTCAATGATGCTCTCTCTGGGTCCCACTAGGGGCACGCGGTTCCAGAAATCATTTGAACTTAGTCCAAATATAGTAGAAATAGCTGATTTAATAAGGTAAGGTGAGAGTGCCTGCCCTCGACAATAACGCAGCACTTGACTGATTATGGCATCAATAAGCCCGAGCGAAGCTGCAGTCAATGGGGATCCGGGGGTAAACATTCCACTGGCTTCAGTCAAACCGAACATAGAGTAAGATGGTTGTGGTTGTTGAAAGCCAATCATCTGAGTCACAGGGCTTTGCTGCAGGAAGTCCTCAGGATAGTGTGCTCGGCCTAATCTTCACCCTTCATTGGAAGGTCAGAAGTGGGATGTTCACTAATGATTGCACAGTGTTCAGCACATTTGCGACTCCTCAGATACTGAAGCAGTCCGTGTCCATATGCAGCAAGACTTAGAACACATTCAGGCTTTTCTGAGGATTAGAGAATAACATTCACGCCACACAAGTGGCAGGCAATGACCTTCTGCAAGTAAGAGAGATTCCAAACATCTCCCTTTGACACTAAATGGCATGACGACGGCTGAAACCCCCACTATCATCATTCTGTGAATTACCGTTGATTAAAAACTGAACTAGGCAGCCATGTAAAAAATATTGCGACAAGGACATGTCAGACGCTGGGAATTTTGTGTTGAGTCACTCACCCCTTGACTTCTCAAACCCTCTCCATCATGTACAGAGCAAAGGTCAGGAGTCTGATTGAATGTTCTCCACTTGTCTGACGTGTGACCCTGAAGCAACACCCAAATATCTCGAAACCACCCAGCAAAAAGCAGGTTGCTCGATGAACGCCCCACACACCACTTTAAGCATTCACTCTCTGCATCACAGATGTACAACTCCAGTAGTGTGAACTATACACAACTTGGAGAGCGGCAACATAATCCTTCGATAGCACCTTCCAAACACATTCATTCTGATACTTAAAACGACAAGGGCAGCAGATGCACGAGAACACAATTACCTGCAAGTGCCCATAAAACCCACACGCCATCTTGACTGTATATTTCAGTGTCAATGGATGAAAACCTTGTAACTCCCTTCCTGTCAGCACTGTGCGTGTATTTACTCTGTGGAATTCAATGGCTCGAGAAGAGTGCTCACCACTACATTCTCAAAGGGAAAAACGAAGTGGCAACAAATGCTACTTTACCAGTGACACAAAAATCTCATAAAATAACTTTAAACATATCATATCTCTGCTTATATTCAATTAACCCCCATTTCTGTTTGTATTGAAATAGGCCATGTCTCGATCACATTACAACATGTCTTATCTCCGTTATTTCCCTACTCGGCTCATTATCAGTTGTTCCGACAAGAAGCCAAGGCCCTACTTCGACGATAGTTTCTGAGTTATGACTGTGCTGAACTATGTTTCAGTTAATACGGGCGGCACGGTGGCACAATAGTTATCACTGCTGCCTGATAGCACCAGGGACCCGGTTTCAATTCCCAGCTATGGTGACTGTCTGTGTGTCGTCTGCATGTTCTCCCTGTGTCTGGGTGGGTTTCATCCGGGTCCTCCGGTTTCCTCCCACAGTCCGAAGGACGTGCTGTTTAGGTGCATTTTGGCCATGCTAAATTCTCCCCTAAATTCTACCCGAACAGGCGACTAGGGGATTTTCACAGTAACTTAATTGCAGTGTTGATGTAAGCCTACTTGTGACACTAACAAATAAGCTTTAAAACTTTAATCTGGCTGTGTCTCAATTCCTACTGCATCACAGCATTTATCTGTGTATACTAAACTGAAACAACATTCTTACATTACAAATGTTTCGGTCACAGTATTTGCTTGAATAGTTCATTATCAAATTAACTCGATCTTGTTTTAGTTAGAACTTGCCGTATGAGGAACGTTTGAGGACTCTGGGTCTGTACTCGATGGAGTTAAGAAGAATGGGGGGGTAGATCTTATTGAAACTTGCAGGATACTGCGAGGGCTGGATAGAGTGAACATGGAGAGGATGTTTCCCCTCGTAGGAAAAGCTAGAACCAGAGGGCACAACCTCACGCTAAAGGGGTGATCCTTTAAAACAGAGATGAGGAAAAATGTCTTCAGCCAGAGAGTGGTGAATCTGTGGAATTCTTTGCCATAGCAGGCTGTGGAGGCCAAGTCATTGAGTGTCTTTAAGATAGAGTTAGATAGGTTCTTGATTGATAAAGGGATCAGGGGTTATGGGCAAAAGGCAGGAGAATGAAGATCAGAAAAGTATCAGCCATGATTGAATGGCGGAGCAGTCTCGATGGGCCGAGTGGCCCATTTCTGCTACTATGTCTTATGGTATGGTCTTAATGCTGCATCAGTCCATGTATGTGTTGATTTCATCCTGACTCTGCCTACATTTAATGCGACCAGGTCACTGTTATTAATGCACTAGATTATGCCTCTGTTCGAATTATGGTCGCATTACTCTACGGTTCTGTGAGGAGGAGAGATAATACAATACATAAATATGCTGTGCTAAAAACATCTGTATTCAGCAGGATCCTGAAACAGAAACTATTGGATCGACAGTGCATCCAGCGCAGGGTTTGATATCTACTTGCAATGCAGTCAGCAGAATTGCATTTCAGATATCACTTCTTCCAGTGCCCAAGACCAGTCTCCATCCCAGAGAGTTGTGTCTGTCGGAGGATGCAGAGAAATGTGTTCCCCCAGCCACTTTTCACATTATTGCACCTTGTCTAGCGCAGTAATAACTGAGTCCGTGCCCAATATAAAATGAAAGTGGACATAGTGAAGTGCAGAACGAAGACCGCTTCCAGTTTAGTACAGAGACAGGTCTACATTAATAGAAGCAGAGTCACTGTCGAGCTTTATGTAAACAGAGATATGGTGACGTGTAATATAAACAGAGACAGCATCTAGTTTAGTATAAACAGAGAGCACATCTAGTGTAATATGAACAGAGACAGAACGTTCTTTTATATAAACTGACACAGAGATTAGTTAATTTAACATCAGCAGACCTGGATCACAGACGAGTGCATTATAGAGACAGGGCCTAGTGTCCCATCAACCATTCCAAGGACAGGTGTAGCATGTGTTTAGGTACCGAATGTTAAGCTCCCTTCACATTGCAACATTAAACACTCCCAAGGCAGGTGTAGCACGGGATAGATACGAAGTGAATCTCCATCTCCACTGTCCTAATCATACATTCCCAGAAAATGTAGGCTGTTTAGAAACAGTAAAACTCTCTCTACTCTGTCCATTGAAACAATTGGGTGGCCGGGACAGGACGAGTTAGATCCAGGGAATGACCAATATACATTTTGGAGAAAAGCTCCCTCGATACATTCCAATTAATTGAACTAGACCCATTTAGTTAGAAGCCTATTGATATGGCTGAGAGAATACATTAGCTGGAGTTTGACTTGATGTTGTTGACAATGACCTGTCGTGGAGAGACAAAACAAGACACAGAATCAGATAGCAGAAAAACAGAGAGAAAAAGCACAAGAAATCTCCACAAATATATTTGCCGTGGCATTATATTTCGAGATTGGAGGGAATCTTTCCTACTTTTGAATACAGAGATGATCATAGCCTTTTTTGCACATATAGCCGATGAAGAAAAATGTCCAAAAAACATTCACGACTGGAATCCGTTGATTTATATGCATGTTTGTCTATTTCTGTGCTGTGTTGATGGGGAAATTTTTGTTGTCTTTTTCTCAATCAATAAATTTATTCTAGGATTGCTACTTCTCTGTTTACTTACACAAACACCTCACTGGTTAGAATGAAGTATCACGGCAGCAAAACCAGATAAACAGTCACTTATTGATTCGTTTCAACTCAAAATAACGGTTTAATTTAAGTATATTGACAATTGGTTCAAAATGAATAGAAACTTTGTGAATACCCATTAGAACAGATGCTATTTAATTCAAATAAAGAGATACATTCTAATCAAAAATTTGTTCAGAGTATTCTGATGTCACAATAAATGAAACATAGTTGAACAGGCTGGTATTCCACCGAATGTCAATTTGATTGATGATTTAATCTACTTAAACTGGACAAGTTAAGACATCAGGCAGCGGAATGAATACAATCACATTAATCTCAGAGCTCTCAACATATCAAATCTTGCATTTTCTAATGTTAATATTTAGAAAGAACTTGCATTGAGTTTATGGAAACATAGAAGCCCGACAGTGCAGAAGGTGGCCATTCAGCCCGTCGAGTCTGCACCGACAAAAATCCCATGCAGGCCCTATCCCCGCAACCCAACATATTTACCCTGTTAATCTCGCTCACCTGCATATCCTGGGGCACTAAGGGGCAATTTAGCATGGCCTATCAACCTAACCCGTACATCTTTGCACTGTGGGAGGAAACCGGAGCACCGGAGGAAACCCTCGCAGACATGTGGAAGAATGTGCGAGCTCCACACAGACAGTGACCCAAGCCGGGAATCGAACCACGGCTCTAGAGATGTAAGGCAGCAGTGCTAACCACTGTGCCACAGTGCTGCCTCACTGTGCCACCGTGTCGCCCACGTTTTTATAACGGTTTCCCCGACCTCAGGTCGCCCCAAAGCATTTAAAACTCTCTGATGTATTTTCGCTTAATTTATTCACTACTTGGGAATACAGCAAATATCTGGGGCACAGCAGCCTCCCACAAACCGAGATGTGATAAAGGAACAGCAATTTTGTGATTTTAGTTGAAGAATGAATGGCCCAGGATACTGGGGAGAACAGCCCTGTTCTACAGAATTATATCATCGAGATTTTGCATTCTGCCATCGGCCTGAAATGAGAATCCGTTTCACTCTCTGCTGATACCCACTGATCAACCGTTTTTGTTGTTTTTCTGTCAGATTTCTGGAACCGCACTGTGTGCACTGTTTTATTCATTCTCTGGATATGGGCATCACTGACAAAGTCAGCATTAATTGCCCATCCTGAGAAGGCTGACCTGAGCCACCTTTTTGAAAATAATTGCCCACTGGTCGATTTTATTTGTGTTTGAATTTCTGCAGCAGCTTTGAAACACCTGAATGGCTATTTCGGAAATCTCAGAGGCATTTAAGTGACAGCTTCATCACTGTGGAACTGGAGTCACATGTAGGACAGACAGGGTAAACACACTCTTTTTTATTCATTCGTGGGACTTGGGCGTCACTGGCTGACGAGCATTCTTTGCCCATCCTTAGTTGCACTTGGAGGGCAGTTGAGAGTCAACCACATTGCTGTGCCTCTGGAGTCACATGTAGGTCAGACAAGTTAAGGACGGTAGATTTCTTTCCCTCAAGGGGCATTAGCGAATCAGATGGGTTTTTGCAAAAATTAACAATGGTCTCAGTCATCAATAGATTCTTAGTTCCAGATATTTTTTATTGAATTCAAATTCCACGATCTGCCGTGGTGGGATTTGAACCCAGGTCCTCAGAACATTAGCTGAACATTAGGTAGATAGAAACTAGGAGTCGAAGTCGGCCATTCGAACCTGATCCGTCATTCATCATGATCATGGATAGTTTTCTATCTCCAGGCCACATTGTTGCATTCTGTCCACACCCCTCGATAGCATTAAAATTTAATCACAAATCTATTTTTTTCTTGAATATATGCAGCGACATGGCATCCACAGTCATCTGTGCGAGATCACTCCGCAGGTTCACTAGCCTCTGAAGTGAAGAGCGCTTTCCCCATTTATATCCTAAATTGGCTACCCTGTGTCTTGAAACTGCATCCCTGGTTTGAGACTCCCTAACCAGCGAAAACATCTTTCCTTCATCTAGCCTGTCCAGTCCTGTTATACTTTATTCATTCATAATGTATATTTATTATTTGTGTCACCGGTAGGCATACATTAATACTGCAATGAAGTTACTGTGAAAATGCCCTACTGTCACACTCCAGCCCCTACTCAGGTGCGCTGAGCGAAAATTTAGCATGGTCAACGCACCTAACCAACACGTCTTTCAGACTGTTGGAGGAAACTGCAGCACCCGAAGGAAACCCATGCAGACACGGGGAGAATGCAGACTCTGCACAGACAGTGGCCCAAGCTGGGAATCATATCCGAGTCCCTGGCGCTATGAGGCCCGCCACTATGCCACTGTGCCACCCTCGTTTTATATGTTTTATACGTTTCAGTCACAATTTTATATGTTTCGATCAGATGCCCTCTCATCCTTCTAAATTCAAGTGAATACATGAGGTGGAAATACCAGCGTTGGAATGGGGTGAACACAGTAAGTCGTCTCACAACACCAGGTTAAAGTCCAACAGGTTTATTTGGAATCACGAGCTTTCAGAGCACCGCTCCTTCATCAGGTGAGTCAAGTGAATACAGGCCCAGTCGAATCAACCTAACCTCCTAGGACAGTCCCACCAATTCCGGTATCAGTTGTAGTGCCCACAGACCCTTTCTTATTTTCCGAGATCAGAACTACACGCACTACACGGGGCATGGTCCTAGGAAGGCCCGGCATAACTGCAGTAAGGCTTCCGTAATTCTGAACTCAAATCTTCGTGCAGAGAAGGCCTTCCTAATTGCTTGCTGTGCATGCCTCTCCAATTTTATTGACTGGTGTACAAGGACACGCAGATCCATTTCTACGTCACACTTCCAAATATATGTTGCGTTCTGCTTTACACACCAGTATATAACTGCACATTTAGTCACCCTGTACTGCATCTGCCACGTGTTCACCCATTCACTCAACTTGTCCAGATCCTCCACACAGCTCACAATTACGCCCAGTTATATATCGCCAACCCTTTTGAAAATGTTACATTTGATTCCCTCATCCAGATCCCACAGTTGTACAGTGCGAGGGACCTGGGTTCGATTCCCAGCTTGGGTCACTGTCTGTACGAAGCCTGCACATTCTCCCCGTGTCTATATGGATTTCTTCTGGGTGCTCCGGTTTCCTCCCACAGTCTGAAAGATGTTCTGGCTATGTGCATTAGCTACGCCATGCTAAATTCTCCCTCAGTGTACCCGAACAGGCGCTGGAATATGGCGACTCGGGGATTTTCACAGTAACTTCATTGCAGTGTTAACGTAAGCCGACTTGTGACGAATTAATAAATTAAAAAAGTTGGGATCTGGGGTACCCCACGAGTCGCTGACTCCCACTCGGAAAATGACCCATTTATTTCCACTCTCTTGTTTCTTATCTGTCAATGAATTCCATACCTATGCCAATACATTAACTCCATTTCACGCGCTTTAATTTGGCCTCCTGATATTTTATGAAGAAGCATCTCAAATGTCTTCTTGAAGTGCAAATACACCATGTACACTGGTCCCACCTTGCCTATCCCATTATTTGCATCTTCAAAGAACGCAAGTAGGTTTGTTAAGAATGACGTCTTTATTAAGCCCGTGCTGGGTTCATCAAATTCCGTTAATGCTTTCCACATGTTTTGCTATCATGTCTTTTATAAGTTTCTAACATCTTCGATGATACTAAAGTCAGGCTGTAATTCATCATTTTTACTCTCCCTTCCTTTGTGTACATTGAGGTTACATTTGTCACTCTCCAATCTGTAGGAACTGTTCCAGAGTTTATAGAAGATTGGAAGGTGACCACCAATGTATCCAATATTTTCAGGGCCATTTCCTTTCATACTCTGGGATGTAGATTATCAGGCCCTAGTGATTGATCAGCATTTAACCCGATTAATTTCCCCAGTACGATTTTCGTACTAATATTGGTTTTCAACAATGCCGCCTTCCAACTAGCCCCTTGGTTCCCTAACATTTCTGGGAGGATATGTGTGTCCTCTTTTGTGAAGGTGGTGTAAAACTTTGTGTTCTATTCACCCAACATTTCTTTGTTCCCCATTATAGTTTCCCTGGATTCTGACTGTAAGGTACTACATTTGTCTTTACTAATCTTTGTCTCTTCAGATATTCATAGAAGCTTTTGCAATTAGTTTCTATGTTCCCTGCTATTTTACTCTCATACTCTATTTCCCCCCCCCCCCCCCCCCCCCCCGATCATTTGGTCTTCTTTTGTTGAATTCTAAAACGGTCCTAAACCTCAGGTTTGTTGCTTCTTCTGGTAATTTTATATATCTTAGAACTAAGAAGTAAAATTTCCTCTCCTGAAAGACATTCGAGAAGAAGATGAGCTTTGGCGACATAAGATTTTCACAGTAACTTCATTACATAGTGAATGTAAGCCTACTTGTGACGAATAAATACACTTTAAACCTTTAAACTTTAAATACACATGATGTTTGTTTCAGCATAATCAATTAAGTGAATTGAAATTCTCAGCTGCCAGGGTGGAATTGGAACTCCTGTCCCCAGAGCATTACTTCAAGCTTCTGGAATGCTAGCTTAAAAATGATATTGCTATACCACCCCTTAGACTGAAATATCATCACAACTAATAATTGAATAACTGAACATTCAGCACTGGGTCACAGGTTGGATCACGAGCTCAGGTGTCTGTTGTGGGAATTGAACACATTACCGTTTGACTCAAAACTTATGCGGATTCCACTGAGATTAGACTGTTAACTGGTCATAATTGGACATTCAGCTCAGTGTGCCCACAGTCTGAAATCTGTGTCCAATAATACACTATACAAAGTTTATTTATTACTCACAAGTAAGGCTTACATTAACACTGCAATTACGTTACTGTGAAATTTCTCTAGTCGCCACAGTCCAGCGGCTGTTCGGGTCAATGCACCTAAACAGCGCGTATTTCCGAATGTGGGAGGAAAATTGAGTAACCGAAGGAAACCCACGCAGACACGTAGGTTACATTTATAGAATAAATTCATTTGTAATGAATTTGTAGTTTGTAATTTGAAATTTCCAAATTTGGAATTTGGAATTTGTAATGGCCTAGTGTAGCAGAACGAGAGAAATGACCGAATGTAGTATGAATTTATGCTACATTCGGTCATTTCTCTCGTTATACTACACTCGTTATGAGGCCATCCCTCTATTTATGCTGCATTAGGTCCTCTCAATTAGTACGAGAGTAGACCACGGATCTGTTTCTATTACATTTGATCCCATCTCTTTTTATATTACACAGATTTTTTCTCTTTACATTACATCAGAGACTGTCTCTGTTAATTCAACATACGACTATGTATATGTTGTTGGCATTTAATTGTCAGAAGCAAGTCTTCTCCCAGCCTGGAATCTTATGCTGACATAATGACAATGATTAATGGGATTCCATCCAAAAGTTCCATCAATTCCTAAAATGACATCGGGAAGCACGCGAGGTAGAAGGTCATATCGATCTTGACGTTAATCATGCATGAGCTGCACTATCAGAACAGCTGAAAGCTGAGTTTGGTTCCCTTAGAGCTGAGCAGTTTACAAAGAACAAATAAAGAACAAAGAAAAATACAGCATAGGAACAGGCCCTACGGCCCTCCAAGTCTGCACCGATCATGTGTTCCTAACTAGACCATCCGTTTGTATCCCTCTATTCCCCGTCTGTTCATGTGGCTATCTAGATAAGTCTTAAATGATCCTAGCGTGTCTGTCTCAACCACCTTGCTTGGTAGTGCATCCCAGGCCCCCACCACCCTCTGTGTAAAAAACGTCCCCTGCATATCTGTATTGAACCTTGTCCCCTTACCTTGAACTTGTGACCCCTTGTGTTTGTCATTTCTGACCTGGGAAAAAGCTTCCAACTGTTCACCCTATCTATGCCCTTCATAATTTTATAAACTTCTATTAGGTCGCCCCTCAACCTCCGTCTTTCCAGGGAGAACAACCCTAGTTTACTCAATCTCACCTCATCGCTACATAAGAACATAAGAACATAAGAAATAGGAGTAGGAGTCGGCCATCTAGCCCCTCAAGCCTGCTCCGCCATTCAATGAGATCATGGCTGATCTGGTAGTGGGTTCAGTTCCACTTACCCGCCCGCTCCCCATAACCCTTAATTCCCTTAATGGTTAAAAATCTATCTATCTGTGACTTAAACACATTTAACGAGGTAGCCTCTACTGCTTCATTGGGCAGAGAATTCCAAAGATTCACTACCCTCTGGGAGAAGAAGTTCCTCCTCAACTCTGTTCTAAATTGACTCCCCCGTATTTTGAGGCTATGCCCCCTAGTTCTTGTTTCCTTAATAAGTGGAAATAACCTCGCTGCTTCTACCCTGTCTCGCCCCTTCATTATCTTATATGTCTCTATAAGATCTCCCCTCAACCTTCTAAACTCCAATGAGTACAGGCCCAGTCTACTCAATCTCTCTTCATAAGCTAACCCCCTCATCTCCGGAATCAACCTGGTGAACCTTCTCTGTACCCCCGCCAAAGCTAATATATCATTTCTTAAATAAGGGGACGAAAGTTGTACACAGTATTCTAGGTCCTGCCTCACCAGTACCCTATACAGCTGCAGCACGACCTCCCTGCTTTTATACTTCATCCCTCTCACGATAAAGGCCAACATTCCATTTGCCTTCTTGATTACCTGCTGCACCTGTAAACTGAGTTTTTGTGATTCATGCACAAGAACCCCAGGTCCCTCTGCACAGTACCATGTTGTAATTTTTCACCGTTTAAATAAAAGTCAATTTTACTATTATTCCTTCCAAAGTGGATAACCTCACACTTACCAACGTTATACTCCATCTGCCAGATCCTTGCCCACTCACTTAACCTATCCAAATCTCTCTGCAGACTCTCTGTGTCCTCCACGCAATTTGCTTTCCCACTCATCTTTGTGTCATCCGCAAACTTTGTTACCCTACACTCGGTCCCCTCCTCCAGATCGTCTATGTATATGGTAAATAGTTGAGGCCCCAGCACCAATCCATGCGGCACGCCACTAGTCACTGATTGCCAACCGGAAAAGCACCAATTTATTCCGACTCTCTGCTTTCTGTTAGATAGCCAATCCTCAATCCACACTAATACTTTACCCCCAACTCCGTGTACCTTTATCTTACGCAGCAACCTTTTGTGAGGCACCTTATCGAATGCCTTCTGGAAATCTAAATACACCACATCCACCGGTTCCCCTCTGTCAACCGCACTCATTATATCCTCAACAAATTCCAGTAAAGTAGTCAAACATGACTTTCCCTTCATGAATCCATGCTGCGTCTGCTTGATTAAACCATTCTTTTCCAGTTGTCCTGCTATTTCTTCCTTAATGATAGATTCCAGCATTTTCCCAACTCCGGATGTTAAGCTAACCAGCCTGTAGTTACCTGTCTTTTGTCTACCTCCTTTTTTAAACAGTGGCGTTGCATTAGCTGTTTTCCAATCAGCTGGCACCTCCCCAGAGTCCAGTGAATTTTGATAACTTACAACTAATGCATTTGCTATTTCTTCTGCCGTTTCTTTTAGTACCCTGGGATGCATTCCATCTGGACCAGGGGACTTGTGTACCTTTAGTCCCATTAGCCGACCCAGCACTACCTCTTTAGTAATAGTGATCGTTTTAAGGTCCTCACACCCTACAGTCCCATGACCATCAATTATTGGTAAGCTATTTGTGTCCTCCACTGTGAAGACCGACACAAAAACCTTGTTTAAGGCCTCGGCCATTTCCTCGTTTCCTATTATTAAATCCCCCTTCTCATCTTCTAAGGGACCAACATTTACTTTCGCCACTCTTTTCCGTTTTATATGTTTGTAAAAACTTTTACTATCAGTTTTTATATTTTGTGCCAGTTTACTTTCATAATCTATCTTTCCTTTCTTTATTGCTTTCTTGGTAGCTTTTTGTTGTTTTTTAAAGCTTTCCCAATTTTCTAGTTCGCCACTAATTTTGGCCTCTCTGTATGCATTTGTTTTTAATTTGATACTCTCCTTTATTTCCTTGGTTATCCATGGCTGGTTATCCCTTTTCTTACATTCCTTCTTTTTCACTGGAATATATTTTTGCTGAGTCCTGAGAAAAATCTCCGTAAACATCCTCCACTGTTCCTCAACTGTCCCTCCAATTAGTCTGTGTTCCCAGGCTACATTAGCCAACTCCGCCCTCATCCTTTTGTAATCCCCCTTGTTCAAGCAGAGGACACTGGTTTGGGACGCTACTTTCTCACCCTCCACCTGTATTAGAAATTCAACCATATTGTGATCACTCATTCCAAGAGGATCCCTCACAAGGAGATCATTAATTTTACCTGTCTCATTACACAGGACCAGATCCAAGATAGCTTGCCCTCTTTTTAGGTCAAACCAAATAAACAAACTTAGATTAAGTCAGGACAAAGTAAAAGGGGCAGCTCCCCAAAAGGCGGGGGGGGGGGGGGGCGAGGAACAGCCAGAACAGAAATCAAAGTACAAAGGAAACTTAAAAAACATCAAATTAAAATGTGATTATTAGGGTCGATAACGCACCCCAACCCCTGCGGTGTCCAGCGGGCGCGGAAGGCATCAACCATGCCCGTGGACACCGCATGCTCCCTCTCCAGGGACACCCGGCCGCGAACGTAGCCACGGTAGAGGGGAAGACAGTCAGGATGGACGGCCCCCTCGATCGCCCGCTGCCTGGACCGATAAATGGCGCGTTCCGCCAGGCCCAGGAGCAGGTTCACGAGGAGGTCGCCATCCCGACACTCCCCTCTCCGCACCGGGTGTCCGTAGATCAGGAGTGTGGGACTGAAGTGCAAACAGAACATCAATAAAAGGTTCTTTAGGAAAACATAAAGGGAGTGCAGCCGAAGACACACAACATAGACATGGTCCACGGACTCCACAAGGCCACAGAAAGGGCAGTCTTCGGATCCCGTGAACCAGTGAATCCTACGGTTGTGCGGCACTGCTGCATGCATCACCCTCCACCCCAGGTCCAAGATAGCTTGCTCCCTCAAAGGTTCTGTAACACACTGTTCGAGGAAACTATCGCGACAGCATTCTAAGAACCGCGTCCGACTTGAGTTGACCAATCAATATGGAGGGTAAAATCCCCCATGATTATTGCTGTTCCATTTTTACATGCATCTGTTATTTGTTTAATACCCTCCATACCAGGCAACATCTTGGTAAACCTATTCTGCACTCTCTCCAAGTCCTTCTGATAGTGTGGCGACCAGAACTGGACGCAGAATTCCAAATGTGGCCCAACCAACGTTCTATATAACTGCAGCATCACATGCCAACTTCTGTACTCTATGCCCCGTCCAATAAAGACAAGCATGCCATATGCCTTCTTCGCCACCTTTTCCACCTGTGCTGCCACCTTTAAGGATCTGTGGACTTGCACACCCAGATCCCTCTGTGTGTCTATACTCCTGATGGTTCTGCCATTTATTGTATAGCTCCCCCCAGCATTAGATCTACCGAAATGAATCACTTCACATTTATCTGGATTAACTTCCATCTGCCATTTCTCCGCCCCATTTTCCAGCCTATCTATATCCTGCTATATTCTCTGACAATGTTCATCACTGTCCGCAACTCCAGCAATCTTTGTGTCGTCCGCAAACTTACTAATCAGACCAGCAACATCTTCTTCCAAGTCATTTATATATATCACAAACAGCAGAGGTCCCAGTACAGAGCCCTGCGGAACACCACTAGTCACAGACCTCCAATCAGAAAAAGACCCCTCCACTGCTACCCTCTGCCTTCTATGGCCAAGCCATTTCTGTACCCATCTAGCTAGTTCACCTTTGATCCCGTGTTCACCTTTGATCCCAATCTTTATGGGAGATTTAGTACAGAAGTTCAAAGTTATGAATGGGAATGTTTTACTCATTAGGAAGAAACTGTTACCCACTGGAAAGAGGCCAATACACAGAAGGAGCTGCTTTATACAAGACCATACTGCTATTTGTGCTGTACTGGACCCAGTCTTTAATTGAATGACAGTAGACCCTGTCTCTCTTCACGTTACATTCGGTCATTTCTCTCGTTTTGCTACACTAGGCCATCTCTCTATTTATGCTAGATTTGGTCCTGTCAATTATTACTAGAATAGACCACGGATCTGATTATATTACATCAGATCCCATCTCTTTTTATATTAAACAGGATTTGTCTCTTTACATTACATCAGAACCTGTCTCTGTTAATCCAACATACGACCATGAATATGTTGCCTGTCGAGATATGATCAATCACGATATAATATGGGTTTGCCTGTCCGGTACCAATCATTCTTGTTTCGAAGAGTCGGTTTATTTTTTTGCTAATATATATAAATAGCTGTGAGAAACGTCTAATTGCTCTGCTATCATGTGGGTAATATTTAGCGTGAACGTCATAACAATTTCTCAGTGATTAACCGGCATTGGGGACAAGTCAATATCTGAACAATCGTTCGGTGCTCGTTGCAATAACTTCAAGCAACCTCTGTTGTGATACATTTTATTAGTTGAATATTGTGTTGCACTGAGTCAATATGCCACAGAGTTTAGCGATAAAAATTGTTCGCCTATCTTATTTTATTTATACCATTCAACTGATATACTGACAGTGAGAGACAGAATTGTGTCCTCACAATATCGCCAGATGGGCTCCCACAGGCTAAATATCTGTCCATTCATTATTTGCTCATCTGTTTCAGAGAGAAACAAACCGAAATGGCCACAGAACAAGTGTTGACTGGTACGTTATGTTTGAATAGAATTAAAAACATATATTTTCTGCAATTCGTATTGTTATCTTCAAAATTATTTTTCAGTTTGGGATGTGTTCATCTGTCGAGGCCCTAAGCTCTGTTATTCCCTCCCTAAATCTCGTTACTTCATATTCCTCGTCTAAATCAATCCATAAAACTATCACTTTTATTGGCCATCCTGTCAGTAACCTGATTAAATATCTCGTTGCTCATCAGGAAGATATTGCCGATGCATGGGTCTGAAAAAAAATGCTGAAACACTGAGCAGATCATTCATCATAAATGGAGTGGTATTAATGTGCATCTCTCTCTCTCTCTCCTTGTGTGTCTCTCTCTCTCCTTGTGTGTCTCTCTCTCCTTCCCTCTCTGTCACCCACATTTGGCGCAGTCATGTACAGTAATGCACTAGGCCATGCCTATTTATATGCTGCATGTGAGCATTTGCAATAGATCTTGGTGTCTGTTTACATTAGAATCATAGAAACCCTACAGTGCAGAAAGAGGCCATTTGGCCCAGCGAGGCTGCACCGACCACAATCCCACCCAGGCCTTACCCCCATAATTACCCGCTAATCCCTCTAACCTCCGCATCTCAGGACATTAAGGGGCAATTTTAGCATGGCCAATCAATCTAACCCGCACATCTTTGGACTGTGGGAGGAAACCGGAGCACCCGGAGGAAACCCATGCAGACACGAGGAGAATGTGCAAACTCCACACAGACAGTAACCCAAGCCGGCAATCGAACCCAGATCCCTGGAGCTGTGAAGCAGCAGTGCTAACCACTGTGCTACCGTGCCGCACTAAAATGACATCCGATCTATTCTCTCCACTGATCAAAGCTCTCTGCTTCGTCTCCCAGTCTCTTCCGTGCAGCTTCTATGAGCTAGATTTTGTTTTCAGATTCCAGTGAGAATTGAACTCGCGACCCCTGGTTTACAAAGCCAGTGCTTAAACCACTGAGCCATGGAGCCAAATGCTGCTATTACTTTACTTTACATAATATGCCGCTTCATTTATTATTACATCACGACAATGCTACAAGTCATTATTTCTGAGTTTTTGTTCAGTCAAGAGGCCATTTCTGTTACACTCGGCTCCATCTCAGATATTATTGCGCTAGGCTCTATGTCGTGCACTACTGAACCATCCGTGCCTCACCTTGTCTTATATATAAAGCAGACACTGTCTCAGCAATTGGTTTTCTATAAAATGCGTCTGACAGATGGAAAGAAAGAAGGGGCGAGCGAGAAAAGATGGATATTAGCTTAAAAAACGTAATATATTTCGGTCGATGAAAGGGGTTCGAAGAATGCGTTTCGTCTTGTTAATAACTATTAGGTGTTGCGTGTAATATTTAATTGCTCTCGTATTGTCTGCAATATTTTGTTGAAAGTTTGGGATGCAACTTGTAACATCCTCTTGTTCAGAAGAGATTAATAAACGCACGCCACGTTGCAGAGCAAACGGACACTAAAGGGCTATTCAGCATGGCCACTTCAACTAACCTGTACATCTTTAGACTGTAGGAGGAAAGCAGTTAACCTGGAGGAAACCCACGCACACACGGGGTGAATGTGCAAACACCACACATTTCCACAAGGCCGAAATGGAACCTGTGCCCGGAACAGTGTGAGGTACCAGTGCGAACCACTGGCTAAATAATTGCTATTACCTTTAAACATGATACGGTAATTTATTCAGTATTCACTTACACATTCTATGCCTCAGTCAATACCTAAAGTTAATGAATTGCCCTGGACGCTCTTGAATGTGATGCACAGCTGGCCATTTCGCTGCCAACGCAATGCATCTTTCAAATGACTCACTGAATTTCTCTCCTCTCTTTCTCAGCCTCAGGCTGCACCTAAATCAGATAACCTACCTTCTCTCTCTCAGTCTCCATTAACTCGCTTACACAGGTATCCAGGAGACGGATCTGGCTACGAGTTAAAAAAAATATTTTTTTTGTTGTTTAAGGCACCTTGTATCTGAAAAGATAAAGTACAAAAATCTCATCAGCGGAAAATTCAGTGTCGGAAACAAACCAGTTCACTCACTTAACCTTTCTCCTCCATTTCTCTCACACAACACCTAACACACTTAAACTTTCTTATATGGAATACCTCTGCGGGGAAAAAAATGCTGCTTTAATTTTCCCTCTTTTCCCTCAGTGATAGCCTTCGGTCCATCTTCACTTCAATTAATCTATTTAAACCCCAAATATGATCATTTTCTTGATTCATTAAACTGGGAATAGAAGTGAATGTAATACTGAGACTGGCAGCAATCTGTGTGGTTGTTCTTGATGCTGTCAGAGTGAGTTCACTCTCACAGTCAGGAAGAATGTTTACGGTGATAACATCAAACTGGCCTCGGTTGTTTCATTCTCAGGTAACACAACTTCCTGTTTCTTGCTGCCGGTTCCAAACCGCACATCTCACTTCTGAGCAGAAAATAAATCCATGGACCACAATCTGGTGAGAACATCTGTCAGTGCGGCCTATATCTGTCCACAGAGTCAGGGCAGAGTCACACAGATCACATTGCGGTGACATTTACAAATGAGCCTGGTGTGATCTGCTTAGAGTTTCCATTCCCGGACATAACTCGATGGTCAGTGGATTAGCCACTGAGCTCCCCCGGGTTCCGTGACGGAAGGGAATGATAGCTGTTATCTTGCAGTGTTTGATCATTTTCTCTCCATCTGCTTTTTATTTTTTGTTCCTTATCTGTCAGCACCCCGTTTTTCTTTCTGCTAACTCTCCCGGTATCTCTGTCTGTCTCCTATCTTTTGAACACTTTTATTAGTGTTCATAATCATGAAGTTGTGAGTGGGGTAATTAAAGAGAGAATGTTTCAACTGGGAGGACGGTCAGCAACCAATGGGCACAAATTTATTTTATTGAGCAGGGAGACAGAAATATAATCGTTTATTTTTACACAGACGTTGTTATGAACTGGAATAAAGAGCTTGAAAGGGTGATCGAATCAGATTTCACAGTAACTTTAGAAAATAAATAAGATATATCCTTCATGGGGTTACAATTTGAAGGGTTTTCAAGAATGGGAGCAGTTTGATGGTTCATCTATATAATTGTCCTCGCATCCTTTTTGTGTCTCTCCCTGCCCTTCATTGAGACTCAATAGAACGCAATATTTATACAGCTGTCGTCTTGTGTTAAGATAAGAGTATCACTTTGAACAAATTAGCATTGGATCGATTGTTTAGGAAAAGCACAATTACCCTTAATATTTATTGCACTGTTCTTTTTTCCTCCGATGAAGTTTTCATATTTAGACTTTTCAGTCATCATATGTCCTAATTCTGTCTGTAAATGTGGAACTGTTTGTAGGAAAGAGAAGAAACAGATTATTTTCTGTTCCTCTGACAGATTCACCATTGTTACCTCAGATAACAGAAATTTATGGAGCCCGCCACGATTGTCCCCCTTGGGAATAACAGCTCTTAGTCAGGTAGAGTCAGTCACTCCTGCGGTCGTCATCGGGTTTTCAATCCGTGTTTGCCACACAAATCCCTACGAGACTCGTCATGACAAAGAAACCTGCGCTAAGGCCCTAGAACTGATTGCTTACTTATATCAGTTCCCAGTCCGACTCCGGGCCCAGCTGTCTCTGTTAGTGATACACTGGAGCCGGTCATTCAAATTATAATATTCTAATTCTCCATGATTATTTCTGGAAACCGTTAGCCAATCAGTTGTGAATTACAACCTATATCTGATTTTGTTTCATTTGACACCTGCCGGTTATCATTGGACAAATTACTTTTTTCGAGAATGATCACACGCACAAAAATGTTTATTTAAATGTCATATCATGTTCTGTCTCTCCTATTCTATATATCCCATACATTGGTTTACATGATTCTCCCCCGGTCAGTTTATGTCATCATTGCGCTAGCATATCTGTCTATATTAGATTAGATTCTGTCTCTGTTGTTCCTGAATAAGTTTTAATCATTTATGGGATTTGGGCATCACTGGCATCTGTTGCCCTTCCCTAATTGCCCCTGACAAAGTGGTGATGAGCTGCCATCTTGAACCACTGCGATCCATGTTCAGCAGCCCGTATCACTGTTTATACCACACAAGCTCTGAACACCCTTACGATACACCTGATCCTGATTAATCATATTACCGAAATTGTACAACCTATACTATAATAGTAAAAGTTTTTACAAGTATATAAAAAGGAATAGAGTGGCTAGAGTGAATGTTGGACCCTTGGAAGATGAGAGGGGGGATTGAATAGTGGAAAACGAGGAAATGGCTGAGACGTTAACTAAGTGCTTTGTGTCGGTCTTCACGGTGGAAGACACAAATAGTTTGCCGAATATTAGAGATCGAGAGTTGGTGGGAGGGGAGGTCCTTAATACAATTACTGTTACTAAGGAGGTGGTGCTTGGTAGACTAATAGGACTGAAGGTAGACAAGTCCCCGGGCCCGGATGGAATGCAGGGTACTGAAAGAAATGGCTGAGGTAATAGCAGATGCGTTAGTAGTAATTTATCAAAATTCGCTGGACTCTGGGGTAGTGCCGGCTGACTGGAAAACAGCGACTGTTACGCCGCTGTTTAAAAAAGGAAGTAGACAAAAGGCGGGTAAGTACAGGCCGGTTAGCTTAACGTCCGTAGTTGGGAAGATGCTAGAGTCCATTATTAAAGAGGAAATAACAGAACACCTGAATAAGAATGGTTCGATCAAGCAGACGCAGCATGGATTCATGAAGGGAAAGTCGTGTTTGACGAATCTACTGGACTTTTATGAAGATGTCACTAGTGCGGTTGACAGAGGGGAACAGGTGGATGTGGTGTTTTTAGATTTCCAGAAGGCATTCGATAAGGTGCCTCACAAAAGGTTGCTGCAGAAGATTGGGGGACACGGAGTTAGGGGTAAGGTGTTGGCGTGGATTGGGGATTGGCTATCTAACAGGAAGCAGAGAGTTGGGATAAATGGGTGCTTTTCTGGTTGGCAGTTGGTGACCAGTGGCGTGCTGCAGGGATCGGTGCTGGGGCCTCAATTGTTTACCATTTACATAGATGATCTGGAGGAGGGGACTGAATGTAGGGTATTCAAGTTTGCTGATGACACGAAGGTGAGTGGGAAAGCGAATTGCGAGGAGGATGCGGAAAGTCTGCAGAGAGATTTGGATAAGCTGAGCGAGTGGGTGAGGGTCTGGCAGATGGAATATAACGTTAGCAAATGTGAGGTTATCCACTTTCGAAGAAATAATAGTAAATTGGAATATTATTTAAATGGAGAAAAATTACATCGTGCGACTGTGCAGAGGGACCTGTGGGTCCTTGTGCACGAATCGCAAAAACTCAGTCTGCAGGTGCAGCAGGTGATCAAGAAGGCGAATGGAATGTTGGCCTTTATCGCGAGGGGGATAGAATATAAATGCAGGGAGGTCTTGCTGCAACTATACAAGGCACTGGTGAGGCCGCAACTGGAGTACTGTGTGCAGTTTTGGTCCCCTTATTTGCGAAATGATATATTGGCCTTGGAGGGAGTGCAGAGAAGGTTCACCAGGTTGATACCGGAGATGAGGGGTGTAGCTTATGAGGAGAGATTAAACAGATTGGGTCTGTACTCGTTGGAGTTTAGAAGGATGAGGGGTGATCTTATAGAGACATATAAGATAATGAAGGGGCTGGATAGGGTAGAGGTGGAGAGATTCTTTTCACTTAGAAGGGAAACCAGAACTAGTGTGCACAGCCTCAAAATAAGGGGGGGCCGGTTCAGAACAGAGTTGAGGGGGAACTTCTTCTCTCAGAGGGTAGTGAATCTCTGGAATTCTCTGCCCATTGAAGTGGTGGAGGCTTCCTCGTTGAATATGTTTAAATCACGGGTAGATAGTTTTCTGATCGATAAGGGAATTAGGGGATATGGGGAGCAGGCAGGTAAGTGGAACTGATTCGCTTCAGATCAGCCATGATCTTGTTGAATGGCGGGGCAGGCTCGAAGGGCCAGATGGCCTACTCCTGCTCCTGTTTCTTATGTTTCTTACGTTCTTATGTATACACAATGGAAAATATTTAGGTTGGTTACCATGGAATTGGTGAAGGTAACGGTTACACAGAAATATTGCTCCTTCTCTGGAGAGCAGCAGATGTTTCCATCCTTTGCATCAATAGGAATAAGAGGACTGAGAATTAAAGTTATAATTATCTCCTGTCGGCTATATATCCAGGTTCATTTTCGGCATCATTTTCACAAATCGGAACATATTCGAGTCTTATTTCAGGAAATTCAGTGAGAAACTGAGAAGGTCATTTTCTTAAAATCTCCTCGCCATTTGACATGTGAGTTATTCATTTTCCAACTGATCTCTGAAGACAAATAAGTCAACGCTGGGAAAATAGTCAGTCTGAAATCATTTTGTAAACAAGAGCACAGAACAGAATGGTTGACAATAAATAATTACAGTATTACCTATTCTTCAATTTAATACATGAATTGTTTCGGGTTTTCATACACTCACGGAAGGCAGAAATGGATTGAAGGTTATCACTGGAAAATTGAAGGGAATTTGCTAAATGAAAGTTTATTTCTCCAAGTGGGGTTAATAGAAACTAGATTAATTTAAATAAATAAGCAGACAAATATTTAAGGAGGGAAATTATGTGATATTTCTTAGACATAGAGCCATATGATCCTTATTGTGGAGAAAAAGGTCATTTGGCCCATCGAGTCTGCATCCCATCCAGGTCATTCGGCCCAAATTTCCTTCTACCCTATGCCATTCTACCCTTCCTTCTACCCTATTCCCGATGGCCCTGCACATTTACGATGGCTCATCCACGTTACCTACACATCTTTGGACACGAAGGGGCAATTTCGCATGGCCAATCCATCTAACATGGTATGATTAAATAAAAATTGGGGGTAGGCGTTTGTTCAGTAATGCAGAGACAGGGCCGAGTGCAACAATTATTTATACAGTACCTGCACTAGTATGAATGGAGGTTGGGTTCAGTTCAATAATTCTTGAATGTCTTGTGTATTAGTAACTAGCGTGGTACTTTCTAATATAAACAGAGACATGCAGCTGTAACAAAGACAAGATTTATTCTAATATCAGCGGAGACAATGTGCACAATAATTTCAACTGAGACAGGTTCTAGTGTAATGTAAACTCATATAAGTGCTATCAACATATAGGGACATGATCTAGCGTGATATAAACAGAGATGTAGCCCAGTGGAATAAAAAGTGAGGCAATGCAGAGTAAAGCAATAATTGAGAGAGGATGATGTGCAAAATGAACAGCGGTATGGTTTAGCGCATAATAAAGGAGAGAACATCAAACGGAATAAAACTGACAGCGGGCCGAGAATAATTTTGTCTGATTCTGGGCATTGTATAATATAAAATGAGACAAAGCCTGACACAGTAATTTCAGACCAAGGCCTTAGATTGATATAAACTTTGACGCGGCAAGTGCATCAATAAATGAAACGTGTAATTAAACAATAATTACAGAGACAGGATGCTGTTCGCTATAAACATGGAGGTAGACTGGTGCAGGAGTGATTGAGATATTGTCGATGTTTGTTATATACGTGGCAGGTTCCAGCAATCATAGAAATCCTACAGTACAGAAAGAGGACACTTGGCCCATCGAGTCTGCACCGACCACAATCCCACCCAGGCCCTACCCCCATATCCCTACATATTTTACCCGCTAATCCCCACATCCCAGGACGCCAAAGGGGAAATTTTAGCATGGCCAATGAACCTAACCCGCACAGCTTGAACTGTGGGAGGAAACCGGAGCACCCGGAGAAAACCCACGCAGACACGAGGAGAATGTGCAAACTCCACACAGACAGTGACCCAAGCCGGGAATCGAACCCAAGTCCCTGGAGCTGTGAAGCAGCAGTGCTAACCACTGTGCTACCGTGCAATAACAGACCGAGCCTCGTGTCATAAAAACAGTAACGTGTTCTGGTGCAGTATCAGAAGACAGAGGGTCAAGTGACGTAACAACAGAGACATGGAGAATCATGACATTAGCCGAGAATTAATTCCGTGCTGCCGTAACTACCAGAATGCACGGTGCAATATCAACTCAGGCTTTGTTCAGTATAATAACAACTGGGATTTTGATGAGTACGGAATCAACTCAGAATTATTGTCATATTATCAGAAATAGGATTTCTTGTCATATAAACTGGCTCTAGTTTACGATGGGCAAAGCCTGAGTCCATGGCAGCAATAATTGAGACAACCTCAGTTTTGTGTCATGCCAAAAATCACGGTTTCACTGCCATCTCCTGGACAACCTTTGCTATTGCAGATGTTGTGAAATGCTGATTTTAGTTGCTGTTTCTTATTTTTTCATTGTCTGTTATCCCGGCTGGAGAGGCCAGTAATCGCTAATACTCTGAATTTATTGGGTTTCTAAAGCATCACAGCAGGCCGTTAGCGCCAACCACTTGGAGGCCTGGAGTTACGTATGGGCCAAGCTGGGGAAGGATGGAAGGTTTCCTTTTCCAGAGGGCATTAGCGAATCTAACGTGTTTTTTTGTAATAGCAGCAATTAAGGAAACAAACTTTAAATTCAAAATTTTAATTGCATTCTAAATCCCACGTACTGTTGTAGTTGTCTTTGAATATATACCTTGAGAAAATTGCCTCCCCTCCTAATTACTAGCCCAGTGATATTACCACTATGCCACTGCCTCCCCTTTCAAGGTTCATAGAGCATTTACAACAGTGGAGAAGGCCATTTGACTCATCGTGTATGTGTTTGCCCTCTAAGGGAGCAATTCATCCAACAGCACTCTCTACCCCACAGTCCAGCATTTTGTTCATTTCCAGACAATAATTCAATCCCATTTTGAAACCATCAATTGGCGCTGCCTGCACCAGACTCTCAAACAGCACATTCCAAATCTGAGTCAGTCACTGTCTGAAAATGTTTTCCGTTATGTCTCCATGCTTCTTTTGCCAATTAACTTCGACCCGCACCCTCTGGTACAAGATCCTTCTCCCAGTTAACGGTTCCTCTCTATCGACTCTCTCCAGACCACTTTGCATTTTGAATGCCTTAATAAGAACATAAGAACTAGGAGCAGGAGTAGGTCATCTGTCCCCTCGAGCCTGCTCCGCCATTCAATAAGATCTTTTCGTGGACTCAGCTCCACTTAACCGCGCCGCTCACCATAACCCTACATTCCTTTACTGTTGAAAAATGTATCTATCCTTGCCTTAAAAACATTCAATGAGGTAGCCTCAACTGCTTCACTGGGCAGGGAGCTCCTTGTATTCCATCTGCCAGACCCTCGCCCACTCACTTAGACTATCTATATCCCTTTGTCGACTTCCAGCATCCTCTGCACACTTTGCTCTGCCACTCATCTTCGTGTCGTCTGCGAATTTTGACACACTACACTTGGTCCCCAATTCCAAATCATCTATTTAAATCGTAAACAATTGCTGTCCCAACACTGATCCCTGAGGCACACCACTAGTCACTGATCGCCAACCAGAAAAACACCCATTTACCCCTTCTCTTAACTTTCTGTTAGTTAGCCAATCCTCTACCCATGCTAATACATTACCCGTAACACCGTGCACCTTTATCTTATGCAGCAGTCTTTGGCGCGGCACCTTGTCAAATGCTTTCTGGAAATCCAGATACACCACATCCACAGGTTCCCATTGTCCACTGCACATGTAACGTTCTCAAAGAATTCCACCAAATTAGTGAAACATGACCTTCCCTTCACGAACCCATGCTAAGATCACGTCAGTAACTCCCTGTCAAGGAAAACAGTCCTAACCTCTCCAATATATTCTTGTAATTGAAGTTTCTGAACTCTGGAACTATTCTCGTGTTTTTCCTCTGCAGCCATCCTGTTGGCTTTACATTCCTCCTTAAGTTTGGTGCCCCGAATTGGACGCAATATTTCTGTTGACTGTTTTCCATTGCTTTCGACAGATATGGCCTAATTTCCTTGCTTCTGTATTCTATTCCCCAATAGACAAAGATTGTTAACTATTTTATTGACTGCAGTCTCAACTGTCTTCCACCATGGATGATTTATTCACATATTCTCTCAGTTCCCTCGGCGTCGAAACCCACTTTCATAGCGTTTTCATCATTTCCATTTGTCTCTTCACATTTTGCACAACACAGCTAAGCATGTAACTTTACTCTGCAAAAAACTAAACCTCCTAATTGCACGCCAATTGCACCAATTAGGATCTTTTTCGTTCTAAAGTTCTGCATGATCTACTGATGGTTGGCAATGTTTCCAAGTTCTGTATCATTCACAGGTCTTGAAAGTCTGACTTCCATACCAAGCTCTCGGTCATTACTATGCCAGGAAGGTCAACTATTCCTGGCAACTTCACTACAAGCTTTGCTCAAGTCCGAAAAATAGCGACGAGTTGTTTCCTGGCACTCAGCCAATTTCCTATCCATGTTACTCCTGTCCATTTTATTCTGTGAGCTCCATACTTACTCACAAGCTGTGGTGCAGCACCGTATCACATGACTTTTGGACGCCCAATAAGAGAAATACCCTCACAAACCATCTCTGTTACTCAGCATAAAACTCAAGCAAGTTAATTATACACGATTTGACCTGAACAAATGCATTCTGGCTGAATTTGTCGCGAAACATATAAGTGGGATGATTTCTGCAGTGATGAAGAGAGTGAAGATATAAATGCTAAATCTGCTGACGACACAAAGATAGATCGGAAAATTGAGCATTGGCGAGGGCATTGGGCATGTCTCGAATATTGTGTGCACTACTTGTCTCCTTATCTTAAGAAAGATGTTAATGCGTTAGAAAAAAGTTCAGAGGAGTTTCACTAAACTATTACCAGCTATGAGCGGGTCAGTTTATGAGGAAAGAATGGTACCGTCAGGTTTGTACCCACGGGAGTTTAGAAGAGTAAGAGGCATATTGGCTGAAACCTTCAAAACCCTAAGGGGTGCGAACAGTGTGGATGTTGAGCGGATGTTTCCTCTTGTCCAATGTTGTAGCTGTCCTGGATATTCTCTGAGTGCCGATATCTCAGATCTTGGTTCTGCGTCTGTTACCACTGCTGTACTGTCCACGGGAGGGCGCTCTTTGATCACTTACCGAACATCAGTCTCCTTTTGCAGAAAGTGACAATTTGCTGATGCGAAAATGGGCGGAGAAAAGAAATCCCATCCAATCACATTGCATCTTCCCGGTTCTTTTGATTCAACCTTTAACTTCAATACATTTATTTAACTCAAATGTCCTCATTCTGAATTGAATATCTCTGAAATAGAGAACATTGAATTGCAAGCATGACTGACCAACAAAAGAAAGCGAGTCACTGGGAAATACACATCCCATGGTACCTTTTTGAAATTGACCGCAGTCAGCTTTCAAACAAAAGCAAATATCTTTCAAGGGAAGAGATTTAAGAATGATCTGTTAGTTATACTTGATCCTTCTTTATTCTGTGTGTCGAACATTCTGGCGCTTAAATATCTTTCATCTACAAGGTACTAACATGGATTGACGATTGGCTGTCAGACAGAAGGCAGAGAGTTGGGATAAAAGGTTCTTTCTCAGAATGGCAACCGGTGACAAGTGGTGTCCCGCAGGGTTCAGTGTTGGGGCCACAGCTGTTCTCTTTATATATTAACGATCTAGATGACGGGACTGGGAGCATTCTGGCCAAGTTTGCCGATGATACAAAGATAGGTGGAGGGGCAGGTAGTATTGAGGAGGTGGGGAGGCTGCAGAAAGATTTAGACAGTTTAGGAGAGTGGTCCAAGAAGTGGCTGATGAAATTCAACGTGGGCAAGTGCGAGGTCGTACACTTTGGAAAAAAGAATAGAGGCATGGACTATTTTCTAAACGGTGACAAAATTCATAATGCTAAAGTGCAAAGGGACTTGGGAGTCCTAGTCCAGGATTCTCTAAAGGTAAACTTGCAGGTTGAGTCCGTAATTAGGAAAGCAAATGTAATGTTGTCATTTATCTCAAGAGGCTTGGAATACAAAAGCAGGGATGTACTTCTGAGGCTTTATAAAGCACTGGTTAGGCCCCATTTGGAGTACTGTGAGCAATTTTGGGCCCCACACCTCAGGAAGGACATACTGGCACTGGAGCGGGTCCAGCGGAGATTCACACGGATGATCCCAGGAATGGTAGGCCTGACATACGATGAACGTCTGAGGATCGTGGGATTATATTCATTGGAGTTTAGGAGGTTGAGGGGAGATCTGATAGAAACTTACAAGATAATGAACGGCTTAGATAGGATGGACGTAGGGAAGTTGTTTCCATTAACAGGGGAGACTAGGACGCGGGGGCACAGCCTTAGAATAAAAGGGAGTCACTTTAGAACAGAGATGAGGAGAAATTTCTTCAGCCAGAGAGTGGTGGGTCTGTGGAATTCATTGCCACAGAGGGCTGTGGAGGCCGAGACGTTGAGCGTCTTCAAGACAGAAATTGATAAATTCTTGATTTCTCGAGGAATTAAGGGCTATGGGGAGAGAGCGGGTAAATGGAGTTGAAATCAACCATGATTGAATGGTGGAGTGGACTCGATGGGCCGAATGGCCTTACTTCCGCTCCTATGTCTTATGGTCTTATGGTCTTATAGGAGGTTCGCACTGATTTCCGATTTCCTCATCGGCCTGAATGGTCTTTCCCATTTCTTTATCAGGAAGAACAATTTTAAAAATAAGCTTCGAAGCAATGTGTGCCATTTCCTCTAGTTCAGTTACAGTTTCACTTGTGTCTGTCCTTATGAGCCCGCACTGCTGGGAGACATGTTTCAGATGGTGATTAAAGCTCTTAGTCTGCACCTGTAAACGCATTAAATTTTATTGTGGACTGAACGGGTTGCGAATATGCATACAAACAATACAGACATTTATTTCCTGCCATTGCATCCTAAAACACGGCAATTCTGATTTTCCTAAAGACAATTGAGTTACTGTAAGATCCGATTTTCCCAAAAGCATTTGAGTTGGTGTAACATCGAGATTCACATAACGTTGAGCAATGATGGTTGCACAGTGGGGGCGGCACAGCATCACAGTGGTTAGCACTGCGGTCTCACAGAGACCTGGGTTCGATTCCTGGCTTGCGTCACTGTCTGTGTTGAGTTTGCACGTTCTCCCCGTGTCTGTGTGGGGTTCCCCGGGTCCTCTGGTTTCCTCCTACAGTCCAGAGAGTTGCGGGTGAGGCGGGTTGGCCATGCAAAATTGCCCCTTAGTGTCAGGGGGACGAGCCAGGTAAATACATGGGGTAATGGGGATAGGGCCTGGGTGGGATTGTGTTCGGTGCAGCTTCGATGGGCCGAATTGCCTCATTCTTCAGTATGTGATTCTCGGAAGTTAAACTATGCAGGCTTCGCACGCCATTAATAAGAAAGGTCCCAAAGTGTTTCTGTCGGGTTTTGATACGGGAATCTTTCGAGTGTGAGGCGAACGTGATAACCATGACATTACATGAACAGCTGACAGCATATTTTAGCTAATCGGCATGTCTGCAATGTCCAACTGCGCTGCGCTGCTGCAGGTTCCAATGGTTAGACTGAGAGCCCATGTCACTGAATTCAAGAAGAAAACTGGTACTTTTAACCTGATTTCACAACTTATCTTGAACATCAAAATTTAAAAGCTTTCGTCTGGCAAATATCTGAGGGAGCAATGATTTCTGCCCATTCATTAATGCATCATTCTCATCTTCCTTCGAATAATCTCAAACAATTGTACTCATTAATAAAAGTAATTACTGCGGATGCTGGAATCGGAAACCAAAAGAGAAAATGCTGGAAAATCTCGCAATATCTCAGCATCTGTAAGGAGAGAGAAGGGCTGACGATTCGAGTCCAGATGGCACTGTGTCAAAGCTAATTGAGCAATTGCACTCAGTATTTGTTTCAATATTTAGTATCAATGCATTATTTAACACATATGTCTTCATTATTAATTGAATATCTCTGGAATTGAATGTCACAGAATTGCAAACATAACTGACTAACAGAACGAATCGAATCACCGGGTAATACAGATCGCAATTTTGAGATTGATCATAGCCAGCTTTTAAACAAAGTCAACTACGTTTAATTGGAAGTGATTCAAAAATGAACTTTTCGTGACACTTGGGCCTTTTTTTTATCTAGGGGGTGAAATATTCAGGCGCATAAATTCCGACCATTTATAGGAAAGTCCAGAAGATCTGCACTGAGTCCCGATTCCCTCATCTGTCTGAGTGTTTTTTTTTCTATTTCCTTGTTGTGAACAACGATTTTAAAATGGAATCTTCTGGGAAATGAGCGCCATTTCCGATAGATCACTTACAATATCACTTGTGTCAGTCTTCTGGAGCAGACACTACTATTAGATATATTTCAGACGGTGATTAGCCATGTCAGTCTGCACCTGTAAACCCATTAAATTCTGTTGTAGACTGAACGAGATGCGAATATGTGCACAGTGTCAAAATCGAAACGTTTCTTTCCTGTCAGTGCATCAAAACAAAATCAGCATTTCTTATTTTACAGAAAACATTAGAGGCCGATGTCAGAGCCGATAATATGCCTGTAATACCGAGGTTCAGATAATGTTGAGGAACGAACTGAAATCATGCAATTTTCCTTCACCCGACATGAGAAATCTTAATGAATGTTTCTGCTTCGTTTGGAACCAGGATCCTTCCGCGTGTCAGACGAACATAATAACCACTACACTACAGAAACAGCTGGACGCAAGCTGCAGCAAATCGGCCTGTCCGCAATGTTCAACTGCTGCAGGTTCCAATGGTTAGACTGAGAGCACATGTCACTTAATTCAGGAAGATAACCGTTGCTTTCAATCTGATTGCTCAACTTATCATGAACTTCAAAAGTTAAAAGCGTTCTTCTGGCAAATATCTAAGGGAACAATGATTTCTGGCCATTCATTAATGCATCATTCTCATCTTCCTTCGACTAATCTCAACCAATTTTACTCAGCGATAAAAGCAAATTCCCGCGGAAACTGGAATCGGAAACCAAACGAAAAAATGCTGGTAAATCACAAAACGTCTGCCAGCACCTGTAAGGAGAGAAATGAGCTGATGTTTCGAATCCAGGTGACACTTTAACAAAGTTCATTGTACAATTGTACTCAGTATTTGTTTCAGTATTTAGTCTGAATGCATTATTTAACACATATGTCTTCATTATGAATTGTATATCTCTGAAATTCAATACAATAGAATTGCAAATATAACTGACCAACATGAATCGAGTCACCGGGGAATACAGATCACAATTATGAGATTGACCATAGCGAACGACATTTAAACAAAGTGAACTACATTTAAATAGACGAGATTGAAGAATTATCTGCTATTGACACTTGTGTCTTTTTTATTATGGGCGTGAAATATTAAGGCACATAAATTCCGGACACTTAAATGAAAGTCCAGTAGATCCGCACTAAGTCTCGATTTCCTCATCTGTCTGAGTGGTTTTTTTTTTCCTATTTCTTTGTTTTGAAGAACGATTAAAGAAAAAGATTATTCTGGGAAATGTGCGCCATTTCCGATAGTTCGCTTGCAGTATCACTTGTGTTAGTCCCCTGGAGCACATACTACAATTCGAACAGTTCCAGATGGTGATTAGCTACGTTAATCTGCACCCATAAACTCATTAAATTCTGTTGTTGACTGAACGTGATGCGAATATGTGCACAGTGTCAAAATCGAAATGTTTCTTTCCTGTCATTTCGTCACAAAGCTATCAACATTCTTATTTTACAGAAAGCACTTGAGGCCGAGGTCAGAGCAAAGATCATATGGCTGCAATATCAAGATTCGGATAACGTTCAGCAACGAAGGTCTAATACAGATAGGAAATATACAGTAAATGGCAGCACCCTTAAGAGTATTGATAGGCAAAGGGATCTGGGTGTACAAGTACACAGGTCACTGAAAGTGGCAATGCAGGTGGAGAAGGTAGTCAAGAAGGCATACCGCATGCTTGCCTTCATCGGCCGGGGCATTGAGTTTAAAAATTGGCAAGTCATGTTGCAGCTTTATTGAACCTTATTTAGGCCGCACTTGGAATATCGTGTTGAATTCTGGTTGCCACACAACCAGAAGGATGTGGAGCTTTGGAGAGGGTACATAAAAGATTTACCAGGATGTTGCGTGGTATGGAGAGGATTAGCTACGAGGAGAGATTGCAGAAACTTGGTTTGTTCTCACTAGAGCGACGGAGGTTGAGGGGCGACCTGATAGAAGTCTACAAGATTATGAGAGGCATGGACAGAATGGATAGTCAGAAGCTTTTTTCCTAGGGTGGAAGAGTCAATGACTAGGGGACATAGGTTTAAGTTGCGAGGGGTAAGGTTTAAAGGAGATGTACGAGGCAGAATTTTTACACAGGGTTTCGTGGGTGTCTGGGACTTGTTGCCAGGGGAAGTAGTGGAAGCGAATACGGTCGTGACTTTTAAGGGGCGTCTTGACAAGTACATGAATAGGAATGGGAACAGAGGGATATGGTCCCCGGAAGGATCGGGGTTTTAGTTAATTCGGGCAGCATGGTCGGTGCAGGGTTGGAGGGCCGAAGGGCCTGTTCCTGTGCTGTAATATTCTTTGTTCTTTGTACTGAAATCATACAGATTTTCCTCAATCTAAATTAGGAAGCTCAATAAATGTTTCTGCCAGGTTTTGAACCGGGAACCTTTCGCCTCTCTGCAATTTTCAACTGCGCTGTATTGCTGCAGTTTCAAATGATTAGACTGAGAGCCCATGTCACTTGTTTCAGGAAGATAACCGTTACTTTCAATGTGATTGCTCAACTTATCTTGAACTTCAAAATTTGAAAGCGATCGCCTGGCAAATATCTAAGGGATCAATGATTTCTGCTCATTCACTAATGCATCATATTCATCTTCCTTCGAATAATCTCAACCACTTGTGCTCATTAATAAAAGCAAATTACTGCGGATGATGGATTCTGAAACCAAAGGAGAAAATGCTGGAAAATCTCATATGGTCTGGCAGCATCTGTAAGGAGAGAAAGGAGCTGACGTTTCGAGTCCAGATGACACTTTGTCAAAGCTCATTGTACAATTGTACTCAGTATTTGTTTCAATATTTAGTATCAATGCGTTATTTAACACATATGTCTTCATTATGAATTGAATATCTCTGAACTTGAATATCACTGAATTGCAAACATAACTGGCCAACTGAAAGAGTCGAATCACCGGGTAATACAGATCCCATGGTGTTTGTTTGAGATTGGCCATCGTCAGCTTTTAAACAAAGTCAACTATAATTAAATGGAAGAGATTGAACAATTATCTGTTAGGTATACTTGAGCCTTTTTATTATAAGTGTGAAACATTCAGGCGCATAAATTCCAGCCAGCTATAGGAAAGATTAGTTGATCCGCACTGAGTCTCCATTTCCTCATCTGTCTGAGTGTTTTTTTTCCGATTTCCATGTGATGAAGCAACATTTTAAAAAAAGATTCTTCTGGGAAATAGAACATAGAACATAGAAAGCCACAGCACAAACAGGCCCTTCGGCCCACAAGTTGCGCCGATCACATCCCCACCTCTAGGCCTATCTATAGCCCTCAATCCCATTAAATCCCATGTACTCATCCAGAAGTCTCTTAAAAGACCCCAACGAGTTTGCCTCCACCACCACCGACGTCAGCCGATTCCACTCACCCACCACCCTCTGAGTGAAAAACTTACCCCTGACATCCCCCCTGTACCTACCCCCCAGCACCTTAAACCTGTGTCCTCTCGTAGCAACCATTTCAGCCCTTGGAAATAGCCTCTGAGAGTCTACCCTATCCAGACCTCTCAACATCTTGTAAACCTCTATCAGATCACCTCTCATCCTTCGTCTCTCCAGGGAGAAGAGACCAAGCTCCCTCAACCTATCCTCATAAGGCATGCCCCCCAATCCAGGCAACATCCTTGTAAATCTCCTCTGCACCCTTTCAATGGCTTCAACATCTTTCCTGTAATGAGGTGACCAGAACTGCGCGCAGTACTCCAAGTGGGGTCTAACCAGGGTCCTATAAAGCTGCAGCATTATCTCCCGACTCCTAAACTCAATCCCTCGATTAATGAAGGCCAGTACACCGTACGCCTTCTTGACCGCATCCTCCACCTGCGAGGCCGATTTAAGAGTCCTATGGACCCGGACCCCAAGGTCCTTCTGATCCTCTACACTGCTAAGAATGGTACCCTTCATATTATACTGCTGCTTCATCCCATTGGATCTGCCAAAATGGATCACCACACACTTATCCGGGTTGAAGTCCATCTGCCACTTCTCCGCCCAGTCTTGCATTCTATCTATGTCTCGCTGCAACTTCTGACATCCCTCCAAACTATCCACAACACCACCTACCTTGGTGTCGTCAGCAAACTTACCAACCCATCCCTCCACTTCCTCATCCAGTTCATTTATGAAAATGACAAACAGCAAGGGTCCCAGAACAGATCCCTGGGGCACTCCACTGGTCACTGACCTCCATGCAGAGAAAGACCCCTCCACAGCCACTCTCTGCCTTCTGCAGGCAAGCCAGTTCTGGATCCACAAGGCAACAGCCCCTTGGATCCCATGCCCTCTCACTTTCTCAAGAAGTCTTGCATGGGGGACCTTATCGAACGCCTTGCTGAAGTCCATATAGACCACATCCACCGCTCTTCCTTCGTAAGGCACGACCTGCCCTTGACAAAGCCGTGCTGACTACTTTTGATCATACTAAACTTCTCTCAGGATCCTCTCCATCAACTTACCAACCACTGAGGTTAGACTCACCGGTCGGTAATTTCCCGGGCTGTCCCTGTTCCCTTTCCTGAATATAGGGACCACATCTGCAATCCTCCAATCCTCCGGAACCTCTCCCGTCTCCATCGACGATGCAAAGATCATCGCCAAAGGCTCCGCAATCTCCTCCCTCGCCTCCCACAGTAACCTGGGGTACATCCCATCCGGTCCCGGCGACTTACCAACCTTGATGCCATTCAATAGTTCCAACACATCCTCTTTCTTTATGTCCACATGCTCGATCCTTTCTGTCCACCGCAAACCAGCAGTACAACCACCCAGATCCCTTTCCACCGTGAATACCGAGGTAAAGTATTCATTAAGCAGCTCCGCCATTTCTAACGGTTCCGCACAAACTTTTCCCCCTTCACCTTTTAAGGGTCCTATGCCTTCACATCTCATCCTTTTACTCTTGACATATTTGTAGAAAGCCTTGGGATTCTCCTTAATCTTACCCGCCAAGGCCTTCTCATGACCCCTTCTCGCTCTCGTAATTTCCTTCTTAAGCTCCTTCCTACATCCCGTATACTCCTCTAAATCCTTAACACCTCCTAGCTCTCTGAACCTTCTGTACGCCTCTCTTTTCTTATTCACCAGGTTCATCACAACCTTCGTGCACCACGGTTCCCGTACCCTACCAACACCCCCCTGTCTCATCGGAACGTTGTCATGCAGAGCTCCAGACAAACATTCCTTGAAAATCCTCCACTTTCCTTTGGTACTTTTCCCCAAGAATGCCTCCTTCCAATTTACCCGTCTAATTTCCTCCCTGATGACACTGTATTTCCCTTTACTCCAGAGAAACACTTTCCTAGCCTGCCTGATCCTATCTCTTTCCAATGCTATCGTGAAGGAGATAGAATTATGATCGCTATCCCCAAGATGCTCACCCACCGAGAGATCCTCCACCTGTCCAGGTTCATTAGCCAGCACCAGATCAAGTACAGCCTCTCCTCTAGTAGGCTTATCCACATACTGTGTCAGGAAACTCTCCTGGACACACCTAACAAACTCCTCTCCATCCAAACCCCTAGCCCTAGGGATATTCCAATCTATGTTTGGGAAATTAAAATCTCCCATCACGACAACTCTGTTATTCCTACATCTCTCCAGGATCTGTTTCCCCATCTGCTCCTCAACATCTCTGTTACTATTGGGCGGCCTATAGAAAACACCCAGCAACGTTACCGACCCCTTCCTGTTCCTAACCTCCACCCACAGAGACTCCGTAGTCAATCCCTCCACGGCGTCCACCTTCTCTACAGCCGTGACACTATCCCTGATCAACAGTGCCACTCCCCCCCCCTCTCTTGCCTCCCTCCCTGTCCTTCCTGAAACATCTAAAACCCGGCACCTGAAGCACCCAGTCCTGTCCCTGAGACATCCAAGTCTCCGTAATGGCCACCACATCACAATTCGAAGCAGCAATCCACGCTCTAAGCTCATCCACTTTATTCACTACACTCCTGGCATTAAAATAGACACATCTCAGACCTTCAGCCTGAGCACTTCCCTTCTCCATCACTCGTCTAACCTCCCTCTTACCCTGTTTACATTCCTTATCTATTTCCGAGCTAACCTCCTCGCTCTCAGTCCCCTCATTTCGATTCCCTCCCCCCAACCTTTCTAGTTTAAAGTCTCTCCAGTAGCCTTAGCCAACCTTCCCGCCAGGATATTGGTCCCCCTGGGATTCAAGTGCCACCCGTCTTTTTTAAACAGGTCACACCTGCCCCTAAAGAGGTCCCAATGATCCAAGTACCCAAATCCTTGTCCCTTGCTCCAGACCCTCAGCCACGCATTCATTCTCCACCGATTCCTGTTCTCACTCTCCCGCGGCACAGGCAGCAATCCCGAGATTACTACCTTTGCATTCCTCTTTCTCAGCTGTCTACCTAACTCCCTATATTCTCTTTTCATGACCCCTTCCCTTTTCCTACCTATGTCAGCAGTACCTATATGCATCACGACCTTCGGCTCCTCTCCCTCCCCCTTCAGGATTTCTGGGACTCGACCAGAGACATCCCGGACCCCTGCACCAGGGAGGCAAACCACCATCCGAGAGTCCCGTCTGTGTCCGCAAAAACGCCTATCTGACCCCCTCACCGTAGAGTCCCCAATTAGCACTACCCTCCTTTCCTTACCCTTTTGCACTACTGGGCCAGGCTCAGCTCCAGAGACACTGCCACCGCTGCTTCCCCCAGGTGGGCTGTCCACCCCAGTAGTACTCAGACAGGAGTACTTATTATTAAGGGGCACATCCATCGGGGTGCTCACCATCAACCGAGCTTTCTCCTTCCTCACTGTTACCCAGTTACCCTCCTCCCGTGGTCCCGGTGTGACCACCTGCCGATAGCTCCTGTCAATGACCTCCTCACTATCCATTGTGAGGAGGTCATTGACAGGAGCTATCGGCAGGTGCGCCATTTCCCCGAGTTCACTTTGAGTATCACTTGTGTTTGTCTTTTTGAGCACACACTCCTATTAGACATGCTTCAGATGGTGATTCGCTATTTTAGTTTGCCCCTGTGAACCCATTAAATTTTGTTGTCCACTGAACAAGATGATACTATGTGCAGGTTGTCAAAGTAGAGACGTTTCTTTCCTGTCAGTGCGTCAAAAAAATCAGCGTTTCTTATTCACAGAAACCATTTGAGGTTGAGTTCAGAGGAAATATAATATTGTTGTAATATCGAGATTCGGATAATGGTCAGCAACGAACTGAAATCATACAGGATTTCCCTCATCTTACATGAGAAAGCTTAACGAATGCTGTTTCCCCGTTTCGGACCGGGGACTCTTCGTGTTTTAGGGGAACGGGATAACCACTCCACTGCAGCTAGCATTGGGGCCTCAATGGCCCTGACTACAATGTTTAACTCCACTTTGTTGCTGCAGGTTTGAATGGTATGATTGAGGGCCCATGTCACTTAATACAACAGCACATCCCTGACTTTCAACCCGATATCTCAACTTACCTTGTTCTTCAAAATTAAAAAGTGTTCGTCCGGCAAATATCTAAGGAAGCACTGATTTGTGCTCAATTATTAATGCGCCATTCTTATCTTCCTGCGAATAATTTCAACCAATTATACTCAGTATCTGTTTCATAGAATCAGTGCAGAAACGGCCAATCGGCCCAACGAATCAGCAGCGACGCCAGAGTATCATAACCAGGCCATTACCCCTGCTGTCCCCACAACGCTACTCTTTCCCCATGGCTAATCAATCTAACCGAGGGGCAATGCCCAATCCACCTTGGATCATCATTCAATTTTTAATATCAATACAGATTTTTAATATATATATGTCCAAATTCTGAATTTAATATCTCTGGAATATGCAATTGGTCTGACTGCATTGTTCAACCCCGCTCTATTGCTGCAGGTTCGAATGGTTAGACTGAGAGTCCATGTACCTCCGTGCAAGAGACAACCGTTACTTGCAACGTGATGTCTCAACTTGTCTCGAATTTCAAAATTTAAAAACATTCATCGGACAAATGTCTAAGGGAGCAATGATTTCTGCTCCATCGTGAATGCGTCATTCTCATATACCATCGATTAACTTCAACCACTTATATCCAGTATTTGTTCGGCAATCAACATTTACTATCAATCCAGTTATTTAACACAGATGTCCTCATTGCGAATTGAATATGTCTGAAATATACAAAATTAAATTGCAAACATTACTGACCAACAAAATAAATCGAGTCACGGGTAATACACATCCAATGGTGCTTTTTTGAGTTTGACCATGATCAGCCTTTAAACCAAATCAAATATATTTAAAGGAAAGAGATTCAAGAATGATCTGCCAGTTATACTTGATCCCTCTTTATTCTGTGTGTGAAACATTCTGGCACCTAAATCTCGTTCATCTATAGGAGATCCAGAAGGTCCGCTTTGATTCTCGATTTCCTCTTCTGTCTGAGAGGTTTTCCCTATTTCGTTATTATGAAGAACAATTTTAAAAAGATGCTTCGGGGAAATGTTCTCCATTTTCTCTACTTCAGTTACAGTATCACTTGTATCTGTATTTGTGAGCACACAATACTATTAGACATGTTTCAGTTGGTGATGAATTATGTTAGTCTGCATTTATAAACCTATTAAATTCGGGAGTGGGCTGAAAATATTGCTAATATGTGCACGGTTTTAAAATAGGAACATCTATTTCCTCTCATTGCGTCATGAAAATACAAGGTTTCTGATTTTGCTGAAAGCTTTTGAGGTGAGCGCAAATATAACATGGCTGTAACATCGAGTTTTGGATAATGTTCAGCTACAATCTGAAATTATACAGACTTCCCTCAACCTTAATGGACAAATGTCATTAATGATTCTGCTCGATTTCGAACGTGGGCCCTTGCGTGCGTGAGGCAAATGCAATCAGCACTACACCACAGAAACTGTTGGCTGCTCCGTAGCCCAATGGGGCTGAGTTGATATGTTGCAATATTCGTTGGGAATGCTGGAGACACATTAATCTAAGAATGATTGAAAATGGTTAACAATGTCACAGAACGATGAGAGGCTCATCAATCCATCAGATCTTTGCGAATTATTTTATGAGGAGCTGAATAATTAAGATGTCGTTGCGGGATTGATGGGTCGAAGGGCCTGTTCCTGTCCTGAACTGTTCTTTGTTCCAATTTCAATTTCCTCCTCTAATTCCATGAAGTTGATGTTTCTCCCTTTTAAGTCATTGAAAAATCCCAATTTGAAGAAGGAGTTTCTGCGGAATCCATGGACAATTTGCTTTAACAACCTTTCCCTTACCCAATGGCAGCAAGTATTGGATTTAGCTTCCTGATATAGTTTTCAACGTAAACATATATTTATTTTTGCAATTGATTTTATATCGATTTTACAAAACGAATTTAAATCTGATGAAGCATCTCCTCATTATTTCTGAATTATACCTAATATAACTACATTTACTCCACAACCTTCCACAGAGTGTGGAATATAACAGACGAGAATAAATCACCTACACCTGAAGCAGTCTTCTTGTGCTGTCCTCCTGTGTCCTGAACATCCAATCCGAAAACCTCGAGAATGGATGGAGAATCTGTCTTATTCACACGGACTTCACATAGGCCAACACAGTGGCACAGTGGTTAGTACTGCTGTTTCACAATGCTAGGGACCCGGGTTCAATTGAAATTCCTCCTTCGTGTACACGAATAGGCGGCGGAATGTGGCGACGAGAGGATTTTCACAGTAACTTGAATTATTAATTGCAGGATTAATGTAAGCCTGGTTGTGACACTAGTAAATATGTTTTGCACACGGACACATCCAGAATATGTTTGGCGTAAAAATAAATATATCCATTATTGCTTATTCTGCAAAAGGGTCCACGTCGATTTGTCAATCAATGATCACCATTGATGAGAAATAGATTTCTGGCTGCTCCTGTTGTTAAAATGTTGTGTTCCATCGCAATGAGTATCTAACACGATATTGCCGCACTTACACCACACCAGGGAATTCCAGTTCAGGAAGTTTACTCTGGAGCTAGCACGCTTTTTACGTTGCCAATGAGTTCATGTCTCTTTTGTGTGTCAATGGCTGTGCCAATCTGCTTGGTTATCTTTCTTAGTGATTGTCCGTGTGTCTCGTGGAACAAGCTGCCAGAGGTATTAGTAGAGGCCGTTACAAGTTTATCTTTTAAAAAGCATTTAGATAGTATATGGGTACGATGGGTATAGAGTGATATGGGCCAAATGCGGGCAATTGAGATTAGCTGAGGGGTTTAAACAAAAACGGGCGGCATGGACAAGTTGGGCCGAAGGGCCTGTTTCCATGCTGTAAACCTCCAGAGATTTTAGAGAGAGTGCAGAGGAGGTTTACCAGGATGTTGCCTGGTATGGAAGGGCTTAGTTATGAGGAGAGATTGGGTAAACTGGGGTTGTTCTCACTGGAAAGACGGAGGAAGAGGGGTGACCTAAGAGAGGTGTATAAAATTATGAAAGGCATAGATAGAGTGAACGGTGAGAAGCTTTTTCCCAGGTCGGTGGTGACGTTCATGAGGGGTCATAGGTTCAAGATGAGGGGTGGAGGGGGGGGGGGGGGGAGGTTTAATACGGATATCAGAAGGAGGTATTTTACACAGAGGGTGGTGGGGGCCTGGAATGCGCTGCCGGGCAAGGTGGTGGAGGTGGTGGGAACGTTTAAGACTTATCTAGATAGCCACATGAACGGAGTGGGAATGGAGGGATACAAAAGAATGGTCTAGTTGGGACCAGGGAGCGGCGCGGGCTTGGAGGGCCGAAGGGCCTGTTCCTGTGCTGTATTGTTCTTTGTTCTTTGACTCTATGACTCTATGTTTGAGTCGATCGGTTTGGGAATCTATCACTTAGTTTACTGGTCTCTGTGTTGATTCTGTGCAGTATCTGAGACTTCCAGTGAACACGGAGGTGGAGGTATTCATGCATTATCATGGTTAGCAACGCAAACTAATAGGTGTCAGAAATCTGCAGAATAATTCTGGATTTATAACGAGGGACGTTAGAATTGATGTCACTGTCTGGGCATATATCTATATGGTTATATATCCTTATTCGTGTTGGTCTTTCCACGTGACCGTGTGTCTATCTGTTCTCCGCATGTCTGCTGGGTTTCCTCGGGTGCTGTGGTTTCCTCCAACAGACCAAAGATGTGCGGATTAGGTGGATTGGCCATGATAAATTGACCCCTAGTGTCAGGGAGATTATGTGTGCGGTTACGGGAATAGGGCCTCGGTGGAATTGTGGTCGGTACAGATTCGCTGGGCCGAATGGCCTCCTTCTGTACTGTAGGGGTTCTATGATTCAATGTTCTCTATAAGTGTCAGTCTTTTCAGGTTGCCGCGTGTGTCCCTGTTTCCAATATGCGGCTGTGCTGTCCACGGGAGAGTACTCTCTGATCACTTATGAAAGATCACAATCCCTTTCTAAAGGAAGCGTCTGTTTGAAGATGTAAAGATGGGCGGAGAGATGGAGTCACTTTGGACCTCATAACATCCCCCTGACTGTTTCAACATCTCCAATTGCAGATCTGATTCAGACAGTGATCAGTCTCTCTGTTTCTGCTGTTCAGACTCGAACCATGGGGGTGAAACTCTGTCTCACTCTGGTTATTGTCCTGATTACAGGTCTGTCATTTTGAACTTCTGCGTGAAATCTGCCAGTCACCACATTCATTCCCCATTTCCATCTGGAGGGGATTATTCCATTGTTGTTACTCCTTCTAACCCACTGCGTGTCTGTTACCTATTTTCAGACATGAGTAACGGTGACTCAGTGTCCCAGTCAGGACCAGGTGTTGAAGCAGCAGAGGGTGAAGATTCAGCAATACCCTGCAGTTACTCGGGACAGAGTTTAACTGTACAACATTACTGTTCTGGTATCGCCAGTATACACACCGAGCTCCTCATTGACTGCTCAGAGCCGCGAATGTACGGGTCTCAAGGTTTTTTACATTGCAGCGGGAATCTCAACCTGAAACAAAGCACTTTTCACTTGCCCATGAAAGATTTGAAGGTGACAGACAGCACCGTGTATTACTGTGCACTGAGAGCCACAGTGAATGAGGCTCCCGCGGGCCTCATACAAAATCTGGCACAGGTCGATAATCAATGATTCATTGTCAGGACAACACATGGGGTTAAAAATCAGCGAAAATTTACTCATAGTGAACCTGACAATACAGTCCCGTCTAAGTGTTTTCCCTCACTGAGGTTACTGATTGTCACTGTTGGGAAGTTTGACATGTTTTTACTCATATTACTATCACATCAAGTCCAATCGCTCCCCGATCCTTTCACACAAACCCACAGATCTCCCAGGTGAACCATGTCATCAGACAGACCACACCTTTCAAAAGTGATCAAGTTTCAAAGGCAGACTCAGAGTTGTCACATGTTGAAGTTGCTGGTTAAAATTATTGACTGTAACATGTGTACTTTATAAACAAAAACCCCCAGTTGCAAACAGTCGAGGTAACAATATTGGACGGATATTTTGCTGGAACTTAAAGTCCACAAATGCTGATGCGGTAAGTTATTTAATCAATTTCGGCTTTCACTCGAGGTGTCAGAACTGCTTTGTAGAAAGTTAAACAATTTTTATTTTGTTAGCTACTAACGTGCAGGTTCGTTGGTCTAGGGGTATGATTCTCGCTTAGGGTACCTCGCCCCATTAGCATGCGAGAGGTCCCGGGTTCAAATCCCGGACGAGCCCCGTTTTGACCGAAATATTGTGTTCGAAAGGAGATATTTTGATTTATTTAAGGTGCAAACGGCGGGATGGCTTTCTGCTGACTGGCTCCGAAAAAGAGTCATAAAGGCACAGAATCTTACAGCACGGATAGAGCCCACTGGGACACCCACATGGCAGGCGGGGACACCCACATGGCAGGCGCGGACACCCATCTGCGCCTGCCACGTGACAGCTGGACGGGAAGCGTTAGTTCTGATTCTCGCTGCACAGATACTTCCAGAAATGCTGACATAACCCAGCATTTTCTGTTTTTATTTCAGATTTTGAAAGTCCGCAGTGTGCGGCATTATATTAGACTTTGGGCTGACAAGTGGCAAGTAACATTCGCGCCAGACAAATGCCAGACAACGTCCATCACAAATAAGAGAAAATCTAACCACCGCCTCTTGACAGTCAATAGTTGTTCCATCACTGAATCCCCCATTGTTAACATCCTTACGGTTACCATTGACCAGATACTCAATTGGACTCGCCACATAAACACAATGGCTACAAGAGCAGGTCAGAGGCCAGGAATACTGTGGCGAATAACTCACCTCCTGACTCCCCAGAGCCTGTCCACCATCTACAAGGCACAAGTCAGGAGCGTGATGGAATATTCCCACCTCGCCTGGATGGGTGCAGCTCCAACAACACACAAGAAGATTGACATCATCCAGGACAAAGCAGCCCGCTTGATTGGCACCACATCCTCAAGCATTCAATCCCGCCACAACCGACGCTCAGGAGCAGCGATGTGTATTATCTAAAAGATACAGAGCAGCAATTTACCAACGATCCTTAGACAGCACCTTCGAAACCCACGACCACTTCCATCCAGAAGGACAAGGGTAGTAGACACATGGGAACACCACCATCTGTAAGTTCTCCTCCAAGTCACTCACCATCCTGACTTGGAATTATATTGCCATTCCTTAGCATGGCCTTATTCTGTGGTGTACTCATTTTCTGATTTAGTGCGGACCTCACCCTGAGGCCGTGAACCGCAAAGTATTTTCTCATTTCTGTCATCTCTCCCTCAATGTCAACAAAACGGAGATTGTCATTGACTTCAGAAAGCGTAGAGGAGAACATGCCCCTGTCTCCATCAAAGGGGACGAAGTAGAAAGTGTCGAGAGCTTCAGGTTTTTAGGTCTCCAGATCACCAACAGCCTGTCCTGGCCTCCCATGCCGACACTATAGTGAAGAAAGCCCATCAACGCCTCTACTTTCTCAGAAGACTTAGGAAATTTGGCATGTCAGCTACAACTGTCACCAAGTTTTACAGGTGCACCATAGAAAACATTCTTTCGAGTTGTATCACAGCTTGATATGGCTCCTGCTCTGCCCAAGACCGCAATAAACTACAAAGGGTCGTGAATGTAGTCCAATCCATCACTCAAACCAGCCTCCCATCCATTAATTCTGTCTACGCTTCCTGCTGCCTCGGCAAAGCAGCCAGCATTGTTAAGGACCCCACGCACCCGGACATTCTCTCTTCCACCTTCTTCCTTCGAGACAAAGATACAGAAGTCTGAGGTCACGTGCTAGCCGACTCAAGAACAGCTTCTTCCCTGCAGCCATCATACTTTTGAATGGCCATTACCTTGCATTAAGTTGATCTTTGTCTACACCCTGACAGTGACTGCAATACCACATTCTGCACTCCCGTTTCCTTCTCTATGAACAGTACGCTTTGTCTGTATAGCGCGCAAGTGAAAATGCTTTTCACAGCATACTATTACGTGACAATAATAAATAAAACTAAATCAAATAGTTTCATTTCTCCTGACTTCCACACTCTTCCTGTTGTTACATTTCCTCCCTCCTGAGTTTCAGTCGTTTCAAATTCCCACATTTTTCACCTTTTCCTGTTGTAATGAAAGGCCATGGACGTAAAAGATGAGCTTTGTTTCCCTGTCCACAAATTCTGCCTGAATTCCTAAGTTTATGCAGCATCTTCCGCCTTCGCTGCAGTTATCTGATCGGCTTTGAATGGCCAACAGAGCATCTTTTCTTTCAATCAGTGGCTGCTTATAGGCTCCTTGGTGTAGGGGTATGAATCGCATTTTGGTATGCCTTAACCACCGAGATCCCGAGTTAAAATCCGAGACTAACCCTACTGTTTCTTCTTATCCCTGTTACATCAAAACATCGGAAGCAGGAGGAGGTCATTGGAACATCATCTACCATTCATAGAATCATAGAAACCCTACAGTGCAGAAGGAGGCCATTCGGCCCATCGAGTCTGCACCGACCACAATCCCACCCAGGCCCTATCCCTACCCCCACATATTTACCCGCTAATCCCTCTAACCTACGCATCTCAGGACTCTAAGGGGCAATTTTGAACCTGGCCAATCAACCTAACCCGCATATCTTTGGACTGTGGGAGGAAACCGGAGCACCCGGAGGAAACCCACGCAGACACGAGGAGAATGTGCAAACTCCACACAGACAGTGACCCGAGCAGGGAATCGAACCCGGGACCCTGGAGCTGTGAAGCAGCAGTGCTAACCATGTGCTACCGTGCCACCCCTACCGTGCCTGATAATCAAATTCAATACCCTGATCCGCCATTTAGCACCAAGAGTATATTAAACTTCTCTTGAAATCATAGTGTTTGGCCTCAACGACTTTCTGTGGGAGTGAACTCTGCAGATTCACCACTCTCTGGCTGAAGGAAGTCTCATCATCTCAGCCGTTATCCTCAAACTATAATCCCCAGCCCTGGACTCCCCACTAACGTGAACATTCTTTCTGAATCTACCCTGTTTCATCCGGTCAGAATGTTATAAGGTTCCATTAGAATCATAGAATCCCTGAGTACAGAACAAGGCCAATTCGGCCCATCAAGTCTGTACTGACCACAACCCCATCCAGGCCCCACTCCTGTAACTACATGCATTCACCCTGCTAATACCCCTGACACTAGGGCCAATTTAACACGGTCAATCAACATTAGCCGCACACCTTTGGACAATGGGAGGAAACCGGAACACCCGGAGGAAACCCATGCAGATACGGGGAGAATGTGCAAACTCCACACAGACAGCGACCCGATGCCAGATTTGAACCTCGGACCCTGGCGTTTTGAGGCGGCAGTGCTAACCAATGTACCACCCAAAACATATCTGCCCAGAAATAGCCAGGATTAGTTGGCAAGAAATGCATTTGCCAATGTTGGACACCTAAGTGTTAAAATAAGCCGCATCCCAGAAGTGACTCGAACACACGCTCCCTGGTTTAGGAAGCCAGTGCCTTACGCGTTAGGTTACTGGGACTATCGGTGAGCTACTGCTGCAACTTTAAAAAGCTGTATATCTCCATCCACATAGACAGTGACTAACCCCAGAATCGAAACCAGGTCCCTGGTATTGTGAGCCAGCAGAACTAGCCACTGTGCCCCTCTCTCCCACGAAGATTTGATCAGATTTCATGAGCTGCAGATTTTGTTTTTTTCTTTGCATTGCAGACTTTGGGATTGGTCCACATGGGGTTTCGTTTGAGAACCTGAGCACAAACTGTGAGGAAACTATCAGCACAACACACTCGCTCGAAAATAAAGATATGATCAACAGGGTTGGCTATGTAACTTGACGTTCATTTTATCTCCATTCACCTCTTCAGCTGGCCCCATGATTATGGGTTCAGTGAGCTGCCTGGATGTTTCTTTTTGTTCATGTGGGTGTCGCTGGCTAGATCAGCATGCACTGCCCATCAGTATTTAGCCTTGAGAAAGTAGTGGTGAGCTGCCTTCTTGAAACGTTGTAATCCATTTGTACAGGTACACTTACAGTGCTGTTAGGGAGGGAAGTCCACGAATTTGTCCCAATGACAGTGAAGGAACGGCGATATATTTCCAAATCAGAATGCTGAGGGAATTGAGTGTGGTGTTGGCTGTGTGGCGTTGGAGGGGGGAGGGGGGGAGAGGGGGCGGGGGGGGGGGGGGGGGCTGGCAGGGGAGCTGCCAGGTGGAAGCGGTCTTGGGTTTGGGAGATGCTGTCTAAAATGCCTTTGGTGGATTCCTGCATCATGCAGACAAGTGGAGAATATTCTATCGCACTCCTGACTTGTGCCACGTCGATCGTGGACTGTTTTGTGGGAGTCGGGAGATGAGTTACTCCCATAGGATTCCCATCCTCTGCCCTGCTCTTTTAGCCACTGAATAAACTGATAACATGCGTGCTGAGTCAGAATAGGTGTGTCTTCTTTCCTGCTCAGTTTGTCGTGAATTTTCCGCACTTTTGTCTTTTCCTGAATGTATTTTGAGGCTCAAGTAAGGGCCAATGTCATATGATTGTAAGATACTACATTCAGGTAATATTCAATCGTGGATTCACTGGCGGGAGGGGTACGGTTTCGAGTCATGTTGTTGACGCTGGATTGATAAAGCAGAGAAGCAGGCTGAAGCTTTGGGAACCAGGGTTCGAATTCCAACACAGCAGGTTAACGCAATTCAAGGCAAAGTAGAATTACTGTAAGTGAGTAGAGAAAATTTTAATTATGCAACATTTCCTCACTAAAATGTTTTGACCATGTTTCTGCCGATTTTGAAGCCTCGGACCGATATGTAAACATTGCTGCATGTGGTTTTGCTGTGGGCCAGTGGCGCAATGGATAACGCGTCTGACTACGGATCAGAAGATTCCAGGTTCGACTCCTGACTGGCTCGGTGTAATAATTTAACAGTAGTTCATGTGGATTTTAACAATATTCGTGTGGATGAAAAATGTGTTTTCACAAATTTTGGACCAATTCAGAGAAATGTTTTGACCAAATGCAGTCAGCTTCTGTGATGAAATTTATCTTAGCCAATGATTGTTCAAAAAAATGTTGACTATTTTAAGAAAAAAATACTGATAAAGTTCAATTAAGTTTTTATTTAAAAAATAGTTTCTTTAAATGACGAATTCTCGTTAAAGTATTCGGGGAAAATATGTTAGCAAGTTTAAGCTACCTTTTAAAAAGGTGGAAATTTCTCGAAAAATACGTGGAAACATTACATTTTTCAAAATAGTGAAAACACTTTCTAAAACGTTGATGAACTCTGATTAAACATGTTTAATTTTAAGAAGCAAAATACACAGAAATGTTTTTTAAAAGTTGACAAATTTCAGTTAAATCAGATGGAGGAATTTCTTTGGAGTAAGTTTAGTTTTGAAAAGTTCAAATTAGCCAGAAGTTTCTGGTTTGTGATGCTGGGATTGTTGTCCATTGGAGCGAAGGAGATTGAGGAGCGATTTAATCGAGGTGGACTAGATTAGGGCAAGTTTAGAGGGGGAGGGGCAAATTTTAAGATATTGGGCAAGGCGGGGGCGAAGAAGATTTGGAAGCAACATTTTTTCCACAGCGAATGCTCAGGACCTGGAACTCATTGCCTCCGAGAGTTTTGGATGAGGTCAATTTAGGTAATAGAAATTCTGAGGTGGACATGGACCTCCTGAGAAAGAAGATGGGTCTCCAGGAACATTCTTTAGGCAGGTAGATGGATCTCCTCGGTGACATTGAATCTGAAGATCAACCTGTGGAAGCACACCCCTTCCCCGGCCACCGCCCCCACCCACTGTTGAGAACAGTACAGCACAGGAAACAGGCCCTTCGGCCCTCCAAAATGTTTGACAAGAACCCCGCTGATATTAAATGCAAGGGCATCAAAATCAAAAAGGGTATTTTGGACCATTCGTTCTTCGTTGTAGATATTTTCAATATCATATAACGTGAAAAAGGATATGCAAAATATTCAGACTGTTGAATGGGAACTCCCGACATTGTTACAAGGACAACATTAACCATTTACCTCATTGTCACCACCTCAGAAGCTGTCTTGGCCAAAGGGCCAACATTGCGGTGAATCCTCGTTTCGGTCCCGCTGTGGGGAAAACAACTTCATTGATTCACTGGCCCTGCTCTGACGTAATAAACTGGAGAACAAAGGGTCTGTGAGCTGATTGGATGAATTGGAGAATCAGGGACATGATTGGACGTCACCAGTTGATTCGTTTGGGAACTAACCAATCGCTGGAGAGACCGGAAATACATGTAAATATCTTCACCCAAACAATTACAGATTGAACCCATTCTGTTTAATTCCGCAATAAACTCGCTGCAAACATGTTGGGTATCATTTTGTATTCGTTTCTCACTGTTTCAGCTCTTTTGCCTGGTAAGTCTACAAGGGACATAAACTTCTTCTTGCAAGCGATGTCGACAGTAATTTAGGTCCGCTTTGCTGTAGATGATAATGTGATCCGTGTTCTGATGTTATGAGTTACAATAGAATGATAATAACACCTTAACTTTCAATATTTCTAAATTTCTGCCGGTGTCACTACTGGAGACTCAATATCAAAGGAGCCGGTTACAGCGATGAAGTTTGAATGGGACTCAAAGAACAAAGAACAAAGAAAGTTACAGGCTCTTAGGCCCTCCAAGCCTGGACCGATCATGTTGCCCGACTGAACTAAAACCCGCTATCCTTCCGGGGACCATATCCCTCTATTCCCATCTTACTCATATATTTGTCCGGACGCACCTTAAATGTCACTATCGTATCTGTTTCCACTACCTCCTCCGGCAGCGTGTTCCAGGCACCCATCACACTCGGTGTAAAACACTTACCTCATTAATCTCCTTTAAACCTTGCCCCTCGCACCTTAAACCTATGCCCCTTAGTAATTGACTCTTCCACCCTGGGAAAAACCTTCTGACTATCCACTCTAGCCATGCCCCTCAGAATCTTGTAGACTTGTATCAGGTCGTCCCTCAACCTCCGTCGTTCAAGTGAGAACAAACCAAGTTTCTCCAACTTCTCTTCTTAGCTAATGGGCGGCATGGTAGCACAGCGGTTAGCACTGCTTCCTCACAGCTCCAGGGACCTGGGTTTGATTCCCGGCTTTGGTCACGGTCTGTAGCGTAAGCACATTCTCCTCGTGTCAGCGTGGGTTTCCTCCAGGTGCTCGGATTTCCTCCCACAGTCCAAAAATGTGCGGGTTAGGTTTATTAGTCATGCTAAAATTGCCCCTTAGAGTTCTGAGATGCGTAGGTTTGAGGGATTAACGTGTACATGTGGGGGTAGGGTCTGGGTGGGATTGTGGTCAGTGCAGACTCGATGGGCCGAATGGCCTCCTTCTGTACTGCAGGGTTTCTATGATTCTGATGCTCTCCATGCCAGGCAACATCCTGGTAAATCTTTTCTGCACCCTCTCCAAAGCCTCAACATCGTTCTGGTAGTGTGGCGATCAAAATTGAAAATTATATTCCAAGTACGGCCTAACTAACGTGCTATAAAGCTGCAATAGGACTCGCCATTTTTTAAACTCAATGCCCCGGTGACCAATAGATTAACGGCACAGCAGCTGGTGCATATTACATTCAATTGTATCGCCAGGACCGGGAGAAAGTTCCCAGCAAAAAGAACGGAGAAAGCCCCCATCTTCTTGATCTATATCTCTTATTATGAAGATATTTCCAGTGCAAAGGGTGTGGGAACACTATTTTCTGCATATATCGAGAGGTCGAAAAGCGAGGGGAACTTCAGCATGTGTGAGCTGCGGCTGTCGGAAAGCGCGGTGTATTACTGTGGACTGAGAGACGCAATGACAGAAACCAGAGGGAGCCTGGTATGAAAAAAAAACATTGCCCCAGAGTGACAAGATGAACGGAGCAGAGAATGGTAATAATATTGGGCTATAAATAGAGCATGATTCACTCTGTGGTGCTTCTATACATTTTCGGTATTGCTGATATTCACAACAGGAGAGGTGATGGCCGAGGGGTATTATCCTGAGACTATTAATCCAGAAACTCAGCGAATGTTGTGCGGACCCGATTCAACTAAAACAATATCAACAACTAAGAATCTATTGACGACCATGAAGCCATTGTCGATTGTCGGAAAAACCCACTTTGTTCACTCATGTACTTTGGGGAATGAAATCTGCCGTCCTTACCTGGTCTGGCCTACACGTGACTCCAAAGCCAAAACAATGTGGTTGATCTCAACTACCAATGGACAACTAGTGGTATCCAAGTCCCACACACAGAAAAAATTCACTGGAATCACTGTTAAAACTGTCCTGATAATAAGGCTAATGGACGTATTGAGAAAAAAAAAACAAGGACAGAACTATTTAGCCTCCATTAGCTTCCGGGTCACAGTAAGAAAATAAGGGTTTTTTGTGGAATGTCAATTATTGAGCATGTTCAAAAAAATCAACAGCTTTTGGAAGCCTAATGGCATTAAGCGCTATGCAGATAGCGCGGGAAAGTGGCGTTCAGGCTGGTCAGCCCTGATCTAACTGAATGACGAAGCAGAATCGAAGGACAGAATGGCCTACTGCTGTTCCCATGTTCCTGTACCCCATTTTTCTACATTCTTCCCCAAGTCAATAGCTAAATGTGTAAGTTGTCTCTGTAAGGATGATTATATTAATCCAGCTCACGGTGCGTCTGGTTACTGTCTGCTATCTCACCACCTGGGTGTCACACAGCACCACTGGAGACAGAAGGGAGGGAGCTGAGAACATCCGGAGAAAGGAAGCTGATTATTGAAGGCGGGGATTAGACCGGATAAAATCAAACACACAGCTCCCCTTTTACAGAGCGACAGCGGCAATGCAGCTGCTGTGGGGATCATTCCTGACAGGTAATTATGTGCAAAAGACGTTGCACCATTTCACACGTTTCCCAAGCTTGGTTCCAGACCACAAATTAATCATACGCCCTTCTGACCATTTTCTGTTTTGTTATTTCCATATTTGAGACATGGAGATTCTGTCACCCAGCCGCTCACATCAGATGTTAAGAGAGAAGGCGAGATCGTGACTTTAACATGTAGCAATGAAACCAAGCACGCTGAATGTCTTCTTCACCACTCTGTCCACCTGTGACTCCACTTTCAAGGAGCAGAGAGCGACTATAGGTTGTACTGGTACCGACAACATCCAGACACGCAGCCCGTGTTTATAGTGCGGAAAGATACTGATAGTTATGAAAATAAAGCAGATGTTTTTAAAAGTCGCTTCTTTGTAGCTAATGTCGCTCTGTAGGAGGTAGCTAAATTGATACAAAATTGGCTTGATGACAGAAGCCACAGGGCGGTTGTAGAGGGTTGTTTTTTAAACAGGAGGCCTGTGACCAGCGTTGTGCCTCAGGGATCGGTGCTGGGTCCACTGTTATTTGTCATTTATATTAATGATTTGGGTGAGAAAAAAGGAGGCATGTTTAGGAAGTTTGCAGATGACACGAAGATTGGTGGCATAGTGGACAGTGAAGAAGGTTATCTCGGATTGCAACGGGATCTTGATAAATTGGGCCAGTGGGCTCACGAATGGCAGATGGAGTTTAATTTAGATAAATGCGAGGTTATGCATTTTGGTAGATTGAACCAGGGCAGGACTTACTCAGTTAATGGTAGGTAATTGAGAAGAGTTACAGAGCAAAGAAATCTAGAGGTGCAGGTCCATAGCTCCTTGAATGTAGAGCCACAGGTGGACAGAGTGGTGAAGAAGACATTCAGCGTGCTTGGTTTCATCGCTCAGAACATTGAATACAGGGATTGGAACGTCTTGTTGAAGTTGTACAAGACATTGGTAAGGCTACACTTGGAATACTGTGTACAGTTCTGTTCACCCTATTATAGAAAGGATATTATTAAACTAGAAAAAGTGCAGGAAAGATTTACCAGGATGCTACCGAGACTTGATGGTTTGAGTTATAAGAAGAGGCTGGATAGACTGGGACATTTTTCTCTGGCGTGTAGAAGGCTGAGGGGTGACCTTATAGAGGTCTATAAAATAATGAGGGGCATGGATCATCTAGGTAGTCAATATATTTTCCCAAAGGTAGGGGAGTCTAAAACTAGATGGCATAGGTTTAAGGAGGGAGGGGAAAGATGCAAAAGTGTCCAGAGGGCAGATTTTTCACACAGAGGATGGTGAGCGTCTGGAACAAGCTGCCAGAGGTAGTGGTAGAAGCGGGTACAATTTTGTCTTTTAAAAAGGATTTCGACAATTACATGGGTAAGACAGGTACAGAGGGATATGGGTCAAATGTGGGCGATTGGGACTAGCTTTGGATTTTTTTAAAAAAAGGCGGCATGGACAAGTTGGGCCGAAGGGCCTGGATCCATGCTGTTAACCTCTATGACTTCATGACTCTAGGTCTATCTCCAGACCTCGAACAAATTCATGAGTTTAAGTATATTTGATCTGAGCCTGACTGATGCTGCCGTTTATCATTGCGCGTCCAGACTTACAGAGATAGAAAGAAGGCTCACCCTCATTCAGAAACCTGCTTAACACTGGAGATGGCGACTGAGGATTGCTGAGACTCATGGCCAGACGTTCAGTGAGTTTTCAGCCGCTCAAACACAAACAGAGGAAACCAAGTTAACCGCAGATGCAACTGACACCTAACTCTTTCCAGCCGCAATGGAGAAAACAAACTGCAGAATCCAATCTGTCAGGCAGATCCAGCACAGAACCATACTCGACTCATTCTTCCAAAAGACAATCATGCCACTTTTCTGGTCTGGCTCCACCAGTCGGTGGTGAGCTGGATACCAGTGAATGGAAATACCTCAAGCTGCGACACAATTAATGTCCTGGTCATGGGAATGTTTCCATTGCCTGCGACCGCAGTTGGGAATAAAAGCCTTCTTTGTTAATTGGGGATAGTTCTCAAAACATTACAGGCATTGAACCCACCGTCATTGCACTCAACAGCAAATTTCAAAACTATCTGTGTAGAAAACAACTCGCATTCAATTTCAGAGGAGTCCTAAAATCTACAGCTTGCATCACAGTAACAATAATACAAATCAGATGTCTGTTTGGATTGGCAGAAACATATTTTGAAAATATAATGAATACATTGAATCTCCAGAAAGAAGGCCATTTACCACTCAGCACCAACAGAGGAAGCTCATGCATCACGTATTCATGACCACTGCAGCTAATCCACCAAGAAGTCGCATGGCACTGGGGAATGAGGGCTTTCATTATTCTCATCATAAGTCACCAATTCAGAAATCTGCAAACATCCTTATAATTTGCCTTACTTGTTAGGAGACCACTATGTTTGATTTGGACTCTGTTACATTGATCAAATTCCATTGTTAATGATGACCACTCTCTACATAACCAACTGGGCCCTTACCTGTGCCCCAAATTTAAACTTATTTAAATGAAACGGTGGCCTGATGCTCTACAATCACAGTTCAATCTACTAGATGTTTCAAGATAAACCTTTCCCATATCAGATTGTACTTTATATTGTTGACTTCATATATTCCTTGAATTTCTGCTGCCATCTCAGTCATTGCTTCTCCCTTTGTCTATTTGCTTTTATCACTGTGCCTCCCCTTAACTCTCTCACTGACTTGTCATTGTCCTTGCAATTCTGTCGATTCCTCTGCCTATTTTTCTGTGATTCCTATGCGCCTAATTCCATCTCTCCATATGTCAGCTGAACAATATCTATTTCCAACCTCTGCAACAGCAGGGAACACAAGTGACCTTCAATGGGTATTGCTGACTTCATCTGTCCGTTTCGTAGTCACTGTGGCATCCTCATGCTCTCTGCTCACTATGAATTCACTGAATGAGACAAATAGAATCTCAGGCACCAATTTAAAACTTCGCAATGAAAGTCATGCCACCTGGTGGTGGCATCGCTAAATGCATGTTGGTCAAGTTTGTCAAACTCTCTTTCACATCCTGAATTACGTAAATTAATTTCCAGGGGTTCTTCCCCTGCTTTAAAACACGCACTCGGCCAAAAAATCCAAACAGACATTTTTCAACACACCGGCAGCCGGCGGTATCAGTAGTGTAGTTGTTATCACGTTCGCCCCCAACGCAAAAAAGATCCCGGTTTGAAATCAGGCAGAAACATTCATTAAACTTTCTCATGGAGGGTGAGGTATGTCTGTATGATTTCAGTTTCTTGCTGAATATCATCGGAATCTCGATGTTACAGCCACATTATCTTTGCTCTGACCTCGGCCTCAAATGCTTTCTCCAAAATCAGAAATGCTGAAATTTATGACGCAATGTCAGGAAAGAAACGTTCCTATTTTGACACCGTGCACATATTAGCATCTGCTTCAGTTTACACCAGTGTTTAGTTGGTTTAATAGATGCAGACTAACATAGTTAATCACCATCTGAAACATGTCTAATAGTGATGAGTGCTCAGAAAGACAGACACAAGTGATGCTGTAAGTGAACTAAAGGAAATTGCACACATTTTCCGGAGCATTCTTTTTTGAAGATCGTTCTTCATAATAAAGAAATAGAAAAAAAAACACTCAGACAAATGAGAAAATCGAAACTTAGTGCGGATTTGTTGGACTTTCCTATCGATGGACGGAATTTTTTAAGCGCCTGAATGTTAGTTACATATATTAACCGGTGACTCGATTCCTTTTGTTGGTCAGTTATGTTCGACATAAAATGTTGAATAACGACAAATACTGGATATAACTGGTTGAAATTATTCGACGGAAGATGATAATGATGCATTAATGATTGAGCAGGAATCATTGCTCCCATAGACATTTCCCAGACGAACGCTTTTGAATTTTGAAGTTCAAGATGAGTTGAGATATCAGGTGGATAGTAACGGATATGTTCTTGTATTAAGTAACATGGGCCCTAAATCTAACCATGAGAACCTGCAGCAAAACAGTGGAGTTGAACATTGTAGTCAGGCGAATTGGAGGCGTGGTGCTGTCTCTTGTTTCTGTAGTGTAGTGGTTATCACATTTGTTGAACACGCGCAAGGTTTCTGGCTCGAAACCGGGCTGAAACATTCATTAAGCTTTCTCATGTCGGGTGGGGGGAATCGATATGATTTCAGTTCGTTGCTGAACATTATCCGAATCTCGATGTTACAGCCATATTATCATTGCTCTGACCTCGGCTTCAAATGTTTTCTGGAAAATAAGAAATGCCGATTTATTTTTGACGCACTGACAGAAAGAAACGTTTCGATTTTGACGCAATGCACATAATAGCACCACGTTCAGTCTACAACAGAATTTAATGGGTTTATAGGTGCAGACTAACATCGTTAATCACCATCTGAATCATGTCCAATAGTAGGGTGTGCTCTAAAGGATAGACACAAGTGATACTGCAAGTGAACTAGAGGAAACGGAGCATATTTCCCAGAAGAATCCTTTTTAAAATCGTTCTTCATAACAAAGAAATAGGAAAGAAGACTCAGACAGATGAGGGAATGGAGACTCAGTCCGGATCTACTGGACATTCCAAAAGATGGCCGGAAATTATGCGCCTGAATATTTCACGCCCATAATAAAAAGCTCAAGTGTAACTCACAGATATCTTTTCAATCCCTTCCATTTAAATGTGGTTGACTTTGTTTGAAAGCAGACTATGGTCAATCAAAAAAATTGCGATCTGTATTACCCGGTGATTCGATTCCCTTTGTTTATCAGTTATGTTTGCAATTGAGTGATATTCAATTTCAGAGATATTCTATTCATAATGAAGACATACAGAACAGTACAGCACAGAACAGGCCCTTCAGCCCACGATGTTGTGCCAAGCTTTATCTGAAACCAAGATCAAGCTATCCCACTCCCTATCATCCTGGTGTGCTCCATGTGCCTATCCAATAACCGCTTGAATGTTCCTAAAGTGTCTGACTCCACTATCACTGCAGGCAGTCCATTCCACACCCCAACCACTCTCTGCGTAAAGAACATACCTCTGATATCCTTCCTATATCTCCCACCATGAACCCTATAGTTATGCCCCCTTGTAATAGCTCCATCCAGCCGAGGAAATAGTCTTTGAACGTTCACTCTATCTATCCCCTTCATCATTTTATAAACCTCTATTAAGTCTCCCCTCAGCCTCCTCCGCTCCAGAGAGAACAACCCTAGCTCCCTCAACCTTTCCTCATAAGACCAACCCTCCAAACCAGGCAGCATCCTGGTAAATCTCCTCTGCACTCCTTCCAGCGCCTCCACATCCTTCTTATAGTGAGGTGACCAGAACTGTGCACAATATTCCAAATGTGGTCTCACCAAGGTCCTGTACAGTTGCAGCATAACCCCACGGCTCAGAAACTCCAACCCCCGTTAATAAAAGCTAACACACTATAGGCCTTCTTCACAGCTCTATCCACTTGAGTGGCAACCTTTAGAGATCTGTGGATATGGACCCCAAGATGTCTCTGTTCCTCCACAGTCTTCAGAACCCTACCTTTGACCCTGTAATCCACATTTAAATTAATCCTACCAAAATGAATCACCTCACATTTATCAGGGCCTACCAAAATGAACCACCTCACATTTATCACATTTATATGTGTTAAATAATGCATTGATATTAAATATTGAAACAAATACTGAGTACAATTGTAAAATGAGCTTTGACAAAGTATCATCTGGACTCGAAATGTCAGCTATTTTCTATCCTTACAGGTGCTGCCAGACCTTGTGAGATTTTCCTGCATTTTCTCTTTTGGTTTCCGATTCCAGAATCCGCAGTAATTTGCTTTTATTACGGAGTACAAATGGTTCAGATTATTCGAAGGAAGATGTGAATGATGCATTAATGAATGAGCAGAAATCATTGCTCCCTCAGATATTTGTCAGACGAACCCTTTTAAATTTTAAAGTTCCAGGTAAGTTGAGCAATCAGATGGAAAATTGGGCGGAGAAATGGTAGATGGAATTTAATCCAGATCAATGCGAAGTGATGCATTTTGGAAGAACGAATGTCGGGGGGAGTTATACAATAAACGGCAGAGCCACCAAGAGTATAGAAACACAGAGGGGCCTAGGTGTGCAAGTCCACAAATCCTTGAAGGTGGCAGCACAGGTGGAGAAGGTGGTGAAGAAGGCATATGGTATGCTTATCCTTATAGGACGGGCTATAGATTTTAAAAGCTGGAGTCTGATGTTGCAGCTGTATAGAACGCTGGTTAGGCCACATTTGGAGTACTGCATCCAGTTCTGGTCGCCGCACTATCAGAAAGACGTGGAAGCTTTAGAGAGAGTGCAGAGAAGGTTTACCAGGATGTTGCCTGGTATGGAGGGTCTTAGCTATGAGGAGAGATTGGGTAAACTGGAATTGTTCTCCCTGGAAAGACGGGAATGAGGGGAGACCTAATAGAGGTGTACAAGATTATGAGGGGTATAGATAGGGTGAACAGTGGGAAGATTTTACCCAGGTCGGAGGTGACGATCACGAGGGGTCAAGGGCTCAAGGTGAGAGGGGCGTGATATAACTCAGATATCAGAGGGACGTTTTTTTGCACAGAGAGTGGTGGGAGCCTGGAATGCGCTGCCAAGTAGCGTTGTGGAGGTAAACACGCTGGCATCGTTTAAGACTTACCTGGATAGTCACAGGAGCAGTCTGGGAGTGGAGGGATACAAACGAATGGTCTCGTTGGACCAATGAGCGGCACAGGCTTGGAGGGCCGAAGGTCCTGTTTCCTGTGCTGTACTGTTCTTTGTTCTTTGAAAGTAATGGGTACCTTCCTGAAACAAGTGACATGGGCTCTCAGTCTAACCATTGGAACCTGCAGAAATACAGCGCAGTTGAACATTGCAGGAAGGCCGATTTGCTGTAGTCTGCTGTCAGCAGTTGCTGTAGTGTAGTTGCTATCATGTTCGCCTCACACGCAAGCGGCCCCGGGTTTGAAACTGAGTAGAAACATTCATTAAGCTTTCCCATGCAGGGTGAGGGAAACCTGTGTGATTTCAGTTCGTTGCTGAACATTATCCGAATCTCGACGTGACAGCCATATTATCTTTGTTCAGACCTTGGCCACAAATTCTTTCTGCTAAGTAAGAAATGCTGATAGTTTTTTGATGCACTGGCAGGAAAGAAACGTTTCGATTTTGACACCGTGTATATATTCGCATCACGTTCAGTCTACAACAGAATTTAAGGGGTTTATAGGTGCAGACTAACATCGTTATTCACCATCTGAAACTTTTCTAATCGTAGTATGTGCTCCAGAAGACTGACGCAAATGCTACTGTAAGTGAACTAGAGGAAATGTTGCACATTTCCCAGGAGAATCTCTACTGAAACCGTTCTTCATGACAAAGAAATAGGGAAAAAAACCATTCAGACAGATGAGGAAATCGAGCCTCAATGCGGATCTAGTGGACTTTCCAATAGATGGCCGGAACTGATGCGCCTGAAAGTTTCACGCCCATAATAAAAAAGGCTCCACTGTCACTAACAGACAATTCTTCAAAGTCTTCCATTTAAATGTGGTTGACTTTGTTTAAAAGCTGGCCATAGTCAATCTCAAAATTGTGATCTGTATTACCCGGTGACTCGATTCATTCTGTTGCTCAGTTATGTTTGCAATTCATTGACGTTCACTTTCAGAGATATCCAATTCATAATGAAGACATATGTGTTAAATAATGCCTTGATACTAAATAGTGAAACAAATACTGAGTACAATTGCACAATGAGCTTTGACAAAGTGTCGTCTGGACTCGAAACGCCAGCTCTTTTCTCCCCTTCAGATGCTGCCAGATCTTGTGAGATTTTCCAGCATTTTATCTTTTGGTTTCAGATTCCAGCATCTGCGGTAACTGGCTTTTATTACTGAGTACAATTGGTTGAGATTATTCGAAGGAGGATGAAAATGATGCATTAATGAATGGGCAGAAATCATTGCTCCCTCAGATATTTGCCAGACGAACGCTTCTAAGTTTTGAAGTTCAAGATAAGTTGAGCAATCAGGTTGAAAGTCGCGGTTATCTTCCCGACACAAGTCACATGGGGGTAGGGGGGGGGGGGGGGTGGCGGAGGAGAGGGAGTTCTCAGTCTAACCATTTGAACGTGCAGCAATACAGCACAGTTGAACATTGCAAACAGGCCGATTTGCTCTAATGTCACTCAAGCTGTTTCTGTAGTGTAGTGGTTCTGACGTTCGCCTGACACGCGAAAAGTCCCCAGTTCAAAACCACGCAGAAACGTTCGTTAAGCTTCTTCATGTCGTGTAAGGGAAAATTGCTTAATTTCAGTTCGTTGCTCATCACCATGCGAGCCTCGATGTTAAAGGCGCGTTATCCTTGCTCTGACATCACCCTCAAATGCTTGCTGTAAAATAAGGAACAGGCCGATTTGCTGTCGTCACTTATCAGCTGTTTCTGTAGTGTAGTGGTGATCACGTTCACTTCACACGCGAGAAGTCCCCGGTCCGAAACCGAGCAGAAAAATTCATTCATCTTTCTCATGTAGGGGGAGAGAAATCTGTATCATTTCAGTTCATTGCTGAACATTATCCGAATCTCGATGTTACAGCCATATTATCTTTGCCCTAAACCTGGGCCTCAAATGTTTTCTATAAAATAAGAAATGCTGATTCATTTTTTGACACACTGACAGGAAAGAAACGTTTCGATTGTGACACATATTCGCATCTCGTTCAGTCTACAACAGAATTTAATGGGTTTATAGGTGCAGACTAACATGGTTAATCACCATCTGAAACATATCTTATAGTAATGTGTGCTCCAGAAGACTGACACAAGTGATCTACATGAAAGACACTCATTTCCCACAAGATTCTTTTTTGAAATCGTTCTTCACAACAAAGAAATAGGGAGAAAAAAAAACTCAGACAGATGAGGGAATCGAGACTCAGTGCGGTTCTCCTGGACTTTCCTATTAATGGCCAGAATTTATGCGTCTGAATGTTTCACGCCCATTATAAAAAAGGCTCAAGTGTCACGAACAGATAATTCTTGAATCTCTTCCATTCAAATGAAGTTGACTCTGTGTGAAAGCTGACTATGGTCAATCGCAAAATTGCGATCGGTATTACCCGGTGACTCGATTCCTTCTGTTGGTCAGTTATGTTTGCAATTCAATGATATTCAATTTCAGAGATATTCAATTCATAATGACGTGTTAAATAATGCATTGATGCTAAATATTGAAACAAATACTGAGTACAATTGTAAAATGAGCCTTGACAAAGTGTCATCTGGACTTGAAACGACAGCCCTTTTCACTCCTTACATTTGCTGTCAGAGCTTCTGAGATTTTCCAGCATTTTCTCTTTTGGTTTCCTATTCCAGCATCCGCAGTAATTTGCTTTTATTACTGAGTACAGTTGGTTGAGATTATTCGAAGAAAGATGAGAATGATGCATTAATGAATGGGCAGAAATCATTGCTCCCTTAGATATTTGCGGGACGAACGCTTTTAAATTTTGATGTTTGAGATAAGTTGAGCAATCAGATTGAAAGTAACGGTTATCTTCCTGAATTCAGTGACATGGGCTCTCAGTCTCACCATCGGAACCTGCAACAAGACAGCGGAGTTGAACATTGCAGATAGGCAGCTTTGCTCTAACGTGTTTTAGGCTGTTTCTGTAGTGTAGTGGTTAACACATTCGCTAAACACGCAAATAGTCCCCGCTTCGAAACCAAGTAGAAGCATTCATTAAGCTTTCGCATGTCGTGTAAGGAAAAATTGCTTGATTTCAGTTAATTGCTCAACATTATCCGAAACCCGATGTTAATGGCATGTTATCATTGCTCTGGCATCACTCTCAAGTGTTTTCTGTGAAATAAGAAACGATTTTTTTTTGACGCACTGACAGGAAAGTTCGATTTTGACACCGAACACATATTCGCATCTCGTTCAGACTACAACAGAATTTAATGGGCTTATAGATGCAGATTAATATGGTTAATCACCATCTGAAATATCTGATAGTAGTGTGTGTTCAAAAAGTGATACTGTAAGTGAACTGGAGGAAATGGCGCACATTTCACAGAAGAATCTTTTTTAAAATGGTTTTTCGTCACTAAGAAACAGGAAAAGACACTCAGGCAGATGAGGGAATCGAGACTCACTGCGGATCGACTGGACTTTCCTGTAAAGGGCCGGAATTTATGCGCCTGAATGTTTCACGCCCGTAATAAAAAAGGCTCAAGTGTCACGAACAGATAGTTCTTGATTCTCCTCCATTTAAATGTCGTTGACTTTGTTTAAAATTTGACGATAGTCAATCTCAAATTTGCGATCTGTATTAGCCGGTGATTCGATTCGTTCTGTTGGTCAGTTATGTTTGCAATTCAGTGATGTTCAATTTCAGAGATATTCAATTCATAATGAAGACATATGTGTTAAATAACGCATTGATATTAAATATTGAAACAAATACTGTGTACAATTGTACAATAAGCTTTGATAAAGTGTCATCTGGACTCGAAACGTCCGCCCTTTTCACTCCTTACAGGTGCTGCCAGACATTGGGAGATTTTGCAGCATTTTCTCTTTTCTCATCCGCAGTAATTTGCTTTTATTAATGAGTACAATTGATTGAGATTGTTCGAAGAAAGATGGAAATGACGCATTAACGAATGGGCAGAAATCATTGCTCCCTTAGATATTTGCCAGAAGAAGGATTTTGAATTTGGATGTTCGGGATAAGTCGCAGAATCAGATTGAAAGTGACGGTTATCTTCCTGAATTCAGTGACATGGGCTCTCAGTCTCACCATCGGAACCTGCAGCATCACAGCGTAGTTGAACATTGCAGACAGGCAGATTTGCTCCAGTGCGATTACAGCTGTTTCTGTAGTGTAGTGGTTATCACATTCGCCTAACACGCGTAAGGTTCCTGGTCCGAAACCAGGTAGAAACACTCATTCAGCTTCCTCATGCCCCGTAAGAGAAAATTGATTGATTTTAGTTTGTTCCGAATCAGTTTCCGAGCCTCGATTTTAACGGCATGTTATCATTGCTCTGACGTCACCCTCAAATGCTTTCTGTGAAATAAGAAACGCTTTTTTTTGACGCACTGACAGGAAAGTTCGATTTTGACACCGAACACTTATTCACATCTCGTTCAGTCTACAACAGAATTTAATGGGCTTATAGGTGTAGACTAATATGGTTAATCGCCATCTGAAATATCTGACAGTAGTGTGTGCTCAAAAAGACAGATACAAGTCATACTGTAAGTGAACTCGAGGAAATGGCGCACATTTCACAGAAGAATCTTTTAAAAATCGTTTTCATCACTGAGAAATAGGAAAAGCCACTCAGACAGATGAGGGAATCAAGACTCAGCGCGGATCTACTGAACTTTCCGATAAACGTCCAGAAGTTAAGCGCATGAACGTTTCACGCCCGTAATAAAAAAGGCTCAACTGTCACGAACAGATCATTCTTGATTCTCCTCCATTTAAATGCAGTTGACTTTGTTTAAAAGCTGACCAGAGTCAATCTCAAATTTGCGATCTGTATTACCCGGTGATTCGCTTCGTCCTGTTGGTCAGTTATGTTTGCAATTCAGTGATGTTCAATTTCAGAGATATTCAATTCATAATGAAGACATATGTTTTAAATAATGCATCGATATTAAATAATGAAACAAATACTGTGTACAATTGTACAATGAGCTTTGATAAAGTGCCATCTGGATTCGAAACATCCGCCCTTTTCACTCCTTACAGGTGCTGCCAGACATTGGGAGATTTTGCTGCATTTTCTCTTTTGTCATCCGCAGTAATTTGCTTTTATTACTGAGTACAAATGATTGAGATGATTCGAAGAAAAATGAAAATGATGCATTAACGAATGGGCAGAAATCATTGCTCCCTTAGATATTTGCCAGATGAACGATTTTGAACTTTGATGTTCGGGATAAGTCGCAGAATCAGATTGAAAGTAACGGTTATCTTCCTGAATTCAGTGACAATGGGCTCTCAGTCTCACCATCGGAACCTGCAGCATCACAGCGTAGTTGAACATTGCAGACGGGCAGATTAGCTCCTGCGCTTTTCACGCTGTTTCTGGAGTGTAGTGGTTATCACGTTCGCCTAACACGCGAAAGGTCCCCGGTTCGAAACCATGCAGAAACATTCATTAAGCTTCCTCATGTCGTGGAAGGGAAAATTGCTTGTTTTCAGTTCGTTGCTCATCATTATCCGAGCCTCGATGTGAAAGGCATGTTATCATTAAGCTGTTTCTGTGGTGCAGTGGTTATCACATTCGCCGAACACGTGGAAAGTCGCCGGTTCGAAGCCAGGCAGAAACATAGGGCAGCACAGTGGCAACAGCAGTTAAGACTGCTGCCTCAAGGCGCCAGGGTCCCAGGTTCGATTCCCGGATTGGATCACTGTCTGCGCGTTTTTCTCCCCCTGTCTGCATGGGTTTCCTCCGGGTGTGCCGGTCTCCTCCCACAGTCTGAAAGACATGCTGGCATCACCCTCAAATGCTTTGTGTGAAATAAGAAACGTTTTTTTTGACGCACTGACAGGAAATTTCGATTTTGACACCGAGCACTTATTCGCAACTCGTTCAGTCGACAACAGAATTTAATGGGTTTATAGGTGCAGACTAATATGGTTAATCAGCATCTGAAATATCTGACAGTAGTGTGTGCTCAAAAAGACAGATACAAGTCATACTGCAAGTGAACTAGAGGAAATGACGCACATTTCACACAAGATCTATTTTTAAATCGTTTTTTATCACTGCGAAACAGGAAAAGCCACTCCAAGACAGATGAGGGAATCGAGGCTCAGTGCGGATCTACAGGACTTTCCGGTAAAGGTCCGGAAGTTATGCGCCTAAATGTTTCAGGCCCATAATTAAAAAGGCTCAAGTGTCACGAACAGATCATTCTTGATTTTTCTCCATTTAAATGCATTTGACTCTGTTTAAAAGCTGACGATAGTCAATCTCAAATTTGCGATCTGTATTTCCCGGTGATTCGATTCGTTCTGTTGGTCAGTTATGTTTGCAATTCAGTGATGTTCAATTTCAGAGATATTCAATTCATAATGAAGACATATGTGTTAAATAAGGCATGGATATTAAATATTGAAAGAAATACTGTGTACAATTGTACAATGAGCTTTGATAAAGTGCCATCTGGACTCGAAACATCCGCCCTTTTCACTCCTGACAGGTGCTGCCAGACATTGGGAGATTTTGCAGCATTTTCTCTTTTCTCATCCGCAGTAATTTGCTTTTATTACTGAGTACAATTGATTGAGATTGTTCGAAGAAAGATGAAAATGATGCATTAACGAATGGGCAGAAATCATTGCTCCCTTAGATATTTGCCAGAAGAACGGTTTTGAATTTTGATGTTCGGGATAAGTCGCACAATCAGATTGAAAGTGACGGTTATCTTCCTGAATTCAGTGACAATGGGCTCTCAGTCTAACCATCGGAACCTGCAGCAACACAGCGTAGTTGAACATTGCAGACAGGCAGATTTGCTCCACTGCTATTCAAGCAGTTTCTGTAGTCTAGTGGTTATCACGTTCGCCTAACACGCGAAAAGTCCGTGGTTCGAAACCAGGCAGAAACATGCATTAAGCTTCCTCATGTCGTGGAAGGGAAAATTGCTTGTTTTCAGTTCGTTGCTCATCATTATCCGAGCCTCGATGTGAAAGGCATGTTATCATTAAGCTGTTTCTGTGGTGTCGTGGTTATCACATTCGCCTAACACGTGGAAAGTCACCGGTTCGAAACCAGGCAGAAACATAGGGTAGCGCAGTGGCACAGCAGTTAAGACTGCTGCCTCAAGGCGCCAGGGTCCCAGGTTCGATTCCCTGTTTGGATCACTGTCTGAGAGGAGTCTGCATCTTCTCCCCGTGTCTGCATGGGTTTCCTCCGGGTGCGCCGGTCTCCTCCCACAGTCTGAAAGACATGCTGGCATCACCCTCAAATGCTTTGTGTGAAATAAGAAACGTTTTTTTTGACGCACTGACAGGAAATTTCGATTTTGACACCGAGCACTTATTCGCAACTCGTTCAGTCGACAACAGAATTTAATGGGTTTATAGGTGCAGACTAATATGGTTAATCAGCATCTGAAATATCTGACAGTAGTGTGTGCTCAAAAAGACAGATACAAGTCATACTGCAAGTGAACTAGAGGAAATGACGCACATTTCACACAAGATCTATTTTTAAATCGTTTTTCATCACTGCGAAACAGGAAAAGCCACTCTAAGACAGATGAGGGAATCGAGGCTCAGTGCGGATCTACTGGACTTTCCGGGAAAGGTCAGGAAGTTATGCGCCTAAATGTTTCAGGCCCATAATTAAAAAGGCTCAAGTGTCACGAACAGATAATTCTTGATTTTTCTCCATTTAAATGCAGTTGACTCTGTTTAAAAGCTGACGACAGTCAATCTCAAATTTGCGATCTGTATTTCCCGGTGATTCGATTCGTTCTGTTGGGCAGTTTTGTTTGCAATTCAGTGATGTTCAATTTCAGAGATATTCAATTCATAATGAAGACATATATGTTAAATAACGCATTGATATTAAATATTGAAACAAATACTGTGTACAATTGTACAATAAGCTTTGATAAAGTGTCATCTGGACTCGAAACGTCCGCCCTTTTCACTCCTTACAGGTGCTGCCAGACATTGGGAGATTTTGCAGCATTTTCTCTTTTCTCATCCGCAGTAATTTGCTTTTATTACTCAGTACAATTGATTGAGATGATTCGAAGAAAGATGAAGATGATGCATTAACGAATGAGCAGAAATCATTGCTCCCTTAGATATTTGCCAGAAGAACGGTTTTGAATTTTGATGTTCGGGATAAGTCGCACAATCAGATTGAAAGTAACGGTTATCTTCCTGAATTCAGTGACATGGGCTCTCAGTCTCACCATCGGAACCTGCAGCATCACAGCGTAGTTGAACATTGCAGACAGGCAGATTTGCTCTAGTGCAATGACAGCTGTTTCTGTAGTGTAGTGGTTACCACATTCGCCTAACACGCGAAGGGTCCCTGGTTCGAAACCAGGCAGAAACGTTCATTGAGCTTCCTCATGTCGCGTAAGGGAAAATTGATTGATTTTTGTTTGTTCCGAATCATTATACGAGCCTCGATGTTAACGGCATGTTATCATTGCTCTGACGTCACCCTCAAATGCATTCTGTGAAATAAGAAACGCTTTTTTTTGACGCACTGACAGGAAAATTCGATTTTGACACCGAACACTTATTCGCATCTCGTTCAGTCTACAACAGAATTTAATGGGTTTATAGGTGCAGACTAATATGGTTAATCGCCATCTGAAATATCTGACAGTAGTGTGTGCTCAAAAAGACAGATACAAGTCATACTGTAAGTGAACTCGAGGAAATGGCGCACATTTCACAGAAGAATCTTTTTAAAATCGTTTTCATCACTGAGAAATAAGACCATAAGACCATAAGACATAGGAGCGGAAGTAAGGCCATTCGGCCCATCGAGTCCACTCCACCATTCAATCATGGTTGATTTCAACTCCATTTACCCGCTCTCTCCCCATAGCCCTTAATTCCTCGAGAAATCAAGAATTTATCAATTTCTGTCTTGAAGACGCTCAACGTCTCGGCCTCCACAGCCCTCTGTGGCAATGAATTCCACAGACCCACCACTCTCTGGCTGAAGAAATTTCTCCTCATCTCTGTTCTAAAGTGACTCCCTTTTATTCTAAGGCTGTGCCCCCGCGTCCTAGTCTCCCCTGTTAATGGAAACAACTTCCCTACGTCCATCCTATCTAAGCCGTTCATTATCTTGTAAGTTTCTATCAGATCTCCCCTCAACCTCCTAAACTCCAATGAATATAATCCCACGATCCTCAGACGTTCATCGTATGTCAGGCCTACCATTCCTGGGATCATCCGTGTGAATCTCCGCTGGACCCGCTCCAGTGCCAGTATGTCCTTCCTGAGGTGTGGGGCCCAAAATTGCTCACAGTACTCCAAATGGGGCCTAACCAGTGCTTTATAAAGCCTCAGAAGTACATCCCTGCTTTTGTATTCCAAGCCTCTTGAGATAAATGACAACATTACATTTGCTTTCTTAATTACGGACTCAACCTGCAAGTTTACCTTTAGAGAATCCTGGACTAGGACTCCCAAGTCCCTTTGCACTTTAGCATTATGAATTTTGTCACCGTTTAGAAAATAGTCCATGCCTCTATTCTTTTTTCCAAAGTGTACGACCTCGCACTTGCCCACGTTGAATTTCATCAGCCACTTCTTGGACCACTCTCCTAAACTGTCTAAATCTTTCTGCAGCCTCCCCACCTCCTCAATACTACCTGCCCCTCCACCTATCTTTGTATCATCGGCAAACTTGGCCAGAATGCTCCCAGTCCCGTCATCTAGATCGTTAATATATAAAGAGAACAGCTGTGGCCCCAACACTGAACCCTGCGGGACACCACTTGTCACCGGTTGCCATTCTGAGAAAGAACCTTTTATCCCAACTCTCTGCCTTCTGTCTGACAGCCAATCGTCAATCCATGTTAGTACCTTGCCTCGAATACCATGGGCCCTTATTTTACTCAGCAGTCTCCCGTGAGGCACCTTGTCAAAGGCCTTTTGGAAGTCAAGATAGATAACATCCATTGGCTCTCCTTGGTCTAACCTATTTGTTATCTCTTCAAAGAACTCTAACAGGTTTGTCAGGCACGACCTCCCCTTACTAAATCCATGCTGACTTGTCTTAATCCGACCCTGCACTTCCAAGAATTTAGAAATCTCATCCTTAACGATGGATTCTAGAATTTTGCCAACAACTGAGGTTAGGCTAATTGGCCTATAATTTTCCATCTTTTTTCTTGTTCCCTTCTTGAACAGTGGGGTTACAACAGCGATTTTCCAATCCTCTGGGACTTTCCCTGACTCCAGTGACTTTTGAAAGATCATAACTAACGCCTCCACTATTTCTTCAGCTATCTCCTTTAGAACTCTAGGATGTAGCCCATCTGGGCCCGGAGATTTATCAATTTTCAGACCTTTTAGTTTCTCTAGCACTTTCTCCTTTGTGATGGCAACCATATTCAACTCTGCCCCCTGACTTTCCTGAATTGTTGGGATATTACTCATGTCTTCTACTGTGAAGACTGACGCAAAGTACTTATGAAGTTCCTCAGCTATTTCCTTGTCTCCCATCACTAGATTACCAGCGTCATTTTGGAGCGGCCCAATGTCTACTTTTGCCTCCCGTTTGTTTTTAATGTATTTAAAGAAACTTTTACTATCATTCCTAATGTTACTGGCTAGCCTACCTTCATATTTGATCCTCTCCTTCCTTATTTCTCTCTTTGTTATCCTCTGTTTGTTTTTATAGCCTTCCCAATCTTCTGACTTCCCACTACTCTTTGCCACATTATAGGCTCTCTCTTTTGCCTTGATGCATTCCCTGACTTCCTTTGTCAGCCATGGCTGCCTAATCCCCCCTCTGATAACCTTTCTTTTGTTTGGGATGAACCTCTGCACTGTGTCCTCAATTACTCCCAGAAACTCCTGCCATTGCTGTTCTACTGTCTTTCCCACTAGGCTCTGCTTCCAGTCGATTTTTGTCAGTTCCTCCCTCATGCGCCTGTAATTACCTTTATTTAACTGTAGAACCTTCACATCTGATTCTGCCTTCCTTCTTTCAAATTGCAGACTGAATTCTACCATATTATGATCACTGCTTCCTAAGTGTTCCCTTACTTTAAGATCTTTTATCACGTCTGGCTCATTACATAACACTAAGTCCAGAATAGCCTGTTCCCTCGTGGGCTCCATCACAAGCTGTTCCAAAAAGTTCCATAATCATGGGGCCAGCTGAAGAGGTGAATGGAGATAAAATGAACGTCAAGTTACATAGCCAACCCTGTTGATCATATCTTTATTTTCGAGCGAGTGTGTTGTGCTGATAGTTTCTTCACAGTTTGTGCTCAGGTTCTCAAACGAAACCCCATGTGGACCAATCCCAAAGTCTGCAATGCAAAGAAAAAAACAAAATCTGCAGCTCATGAAATCTGATCAAATCTTCGTGGGAGAGGGCGGCACAGTGGCTAGTTCTGCTGGCTCACAATACCAGGGACCTGATTTCGATTCTGGGGTTAGTCACTGTCTATGTGGATGGAGATATACAGCTTTTTAAAGTTGCAGCAGTAGCTCACCGATAGTCCCAGTAACCTAACGCGTAAGGCACTGGCTTCCTAAACCAGGGAGCATGTGTTCGAGTCACTTCTGGGATGCGGCTTATTTTAACACTTAGGTGTCCAACATTGGCAAATGCATTTCTTGCCAACTAATCCTGGCTATTTCTGGGCAGATATGTTTTGGGTGGTACATTGGTTAGCACTGCCGCCTCAAAACGCCAGGGTCCGAGGTTCAAATCTGGCATCGGGTCGCTGTCTGTGTGGAGTTTGCACATTCTCCCCCTATCTGCATGGGTTTCCTCCGGGTGTTCCGGTTTCCTCCCATTGTCCAAAGATGTGCGGCTAATGTTGATTGACCGTGTTAAATTGGCCCTAGTGTCAGGGGTATTAGCAGGGTGAATGCATGTAGTTACAGGAGTGGGGCCTGGATGGGATTGCGGTCAGTACAGACTTGATGGGCCGAATTGGCCTCGTTCTGTACTGCAGGGATTCTATGATTCTAATGGAACCTTATAACATTCTGACCGGATGAAACAGGGTAGATTCAGAAAGAATGTTCTCTTTAGTGGGGAGTCCAGAACTCGGGATAATAGTTTGAGGATAACGGCTGAGATGATGAGACTTCCTTCAGCCAGAGAGTGGTGAATCTGCAGAGTTCTCTCCCACAGAAAGTAGTTGAGGCCGAACACTATGATTTCAAGAGAAGTTTAATATAGCTCTTGGGGCTAAATGGCGGATCAGGGTATTGAATTTGATTATCAGGCATGACAACAATGAGTGGTAGATGATGTTCCAATGACCAACTCCTGGTTTCGATGTTTTGATGTAACAGGGATAAGAAGAAACAGTAGGGCTAGTCTCGGATTTCAACTCGGGATCTCGGTGGTTAAGGCATACCAAAATGCGATTCATACCCCTACACCAAGGAGCCTATAAGCAGCCACTGATTGAAAGAAAAGATGTTCTCTTGGCCATTCAAAACCGATCAGATAACTGCAGCGAAGGCGGAAGATGCTGCAGAAACTTAGGAATTCAGGCAGAATTTGTGGACAGGGAAACAAAGCTCATCTTTTACGTCCATGGCCTTTCATTACAACAGGAAAAGGTGAAAAATGTGGGAATTTGAAACGACTGAAACTCAGGAGGGAGGAAATGTAACAACAGGAATAGTCTGGAAGTCAGGAGAAATGAAATGATTTGATTTGGTTTTATTTATTATTGTCACATGTATTAGTATACAGTGAAAAGTATTTTTTCTTGCGCGCTATACAGGCAAAGCGTACCGTTCATAGAGAAGGAAACGGGAGAGTGCAGAATGTGGTGTTACAGTCATTGTCATGGTGTAGAGAAAGATCAACTTAATGCAAGATAATGTCCATTCAAAATTATGATGGCAGCAGGGAACAAGCTGTTCTTGAGTGGGCTAGTACGTGACCTCAGACTTCTGTATCTTTCTCTCGAAGGAAGAAGGTGGAAGAGAGAATGTCCGGGGTGCGTGCGGTCCTTAACTATGCTGGCTGCTTTGCCGAGGCAGCAGGAAGCCTCGACAGAATCAATGGATGGGAGGCTGGTTTGAGTGATGGATTGGGCTACATTCACGACCCTTTGTAGTTTATTGCGGTCTTGGGCAGAGCAGGAGCCATACCAAGCTGTGATACAACTAGAAATAATGTTTTCTATGGTGCACCTGTAAAACTTGCTGACAGTCGTTGCTAACATGCCAAATTTCCTAAGTCTTCTGAGAAAGTAGAGGCATTGATGGGCTTTCTTCACCATAGTGTCGGCATGGGAGGCAGGACAGGTTGTTGGTGATCTGGAGACCTAAAAACCTGAACCTCTTGACCCAATCCACTTCGTCCCCTTTGATGGAGGCAGGGGATGTTCTCCTCTACGCTTTCTGAAGTCAATGACAATCTCCGTTTTGTTGACATTGAGGGAGAGATGACAGAAATGAGAAATGAGAAAATACTTTGCGGTTCACGGCCTCAGGGTGAGGTACACACTAAATCGGAAAATGAGTACACCACAGAATAAGGCCATGCTAAGGAATGGCAATACAATTCCAAGTCAGGATGGTGAGTGACTTGGAGGAGAACTTGCAGGTGGTGATGTTCCCATGTGTCTACTACCCTTTTCCTTCTGGATGGAAGTGGTCGTGGGTTTCGATGGTGCTGTCTAAGGATCTTTGGTGAATTGCTGCTGTGTATCTTTTAGATACACATCGCTGCTACTGAGCATCGGCTGCGGTGGGATTGAATGCTTGTAGATGTGGTGCCAATCAAGCGGGCTGCTTTGTCCTGGATAATGTCAATCTTCTTGAGTGTTTTTGGAGCTGCATCCATCCAGGCGAGGTGGGAACATTCCATCACGCTCCTGACTTGTGCCTTGTAGATGGTGGACAGACTCTGGGGAGTCAGGAGGTGAGGTATTCGCCGCAGTATTCCTGACCTCTGACCTGCTCTTGTAGCCATTGTGTTTATGTGGCGAGTCCAATTGAGTTTCTGGTCAATGCTGACCGTAAGGACGTTAACAGCGGGGGATTCAGTGGTGGAAAAACTATTGACAGTCAAGAGGCGGTGGTTAGATTTTCTCTTAAGGTGATGGACATTGTCTGGCATTTGTGTGGCGCGAATGTTACTTGCCACTTGTCAGCCCAAAACCTACAGTCTTATATAATGCAGCACACTGCGGACTTTCGAAATATGAAATAGAAACAGAAAATACTGGGTTATGCCAGTATTTCTGGCACTATCTGTGGAGCGAGAATCAGAACTAACGTTTCCCGTCCAGATGTCACATGTGGGTGTCCGAGTGGGCTCTTTCCGTGCTGTAAAACTCTGTGCCTCTTTGACTCTTTTTCGGAGCCAGTCAGCAGAAAGCCCTTTGCACCTGAAACAAATCACAATATCTGACTTGGTCAATAAGAAACAAATGAGGGGCTCGTCCGGGATTTGAACCCGGGACCTCTCACATGCTAATAGATTGCGGTACCCTAAGCGAGAATCATACCCCTAGACAAACGAACCTGCACGTCAGCCGGTAGCGAAATAAAAATTGTTTAACTTTCTACAAAGCAGTTCTGAGACCTTGAGTGAACGCCGAAATTGTTTAAATAACTCACCGCATCGGCATTTGTGGACTTTAAGTTCCAGCAAAATATCCGTCCAATGTTGTTACCTCGACTGTTTGCAACTGGGGGCTTTTGTTTATAAAGCACACATGTTACAGTCAATTATTTTAACCCAGCGACTTCAACATGTGACAACTCTGAGTCTGCCTTTGATATTTGATCACTTTTGAAAGGTGTTGTCTGTCAGACAGTTAAAAGATCTGGAACATTTAAAGTACAGATTGATGACATCGTTCACCTGGGAGATCTGCGGGTTTGTGTGAAAGGATCGGGGAGCGATTGGACTTGATGTGATAGCAATATGAGTAAAAACATGTCAAATTTCCCAACAGTGACAATCAGTAACCTCAGTGAGAGAAAACACTCAGACGGGGCTGTATTGTCACGTTCACTATGAGTAAATTTTCTCTGAAGTTTAACCCCATGTGTTGTCCTGACAATGAATCATTGATTATCGACCTGTGCCAGATTTTGTCTGAGGCCCGCGGGAGCCTCATTCACTGTGGCTCTCAGTGCACAGTAATACTCGGCGCTGTCTGTCACCTTCAAATCTTTCATGGGCAAGTGAAAAGAATTTTGTTTCAGGTTGAGATTCCCGCTGCAGTATAAGAAACCTGGAGCCGTTTCGGTACATTAGCGGCTCTGAGCAGTCAATGAGGAGCTCGGTGTGTATACTGGCGATACCAGAACAGGTAATGTTGCATCGTTAAACTCGATCCCGAGTAACTGCAGGGTATTGCTGAATCTTCACTCTCTGCTGCTTGAACTCCTTGTTTTGACTGGGACACTGAGTCACCGTTACTGATGTCTGAAAATAGGCAACAGACACGCAGTGGGTTAGAAGGAGTAACAACAATGGAATAATCCCCTCGAGATGGAAATGGGGAATGAATCTGGTGACTGGCAGATGTCACGCAGAAGTTCAAAATGACAAACCTGCAATCAGGACAATAACCAGAGTGAGACAGAGATTCACCCCCATGGTTCGAGACTGAACACCAGAAACAGAGAGACTGATCACTGTCTGAATCAGATCTGCAATTGGAGATGTTGAAACAGTCAGGGGGATGCTATGAGGTCCAAGGGGACTCCATCTCTCCGCCCATCTTTACATCTTCAAACAGACAATTCCTTTAGAAAGGGGTTGTGAACTTTCATAAGTGATCAGAGAGCGCTCTCCCGTGGACAGCACAGCCGCATATTGGCAACCTGAAAAGACTGACACTTATAGAGATCATAGAATCATAGAACCCCTAAAGAACAGAAGGAGGCCATTCGGCCCAGAGAGTCTGTACCGACCACAATTCCACCGAGGCCCTATTCCGGTAACCGCACACTTAATCTCCCTGACACTAAGGGTCAATTTAGCCTGGCCAATCCACCTAATCCGCACATCTTTGGACTGTTGGAGGAAACCACAGCACCCGAGGAAGCCCAGCAGACATGCGGAGAACAGATACACACACGGTCACGTGGAAAGACCAACACGAATAAGGATATATAACCATATAGATATATGCCCAGACAGTGACATCAATTCTAACGTCCCTCGTTATAAATCCAGAATTATTCTGCAGATTTCTGACACCTATTAGTTTGCGTTGCTAACCATGATAATGCATGAATACCTCCACCTCCGTGTTCACTGGAAGCCTCGGATACTGCACAGAATCAACACAGAGGCAAGTAAACTAAGTGATAGATTCCCAAACCGATCGACTCAAACATAGAGTCATAAAGACATGGAGGTTTACAGCATGGAAACAGGCCCTCCGGCCCAACTTGTCCATGCCGCCCTTTTTTGTTTAAACCCCTCAGCTAATCCCAATTGCCCGCATTTGGCCCATATCCCTCTATACCCATCCTACCCATATACTATCTAAATGCTTTTTAAAAGATAAACTTGTAACGGCATCTACTAATACTTCTGGCAGCTTGTTCCACGAGACACACGGACAATCACTCAGAAAGATAACCAAGCAGATAGCTGGTGATGGTTTCGTAAAACTCCTCTGAACTTTTTCTAATGCATTAACATATTTCTTAAGATAAGGAGAGAAATAGTGTACACAATATTCGAGATATATCCAATGCCCTCGCCAATGCCCAATTTTCCGGTCTATCCTAGTGTCGTCAGCAGATATAGCATCCATATCTTCACTGCCTTCATCACTGCAGAAATCATCCCACTTTAATGCTTTTTGACAAATTCAGCCAGAATGCATTTGTTCAGATCAAATCGTTTTTCGTCAACTTGCTTGAGTTTAATGCTGAACAACAGAGATGGTTTGTGAGGGTATTTCTCTTAATGGGCGTCCAAGGGTCATGTGATATGGTGCTGCATCACAGCTTGTGAGTAAATGTGGAGAGCAGGGAATAAAATGGATAGGACGAACACGGATAGGAAATTGGCTGAGTGCCAGGAAACAACTCATAACTGTTTTTCGGACTAGAACAAAGTTTGTAGTGAAGGTGCCAGGAACAGGTTATATGACTCTTGATCTTCCCGGCATAGTAATGGCCGAGAGCTTGGGATGGAGGTCAGACTTTCAAAATCTGTGTATAATGCAAAACATGGAAACATTGCCAACCATCAGAAGACCGAGCAGAACTTCAGAACGAAAAAAAAACGAATTTGTGGAATTGTCCTGCAATTGGGAGATTTAATTGATTGCATGTAAAGTTACATGATTAGTTTTGTTAAGCAGAATGTGAAGAGACAAAAGGAAATGATGAAAACGCTATGAAAGTGGCGGTAAGACGCCGAGGGACCTGAATGAATATGTGCACAAATCATTCATGGTGGAAGACAGTGGAAAATAAAATAGTTAACAGTCTTTGTCTGTTGGGGAAAAGAATACAGAAGCAAGGAAGTTATGCTAAATTTGTTAAAAGCACTGGAAAATAGTCAACTGAAAAATTGCGTCAAATTCTGGGCACCAAACGTAAGGAGAAATGTAAAGTCAATAGGCTGGATGCAGGGGGAAAATACGAGATTAGTTCCAGAGATCAGAAACTTCAGTTGCGAAAATATATTTGTGAGGTTCGGGCTGATTTCCTTGACAGGAAGTTGCTGATGTGATCCCATTGAGGCCTTCAAAATCCTGAGGGGTCTTGACAGAGTAGATAGAGAGGAATTGTTCAATAGCAGGTGGATTTTGTAACAGAGGGCGCGGGTTGAAGTTAATTGGTGAAAGAAGCATGGAGTCATAACGAAAAACATTTTCGGACAGTGACTGATTCAGACCTGCAATCTGCTGTTTCAGAGTATGGTTCAGGGAGCGCCAATTGATGGTTTCAAAATGGGATTGGATTATTGTCTGGAATTGAACAAAATGCTGGACTGTCGGGTATAGAGTCTTATTGGATGAATTGCTCCTTAAGAGGACCAGCACATACATGATGCTTCAAAATGGCCTTCTTCTCTCCTGTAAATAGTCTACCAGTGTGGAAAATGAAGTCAGTGGCAAAGTGGTAATATCACTGGGAGAGGATTTCAGAGGGGAGGCAATTTTCTCAAGGTATATGTTCAAATCTAACTGCAAAAGAACGTGGGTTTTAAAATGCAATTGCAATTTTGAATTTAAACCTCGTTCCGTAATTGCGGCCAATACAAGTAATATAACAGATCCTCAAATGCCCAGCAGAAAAGGAAACCATCCATCATTTCCCAGTTTGGCCCATAGCTGACTCCAGGCCCACACGTGTTTGGCGTTTACATACCTTCTGTGATGATCTAGGAAACCAATGAATTCAGAGTACTCGCGATTGCCAAATTATGCTGGCCTTGCCAGCTGTGTGTACACCCCATGAAAGAATAAGAAACAGCAACGAAAATCAGCATTTCATAACATCTGCTATATCAAAGGACGTCCAGGAGATGGCAGTGAAACCGTGCTCTTTGGCACGACGCGAAACAGATCGTCTCAGTCATTGCTGCAATAGATGCAGTCTTTATCCATCCGAAACTAGACCTAGTTTATATGACACAAAATCATAATTCTGATTACATGACAATAATTCTCAATTGATTCTATACTCAGCAAAATACCAGTTGTCAGTATACCGTACCAAGTCCCATTTGATATTACATTGCTGGAACCTGCAACGTCGAAAGAAACCTCGACTATACCTCAATCACTGCTGCACCAGTCCACCTCCCTGTTTATACCGAATAATATCCTGTCTCTAATTATTGTTCTATTTCATGACTCGTTTATTGCTCTAATGTCCCTGTCAAATCTTTTAACAATCTGAAGCCTTAGTTTGAAATTATTGCATCAGCTTTGTCTCAGTTTATATCATACTTTGCCCAGAATCAGATTGAACAGTATTTGAACCGATTGAACAGGTGGAGTTTTATTGCGCTAGCGGCTGTGTCCTTTATTAATGCGCCAAACCATACCACTGTTCATTTTACACATTATCCTCTCTCAGTTATTGCTTTACTCTGCATTGCCTCACTTTTTATTCCACTGGGTCACATCTCTGTTTATATCACACGAGATTATATCCCTATATTCTAATAGCGTCCATGTGAGATTACATTACACTAGAACCTGTCTCAGTTTAAATTATAGTACACATTGTCTCTGCTTACATTGGAATAAACCTTGACTTTGTTACAGCTGCGTAATTCATGTTTCTGTCTATGTGAGAAAATATCACGCTGGTTAGTACTACGCTATACAAATTCCGGACAAATGTGAGGTAATGCATTTTGGAAGGTCTAATACAGATAGGAAATTTACAGTAAATGGCAGAACCCTTAGGAGTATTGATAGGCCAAAGGGATCTGGGTGTACAGGTACACAGGTCACTGCAAGTGGCAAGGCGGGTGGAAAAGGTAGTCAAGAAGGCATACGGCATGCTTGCCTTCATCGGCCGGTGTATTGAGTTTAAAAATTGGCAAGTCATGTTGACGCTTTATAGAATCTTAGTGAGGCCGCACTTGGAATATATGGTCAATTCTGGTCGCCACACTACCAGAAGGATGTGGAGGCTCTGGAGAGGGTACAGAAAAGATTTACCAGGATGTTGCCCAGTATGGAGGGCATTAGCTATGAGGAGAGGTTGGAGAAACTTGGTTTGTTCTCACTGGAGCGACGGAGGTTGAGGGGAGACCTGATAGAAGTCTACAAGATTATAAGAGGCATGGACAGAGTGGATAGTCAGAAGCTTTTTCCCAGGGTGGAAGAGTCAATTACTAGGGGGCATAGGTTATGGTGCGAGGGGCAAGTTTTAAAAGAGATGTACGAGGCAGATCTTTTACACAGAGAGTTGTGGGTGCCTGGAACCCGTTGCCGGGGAGGTAGTGGAAGCCGACACGGTAGTGTCTTTTAAGGGGCGCCTAGGAAAGTACATGAATGAGATGGGAATAGAGGGATATGGTCTTCGGAAGCGTAGCGTGTTTTAGTTAAGTCGGGCAGATGGTCGGTGCAGGCTTGGAGGGCCGAAGTGCCTGTTCCTGTGCTGTAATTTTTCTTTGTTCTATACCCGCTCTCAGTAAGCACTGAACTGGACCCAGTCTACATTCATATTAGTACAAGTGCTGTATCAATAATTGATGCACTCGACACTGTCTCTGTATCACTGCACAAAACCCGTCCTTCGTTCATAATACAACAGATCGTATTAGATGGATTGGCTATGCGAAATTGCCTGTTATTGTCCATAGGGTATGTGGATTCGCCATGGTAAATGTGTGGGGCTAACGGGGACAGGGCAGAGGGGAGGGCCTGGGTGGGATGCAAACTCGGTGAGCCAGATGGTCTTTTTCTGAACTCTAGGGATTCTATGGTTCTATGTCTAAGAATTATCATATCATACCTTGCTTAGACATTCGAGTGCTTATTTCTTTTAAATATTCTTTTCTCCAATTACCCCCTTTGGAGCAATGGTTTCTTTCAGCAATTTCCCTTCAGTTTTCCAAGTGATAACCTTCAGTCCATCTCTGCCTTCCGTGAGTGTATGAAAACACCAGACAGTTCATGTATTTCAACTGAAGAACATTTCATATGTAACTATTTATTGACAGCCATTCTGCTGTGTGCTCTTGCACACAAAACGATTTCAATCTGACTATCTTGCTCCCAGCGTTGACTTATCTGTCATTAAAAATCTGTTGGAAAATGGATAAATCACATCTCGAATGACGAGGAGATTACTGGAAATTGATCCTCTTCGTGTCTCACTAAAGTTCCTGATTTTCGACTCAATTATGTGCTGATTTGTGAAAATGATGGCGGCAGGAGATAATTACACCTGTAATTCTCAGACTTCTTATTCCTATTAATGCAAATGATTGAAACATCAGCTGCTCTCCAGAGATGGAGCAATATTTCTGTTTAACCGTTACATTCGCCAACTCCATGGTAACCATCCTAAATATGTTCTACTGTGTATAGGTTGTACAATCTCGGTAACACGATGAATCAGGATCAGGTATATTATGAGGGTGGATATAAACAGTGATATTGCCTGGTGAACATGGACAGTAGCTGTTCAAGATGGCAGCTCATCATCACTTTGTCAGGGCAATTAGAGAAGGGCAACAGATGCCAGTGATGCCCACATCCCATAAATGATTAAAAATTATGCGGTAACAACAGAGACAGAATCTAATCTAATATAGACAGATGTGCTGGCGCAATGATAACATAAACTGGCCGGGAGAGCCATGTAAATTAATGTATGAGATATATAGAATATGAGAGACAGAACATGATATAACATTTAAATAAACAATTTTTTCCGTGTGATCATTCTAGAAAAAAGTAAATTGTTCAATAACAACTGGCAGGTGTCAAACGTAGCAAAACCAGATATAGGTTCCAATTCACTGTTAACTGTTAAGGATTATTGCACTTTTCCGAAACAAGTTCGATCCAATGCCAATTTGTTCAAAGTGATGGCTTGTAAATAGAATTGAATAATTGAATTTCGGAATCGTTCCTGGCAAATGTCCACCTCCAACCCTCCCATACACCCCCCCCCGCCCCCCCCCCCCCGCCCCCCACACCGCGCGCACACACACACGTGCTGTCAAAACATAAGATTAGCACAAGACGACAGCTGTATAAATATTGCATCTTATTCAGTCTCAATGAAGGACAGGGGGAGACTCAAAAATGATGCTAGGACAATGATGCATAAGAACCATTAAAATGGACCTATTCTCGAAAATCCTTCACATTTTACTCCATGAAGGATATATCTCATTTATTTTCAAAGTTACTGTGAAATCTGATTCGATCACCCTCTGAAGCTGTTCATTCCAGTCCTCAACAACTCTTGTGTAAAAGTAAACAATTACATTTCTGTCTCTCTGCTTAATAAAATAAATCTGTGCCCACTGGTTGCTGACCGTCCTCCCAGTTGAAATATCCGCTCTTTAATTACCCCACTCAAAACGTCATGATTTTGAACACGAATAAAAGTGTTCAAAACACTGGCAAGGAGATAGAGAGAGAGAGAGACACCGGGAGAGTTAGGAGAAAGAAAAACGGGGTGCTGACAGATAAAAGCTGAAGAACAAAAAATAAATAGCAGATGGAGAGAAAATGATCGAACAATGCAAGATAACAGCTATCATTTCGTTTCTTCACGAAACCTGGGAGAGCTCAGTGACTGATCCACTGACCATCCAGTTATGTCCTGGAATGGAAACTCTGAACAGATCACAACAGACTCATTTGTAAATGTCACCACAATGTGATCTTTATAACTCTGCCCTGGCTCTGTGGACAGATATAGGCCGCACTGACAGATGTTCTCGTCAGATTGTGGCCCCTGGATTTATTTTCTGCTCAGAAGTGAGATGTGTGGTTTGGAACTGGCAGCAAGAATCAGGAAGTTATATTACCTGAGAATGAAACAAACGGGGCCAGTTTAATGTTATCACCGTGAACAGTCTTCCTGCCTGCGAGGGTGAACTCATTCTGAAAGCTTCAAGAACAGTCACAGAATTGCTGCCGGTCGCAGCATTACATTCACTTCGATTGCCATGTTAATGAATCAAGAAAATGATCATATTTGGGGTTTAGGTAGGTTAATTGAAAGGAAGACGGATTGAAGATTATCGCTGAGAGAAAAGAGGGAAAATTAAAGCAACATTTTTCCCCGCACAGGTGTTCTAAAATAGAAAGTTTAAGTGTGTTAGGTGTTGTGTGAGTGAAATCGAGGAGAGCGTATAAAAGAGTGAACTGGTCTGTTTCCGGCACTGAATTTTCCTCTGTTGAGATTGTTGTGCTTCATCTTTTCAGTCACAAGTTGCCTGAAGCATGAAAGTTAAACATTTTTGAACGAGTAGCCAGATCCGGCTCATGGGTACCGCTGTAAGTGAGCTAAAGGAGGTTGAGAGAGAGAAGAGAGGTTTTCCGATTTAGGTATTGTCTGAGACAGAGAAAGAGAGGAGAGAAGTTCAATGAGTCATTTGAAAGATGCAATGCCTTGGCAGTGGAATGGCCAGCTGTATATCACATTCAAGAGCGTCCAGAGCAGTTCATTAACTTTAGGCATTGACTGAGGCAAAGAATGTGCAAGTAAATACTGAACAAATTACCATAAAATGCTTAAAACTAATTGCAATTATTTACATAGGAGTTATGACTGGTACCTCACATTGTTATGGGCATAGGGTCCATTTCGGCCTTGTGTAACTGTCTGTGTGGTTTGTGCAAATTGTGTGCGTGGGTTTCCGCCAAGTTTACCACTTTCCTCCTGCAGTCCAAAGATGTGCAGGTTAGGAGGAGTGGTCATGCTGAATTGTCCCTGAGTATCCATTTGCAGTCCAACGTGGCATACGTTTATTGTATTCCTCAATTTCTTTTGAACAAGAGGATGTTACAAGATTCATCCCAAGCTTGCAAGAAATTATTGCACACAATACGAGAGCAACGAGATAGGATGTGCAACACCGAATATTTATTAACAAGATGAAATGCATACTTCCAACCCCTTTCATCCACACGAATACGTTTCATTTCTTAAGTTAGTATCTATTTATTCAAAGTTAATTTATTAGTCACATGTCGGCTTGCATTAGCACTGCAATGAAGCGGCTCTGAGAATCCCCCAGTCGCCACACTCTGGCAGCTGTTCGGGTACACTGAGGGAGAATTTGACATTCCCAATGCACGTAACTAGCACAGCTTTGGAATGTGGAAGGAAACCGACACAGACACAGGGAGAACGTACAAACTCCACACATGTAGTGACCAAGCCAGGAATCGAACTCGAGTCCCCAGCACTGTGAGGCAGCAGTGCTAACCACTGCTAACCACTGCGCCATCCAGCTAGCTTGGTCTTCCTCTTTTTCCATCAATCAGAGGCATTTTATAGAAAATTAGTAACTGAGGCAGTGCCTGCTATTTTATTCGGACCCAATGTAATGCAACGTGAGGTACGGGTGTACTCAGTAGTGCATGACATACAACCTACCAAAAATAATATCTGAGATGGAACCTAATGTAACATATGTGGACTATTGACTGAGCAACAACAGCTCAGAAATGATTAATTGTAGCATATATCACGGCATGTCTTCATGTAATATAAAGGAAGCGGCATGTAATGTAATGTAAACAGATACAAGGTATATTGCAATAATGATTCAAATGAATCAAATGCAGTATATGAAGAGGCATGGCCTAGTGCATTACTGTATACGACTGCACCAAATGGGTTATTGCAGCGAACATCGTCAAGTACAGTACTAACTGAGACAGGGTTAATTGTAGCCCTTATAGATCAAGGCCCAGTCCGTTAATAAATTAAACTTCAGGTTGCGTTATATAGTGCAGAAAGAAAGATAAAACGAGATATGGTGGCGTACAGACATGACTGAGACAACTCCTGTGCAATAAAAAAAATTACATGGTGAAATGCAGTAATAACAGAAGGAGGGGCAGTGTAATAAAACTAAACTCAATATATCGTGAAATTTAAGCATATACATCGTCGTACCATAGTAAGCAATAGAACAAAAATGGCCATTAATATGTTCCTCGGAATCATAACCTAATTCAGTAATAACGATATGTGATCTAATGCTATGAATCCTGGAGGATGAACTGCAGTGTTGACTGAGGGAGGAGAGAGAGAGAGAGAGACAGATGGACAAGTGCACTAATATCACTCCATTTATGATGAATGATCTGCTGAGTGTTTCTGGCAGTTCATTTTTCAGATCCCATGCATCCGCAGTATCTTGTTTTTGAGCAAGGAGATATTTGAACAGATTACTAAAAGGACGATCAATACAGGGACAGTTTTATGCATTGATTTAGACGAGGAAAGTGAGACAAGGAGATTTAGGGAGGGAATAACAGAGCTTAGGGCCTGGGCAGATTAACACATCCCAAACTGAAAAATAATTTTGAAGATAAGAATGGAAATTGCAGAAAATATATATATTTCAATTCTATTCAAACATAACTTGTTCTGTTGCCATTTCGTTTTATTTCTCTCTGAAACAGATGAACAATTAACCATTGGTTAGAAAATTGGCCTGTGGGAGCCCATCTGGCGATATTGTGAGTACAAAATTCTGTCTCATACCGCCAGTGTATCAGTTGAATGCTATTAATAAAATACGACAGGCGAAACAGTCTTTATCGCTAAAATCTGCAGCAAATTGACATAGTGCAACACAATCTACAACGAATAAAATGCATCATAACAGAGATTCCTAAATATATTGCAAAGAGCACTGCACTATTGTTCATATTGACCTGTCCCTCAATGCCAGTTTATCACTGAGAAATTGTTATAACTTTCACGCTAAATATTACCCACACAATAGCAGAGTGATTAGACGTTTCTCACAGCTACTTATAAATATTAGCAAAAAATAAACCTACTGTTTCAAACAAGAATGATTGGTATCGGACAGGCACACCCACATATATCGTGATTGATAATATCTCGACAGGCAACATATTCATGGTCGCATGTTGGACTAACAGAGACAGGCTCTGATGTAATGTAAAGAGACAAATCCTGTGTAATGTAAAAAGAGATGGGATCCGACGTAATGTAATCAGATCTGTGGTCCACTGTAGGACTAATTGAGAGGACCTGATGTAGCATAAATAGAGAAATGGCTGAGTGTAGCATAACGAGAAAAACGACCGAATGTAGTATAGAGACAGGGTCCACTACCATATCATTAAAGACTGGGTCTGGTACAACATAAATAGAAGCATGGACCAGTGTAATGTAATCAGAGGATTGATTCAGTGAATTAATAACCAATAAAGCAGGGTCTTCTACATACTGGCCCTATTGCCAATGGATAGCGTTTTCTTCCTAATGAGCAAAACATGCTCATTCATAACTTTGAACTTCTGTACTAAATCTCCCATAAACTGCACTGTTCTAAAGGAAAGAAACTCTGCGTTCAGCTGTTCTGATAGTGCAGCTCATGCATGATGAACGTCAAGCTCCACACCACCTTCTGCCTCGCATGTTTCCCGATGTCATTTTAGGAATTGATGGAACTTTCACATGGATTCTCATTAATCAATGGCATCGTGTCAGAATAAGATTCAAGGCCAAGAAAAGACTTGCTTCTGACAATTAAATGCATCAGTGAAATATTGGACACAGATCTCAGAGTTTAGACACACTGAGCTCAATGTTATGTCAAAACACAAAACTGTGATCGGTTAACAGTCTTATCCCAGTGGAATCAACATCATTTTTGAGTCAATTGGCAATGTGCTCAATTCCCACAACAGATACCTCAGCTCATGATACAACCTGTGACCAAGTGCTGAATGTTCAGTTGTTCCATTATTGGATGTGATGATATTGCAGTCCAAGGCGTAGCTTACAATATTATTATTAAGCTTGTATTCCAGAAGCTTGAAGTTATGCTCTGCGGGCAAGGGTTCAAATTCCACCCCAGCAACTGGGGAATTTCAATTCAATTAATTGATTAAGCTGAATCAAACATCGGTGTCTAATTAATAACAATCATATTTCGGCAAAGTTCATCTTCTTCTCTGATGTATTTTTGGAGAGGAAATTTTACTTCTTACTTGTAAGACATATAAAATTGCCAGAAGAAGCAACAAGCCTGAGGGTTTGGAATGTTTTAAAATTCAACAAAAGAAGACACAATGTGCGAGGGGGGAAAGAGAGAATGAAAGTATAATGGCAGGAAGCAGAGAAACTAATTGTACAAGCTTCTCTGAATATCTGAAGAGACAAAGATTAGTTAAGACAAATTCGGTAGCTTCCAGTCAGAATCCAGGGAAATTATAATGGGGAACAAAGAAATGTTGGATGAATAGAACACAAAGTTTGACTCCATCTTCACAAAAGGGGACACAAATATCCTCCCAGAAATGTTAGGGAACCAAGAGCTGGTTGGCATTGAAGAAGACCAGTGTTAGTAGCAAAATCATGCTGGGGAAATTAATGGGGTGAAATGCTGATAAATCACTAAGGCCTGAGAATCTACATCCCAGAGTATGAATGAAAATGTCCCTCAAAATATTGGGTGCATTGGTGTCATCCTCTAAAATTCTATACACTCTGGATCAGTTCCTATAGATTAGAGGGTGACAAATGAAATCCCAACATGTACAAAGGAAGGGAGAGTAAAAATGTTGAATTACAGCCTGACTTTAGCATAAGCGAAGATGTTAGAGACTGTTATCAACGACATGATAGCAAAATATTTGGAAAGCATTAACGGAATTTGATGAAGCCAGCATGGGCTTAAGGAAGATATGTCATTCTTAACAAACCTACTTGCATTTTCTGAGGCTGCAAGTAATAGAATAGTGAGGGGGGGCGAGGGGGGGGGGTGGAGGGAGGGGGGAGGGAACCAGGGTACATAGTACATAGAAACATAGAAAGAAATACAGTACAAACAGGCCCTTCGGCCCACAAGTTGCGCCGGTCATGCCGCTACCTACCTAGGTTTATATATAGGCTTATCTATAACCCTCAATCCTGTTAAGTCCCATGTACTCATCCAGAAGTCTCTTAAAAGACCCTATCGAGTTTGCCTCCACCACCACTGATGGCAGCCGATTCCACTCGCCCACCACCCTCTGAGTGAAAAACCTACCCCTGACATCTCCTCTGTACCTACTCCCCAGCACCTTAAACACGTGTCCTCTCGTAGCAGCCATTTCAGCCCTGGAAAAAAGCCTCCGAGAATCCACCCGATCTATACCTCTCAACATCATGTACACCTCTTTCAGGTCACCTCTCAGCCTTCATCTCTCCAAGGAGAAAAGACCGAGCTCCCTCAGCCTATCCTCATAAGGCATGCCAACCAATCCAGGCAACAGCCTTGTAAGTCTTCTCTGCACCTTTTCAATCATTTCCACATCCCTCCTGTAATGAGGCGACTAGAACTGAGCACAGTACTCCAAGTGGGGTCTGACGAGGGTCTTATAAAGCTGCATTATTATCTCCTGACTTCTAAACTCAATCCCTCGATTGATGAAGGCCAGCACACCATACGCCTTCTTAACCACCCCCTCTACCTGCGAGGCCGATTTAAGAGTCCTATGGACCTGGGCCCCAAGGTCCTTCTGATCCTCTACACTGCTAAGAGTCGTACACTTGATATTGTACTCCTTCATCCCATTCGACATGCCAAAATGGACCACTACACATTTATCCTGTTTGAAGTCCATCTGCCACTTCTCTCCCCAGTCTTGCATCCTATCAATGTCACACTACAGCTTCTGACATGCGTCCAACCTATCCACAACACCACCAACCTTCGTGTCGCCGGCAAACTTACCAACCCATCCCTCCACTTCCACATCCAGGTCATTTATGAAAATGACAGACAGCAAGGGTCCCAGAACAGATCCCTGGGGCACTCCACTGGTGACCGACCTCCATTCAGAAAATTACCCGTCTACAACCACTCTCTGCCTTCTGCAGGCAAGCCAGTTCTGAATCCACAAGGCAACAGCCCCTTGCATCCCATGCCCTCTCACTTTCTTGAGAAGTCTTGCATGGGGTACCTTATCGAACGCCTTGCTGAAGTCCATGTAAACCACATCTACCGCTTTTCCTTCGTCAATGTGTTTCGTCACATTTTCAAAGAACTCCACCAGTTTCGTAAGGCACGATTTGCCTTTGACAAGGCCGTGCTGACTACGTTTGAGCATACGAAACTTCTCTAAATGTTCATAAATCCTGTTCCCCAGGATCTTCTCCATCAACTTACCAACCACTGAGGTTAGACTCACCAGTCAGTAATTTCCTGGGCGATCCCTATTCCCTTCCTTGAATATAGGAAACACATCCGCAATCGTCCAATCCTCCAGAACCTCTCCCGTCTCCATCGACGACGCAAAGATCATCACCAGAGGCTCTGCAATCTCTTCCCTCATCTCCCACAGTAACCTGGGGTACATCCCATCCGGTCCCGGCGACTTATCTATCTTGATGCTATTCAAAATTTCCAACACATCCTCTTTCTTAATGTCCACATACTCAATCTTTTCAGCCCACCTCAGTCCTGTAGTACAACCACCCAGGTCTTTTTCCACCATGAATACCGAGGTAAAATATTCATTAAGCACCTCTGCTATTTCTTCCGGTTCTGTACAGACTATCTCACCTTCACCTTTTATAATTCCTATTCCATCACATCTCATCCTTTTACTCTTCACATATTTATAGAATGCCTTCGGGTTCTCCTTAATCTTACCTGCCAAGGCCTTCTCGTGACCCCTTCTGGCTCTCCTAATTTCTTTCGTTCCGACAAGCCATCGACTCATCTAGATCCCTATCATCGCCTAGCGCTCTGAAGCTTTTGTACGCTTTCCTTTTCTTTCTCACTAGGTTCAGCGCAGCTTTCGTGCACCATGGTTCCCGTAACCTACCAACACCTCCCTCTCTCATCGGAACGTTGTCATGCAGAACTCGAGGCAAACATTCCTTGAAAATCTGCCACCTTACTTCAGTACTTTTCCTCGAGAATGCCTCCTTCCAATTTACGCATCTAATCTCCTGCCTGATGGCTTCATATTTCCCCTTACTCCAGATAAACACTTTCCTAGCTTGCCTGATCCTATCTCTTTCCAATGCTTGCGTAAAGGAGATAGAGTAATGATCACTATCCCCAAGATGCTCCCCCACTGAGAGATCCGACATCTGGTACTGGCTCATTAGCCAGTACCAGGTCGAGTACAGCCTCTCCTCTTGTAGGCTTATCCACATGCTGTGTCAGGCAACCCTCCTGAACACACCTAACAAACCCCTCCCCATCCAAACCCCTTACTCTATGGATATTCCAATCGATGTTTGGGAAATTAAAGTCTCCCATCACGACAACCCTGTTATTCCTACATCTCTCCAGGATCTGTTCCCTATCTGCTCCTCAACATCCCTGTTACTATTGGGCGGCCTGTACAAAACACCCAGCAAAGTTATCGACCCCTTCCCGCTCCGAACTCCCACCCACAGAGACTCCGTAGACAATCCCTCCACGGCTTCCACATTCTCTGCAGCTCTGACACTATCCCTGATCAGCAGTGCCACTCCCCACCCCCCTCTTTTGCCTCCCTGTCTGTCCTTTCTGAAACATCTGAAACCCGGCACCTGAAGTATCCAGTCCTGTCCCTGTCCCCAAGTCTCCGTAATGGCCACCACATCACACTTCCAAGCATCGATCCACACTCTAAGCTCATCCACTTTATTCAGTTCACTCCTGGCATTAAAATAGACATATCTCAAACCTTTGGTTTGAGCTCTCCCCTTCTCCATCACCCGTCTATTCTCCCTCTTACACTGTGTACAATCCTTCTCTATTTGCGGGCTAGCCTCCTCGCTCTCAGTCACCTCACCACGATTCCCTCCCCCCAACCTTTCTAGTTTAAAGTCTCCCCAGTAGCCTTAGCCAACCTTCCTGCCAGGATATTTGTCTCCCTAGGATTCAAGTGCCACCCGTCGTTTTTGTACCGGTCACACCTTCCCCTAAAGAGGTCCCAATGATCCAGGAAACTGAATCCCTGCCCCCCGCTCCAGTCCCTCAGCCACACATTCATCCTCCACCTCACTCCATTCCTGCTCTCACTTTCCCCTGGCACAGGCAGCAATCCTGAGATGACAACCTTTGTGTTCCTCCTTCCCAACTGTCTACCTAACTCCCTATATTCTCTTTTCATTACCCCTTCCGTCTTCCTACCTATGTCAGCGTGCATGTACGTGGTGCATTTGCACTTTCAGAAGACATTTGAGACGGTTCCTCGTAAAATATTAGTAGGTCAAATTAAAGCACGTGGGATCGGGAATAATGTATTGACATTTGTGTAGAATTCGTTGACAGATAAGAAACAGAGAATGGAAATACATGGGTCTTTTTCCGAGTGGCAGTCAGCGACTGGTGGGGTACTTCAGGATCCCAACTTATATTATTTATTAGTCACATGTAGGCTTACGGTAACACTGCAATGAAGTTACTGTGAAAAACCCCGAGTCACCACACTCCAGCGCCTGTTCGGGTGCACTGAGGGAGAGTTTAGCATGGCCAATGTCCCTAAGCTGCACGTCCTTCGGATTGTTGGAGGAAACCGGGCACCCAGAAGAAATCCACGTAAGCACGGGGAGAATGTGCAGACTCCGTACAGAAAATGCCCCAAGCTGGGAATCGAACCCGGTCCCCAACGCTGTGCCACCGTGCGATCTGGATAAGGAAATCAAATGTAAAATGTCCTAAGCGGCTGGCGATGCATAACTGTGAGCTATGAGGAGGATGCAGTGACTTGTGAGCTGAGAGGAGGATGCAAGGGTCTTCAATGTGATCTGGACAAGTTGTGTGAATGGGTGAACATGTGGCAGATGCAATACAACGTGGCTAAATGTACAGTTATATGCGTGTGTAAAGCACAAAACAATATATATTTGGAAGTGTGATGTACAAATTGATCTGGGTATCCTTTTACACCAAACAATGAAATCGGAGAGGTATGTACAGCAAGCAATTGGGAAGGCCTTCGTTGCAAGAAGATTTGAGTTCGGAATTAGTGAAGTCTTACTGCAGTAATGCCTGGTCTTCATCAGACCACATCTGGAGTAATGCGTATAGATTTGATCTCCCGACCTAAGAAAGGGTCTCTGGCGAGTGCAGCTGATACACGGATTGGTGGGACTGTCCTATACGGCGAAATTGCTTCGACTGGGCCTGTATTCACTTGACTGATCTGATGAAGGAGCAGCGCTCGGAAAGCTCGTGATTCCAAATAAACATGTTGGACTTTAACCTGGCGTTGCGAGACTTCTTACTGTGCACACCCTAGTGCAACGCAAGCATCTCCACCTCATGTATTCATTCGAGTTTAGAAGGATGAGAGGAGATCTGATTGAAATACGTAAAATTGTGATTGCAACATTCAAAGCATAAAAAATGAGGGCGATGCAGTGGAACAGTGGCTAGCACGGCTGCCTCACAATGCCAGGGACCTGGGGTCGATTGCCAACTTGGGTCACTGTCTGTGCAGAGACTGCACATTCTCCCATTATCTGCGTGGGTTTCCTTCAGGTGCTCCCTTTTCCTCCCACAGTCCGAAAGACGTGCTGATTCGGTGCATTGGCCATGCTAAATTTTCCCTCAGCGTACCTGAACAGGCGCTGGAGTGTGGCCATAGGGCCTTCTCACAGTAACTTCATTGCAGTGTAGTCTACTTGTGACATTGATAATCAATGAACTTATGAATAATTAAACGAATTCTAACAGGGCTGGGCAGGCGAGATGAAGGAAGGACGTTTTCGCTGGTTAGGTAGTATCAAACCAGGGATGCAGTCTCAAGACATAGGGTAGCCAAGTTAGGACAGAAATTAGGAAATATTTCTTCACTTCAGAGACTAGTGAACATACGGAGTGCTCGAGCACTGAAGGCTTAGGATGTCATGCCACTGAATAGATTCAAGAAATAAATTGATTTGTGATTAGATTTTAATGGTATCGGGGGTGTGAGCAGAATCCAATAATGTGGCCTTGAAATAGGAAATTAATCAATGATCATGAAGACTGGTGGATCAGGCTCGAATGGCCTCCTCCGGCTCCTAATTTCTATGTAACTAATGTTCAGTCAATGTTCTGAGGACCTGAGTTCAAATCCCGCCAGAGCAGATGGTGGAACTTGAAATCAATAAAAAATAGCTGGAATTAAGAATCTATTGATGACTATGAGACCATTGTTGATAGTTGTAAAAACCCATCTTGTTTACTAATGTCCCTTTAGGGAACGGAATCTGCCGTTCTTACCTTGCTTGACCTACATGTGACTCCAGAGTCACAGCAATGTGGTTGACTCTCAACTGCCCTCCAAGGGCAACTAGAGATGGGCAACAAATGCTGGCCAGCCAGTAATGTGCAAGGCCCACGAATCAATAAAAAAAGCTATGTTTAGCCTGTCTGTCCTACATGTGACTCCAGTTCCACAGTGATGAAGCTGACCCTTACGTGCCTCTGAAATTGACAAAACAGCCATTCAGGTGTTTCAAAGTTGCTGCAGAAAGTCAAACATAAATAAAACCGACCAGAGGGCAATTATTACAAAAAGGTAGTTCACAACCGCCTTCTCAGTATGGGCAATTAATGCTGACTTTGTCAGTGATGCCCATATGCAGAGAATGAATAGAACAGTGCAAACTACTGCGAATTCCGGAAATCTAAAAGTAATACAACAAAAAAGGCAGGTCAGTGGGCATTAGCAGTGGGTGAAACAGATTCTCATTTCAGGCCGATGACAGAATGTAAAATCTCATTGATAAAATTCGATATAACAGGACTGTTCTGCCCAGTATCCTGGCCACTCATTCTTCAACTAAAATCACAAAATTACTGTTCATTTATCACATCTCGCTTTGTGGGAGCTTGTTGTGCACCAAATACTTGTTGTATGTCCAACATTACAGCAGTGAATAACTTCAGCGAAAATATATCAGTGAGTTGTAAATGGTTTGGGACGACCTAACGTCAGGTAAAGCGTTATGAAAATGCAAGGCCTTTCCAAATGTTAATATTATAAAATGCAAGAATTGATATGTTAAAAGCTCTGAGGTTAATGCGATTATCGTCACTCCTCTGCGTGATGTTTTAACGTGTCTAGTTTTAGTAGATTAAATCATCAATCAAATTGACATTCAGTGGAATACCAGCCTTTTCAAACATGTTTTATTTATTCTGACATCAGAACTTTCAGAACAAATTCTTGATTAGAGGATATTTTTTTATTTGAATTAAATAGCGTCTGGTCAAATGGGTATTCACGAAGCTTCTATTGATTTTGAACCTGCTGTCAATATACTTAAAAGAAACCGCTATTTTGAATTGAAACTAATGAAAAAATGACGGTTTATCTGGTTTTACTGCCATGAACATCTCATTGTAACCAGTGAGGTGTTTATGTAAATAAACACAGAAATAGAAATCCCAGATTAGATTTATTGATTGACAAAAACACAACAAATATTTCCCCATCAACACAGCACAGAAATAGAGGCAAACATGCAAATCAATCATTGGATTCCAGTCGTGATTGTTTTTGGACATATTTTTTCATCAGTTATATGCACAAACCAAGCTATGATTATCAATGTTCAAAATTAGGAAAGATTCCCTCTAATCACAAAATATAAGGACACGGCAAATGTATTTGCGGCGATTTATTGTGCTTTATCTCTCTTTGTCTTTCTCCTCTCTGATTCTGTGTCTTGTTTTGTCTCTCCATGATGGGTCATTGTCTTTACTCAACAACTTCAAGTCAAACTCCAGCTAATATATTCTCTCAGGCCTATTTTTAGGCCTCTAACTAAATGGGTTTAATTCAATCTATAGAGGGAGCTTTTCTCCTGATCATTCCCTGTATTTAACCTTTTCTGTCCCCGCGTCCAATTGTTTCAATGGACAGTGTAGAGAGGTTCTTACTGTTTCTAAACAGTCTTCATTTGCTGGAAATGCTTGATTGAGATAGTGTGGATGGAGTTTCACTTTTTATCTATCCCGTGCTACACCTGCTTGGGAGTGTTTAATGTTGCACTGTGAAGGGAGCTTTACATTCGGAGCCTAACCACATGCTACACCTGACCTTGGAATATTTGATGGGACACTAGGCCCTGTCTCTGTATTGCACTCATCTGTGACCTGTCTCTGCTGATGTTAAATTAACTAATCCCTGTTTCGGTTTATATTAAAGAAGATTTTGTCTCTGTTCACATTACACGAGACGTACTTTCTGTTTATAATAAACTAGATGTTGTCTCTGTTAATATTACACGTCACCATGTCTCTGTTCATATTGAGATCGACAATGACTCTGCTTTTATTAATGTAGACCTGTCTCTGTACTAAACTGGATGCGGTCTTAGTTCTGCACTTGACCATGTTCATGTTCATTTTATATTGGGCACGGACTCAGTTATTACTGCACTGGACAATGCACAATAATGTGAAAAGTGGCTATGGAACATGATTCTCTGCATCCTCCTGAAGGTACAACTCTGACGGATGGAGACTAGTCTTGGGAACTGGAAAAGAAGATGTGATATTTGAAAGCTCATTCTACTGACTGCATTGAAAATAGATATCAAACACTGCGCAGCATACACTCTCGATCCAATACTTTCCGTTTCAATACAGATTTTTTAGCCCAGCATATTTATGCATTATATTATCTCTCTACCTCACAGAACCGTGGAGTAATGTTCATGGAGCCATAGTTCAGACAGAGGCATACTATACTGCAGTATTAACAGTGACCTGGTCTCGCGAAATATAGACAGAGTCAGGGTCAAATGTCATATAAACAGGGATTGGGTCTAGTGCATCATAAACTAAGCTCCAGTCAAGCGGAGTATTAACAGAGACAGGATCTATTTTAATATAAACAGAGGCCTTATGCAGTGAAATAGAAATGAGGTCGTACCGAGTGCTTTGTGGGAAGTTAAAGGCAAAATACTGGCCTTACCAGAGACACCCACATCCCATGAAAGAAATATTTTAAAAATATGGATGACATCAACGAGTACAAGAAAAACTGAGATGGTGTCTAGTGCAATTTAACCGAATGCAGGAACTTGCGCGATATAAACTGAGACATATAGTGTCAATTACTGATACAGGCCTGAACCGATATTAACGGAGGCAGAGCTTAGCGCATTAGCAGTAATTACTGATACAGATTCTGGACTGACATAAACTGAGACAGAGTCCAGTGTGTTAATGATCATTACTGAAGAAGTACCTCGACTGATAAAAACTGAGACAGAATTTAGTGTATTGTTAATGATTGGAGATACGATATTTAGACTGATATGAACTCAGAAAAAGGATAGTGCATTGGTAATAATTATGAATATGTGATCTAGACTGGCATACACTGAGATATGGACAATGCAGCAAATTAGAGGGATCACATGATGCAATAATAACAGAGGCAGGGCACAGTGTTGAATAAACAAATACATGCACTTGTGCAGCATTAACTAAAACAGTGTCGACTTTATTAGATCTAATGAACCGTTAGTGTAATGACAGTGACCGAAACTTTTGTAACGCAAGAAGGATGTTGCTCCAGTATAGGAGTCACAGATAAAGGTTCTGTTGCAGTAGGAATTGAGACACAGTCTCTTCCCAGATTAAAGATTTAAAGCTTATTTATTGGTGTCATAAGTCGGCTTTCATTCACACTGCAATGAAGTTACTGTGAAGAACCCCGAGTGGTCACACTCCGGCGCCTGTCTGAGTACACTGAGGGAGAATTTAGCATGGCAAAATGCACCAAACCAGCACCTCTTTCGGACGGTGAGTGGGAACCGGAGCACCCGGAGGAAACCCACGCAGACACAAGGATAACGTGCCGACTCCACACAGACAGTCACCCAAGTTGGGAATTGAACCCTGGTCCCTGGCACTGTGCCACCGTGCCGCCCTGATTAACTGAAACATATTTCAACACAGTCATAATTCAGAAACCATCGTTAAAACAGGCCTTGGCTTCACTTATGAACAACTGATAATGAGCCGAGTAGAGAAACAACAGAGACAGGACATGCTGTAATGTGATTGGGACATGGCCTGTTGCAATACAAACAGACGTGGGGGCCAGTTGAACGTAATCAGAGATATGACATGTTCAAAATTATTTCATGAGGTTTTGGTGTCACTGGTAAAGTAGGATTTGTTGCCACTTATAATTTTTCCTTTGAGAATGTGCTAGTGAGCCCTCTTCTTAAATCATTGCATTCCATATGAGTAGGTACACATACAGTGCTGATAGGAAGGGAGTTGCAAGATTTTCATCCATTGACACTGAAAAAATAGTGATATAGATCCCAGTCAAGACGGTGTGGAGGTTTTATGGGCATTTGCAGATGATTGTGTTCTCATGCATCTGCTGCCCTTGTCATTTTAAGTGTCAGAGTTAATGTGTTTGGAAGTTGCTACCAAAGGATTATGTTGCTGCTATACAAGTTGTATATGGGTCACACGACTAGAGTTGTACATCTGTGATGCAGAGAGTGAATGTTTAAAGTGGTTGGTGGGGTGTCCATCCAGCCGCCTGCTTTTTACTGGGTGGTTTCGAGCTTTTTGGGGGTTGGTTCAGGACCATACGCCAGGCAAGTGGAGAATATTCAATCACAATCCTGACTTTTGCCTTTATATGATGGATAGGTTTGGGAAATCTGGAGGTGAGTTACTTAGCGCACAATTCCCAGCATCTGACCTGCTTTTGTAGCAATATTATTTACATGGCTGTCCCAGTTCAATTTTCCATCAATGGCAATTCCCAGAATGATGATAGTCGGGTTTCGGCTGTAGTCATTCCATTAATGGCAAGCGGAGATGATTGCAATCTCCCTTACCTGAAAGGGTCATTGCCTGTCACTTGGGTGGCGCGAATTTCACATGCCACTTCACAGCCAAAACCTGAATGTTTCTAAGTCTTTCTGCTTACGGACACGGATAGCTTCAGTATCTGAGAAGTTGTTAATGTGCTGAACATCGTGCAATCATCAGTGAACATCCGACTTCTGATCTTGTATTGAAGCGTGAATATTAGGCCGAGGGCACTATCCTGAGGAGTTCCTTCAGCAAATGCACTGTGACTGAGATGATTGGCTTTCAACAGCCACAACCATCTTACTCTGTGCTCGGTATGACTGAAGCCAGTGGAATGTTTTTTTCCCCGGATGCCCATTGACTGCAGCTTTGCTCGGGCTTATTGATGCCACAATCGGTCAAGTACTGCGTTGATGTCGAGGGCCGGCACTCTCACCTCACCTCATTAAAGCAGCTATTTCCACTAGATTTGGACTAAGCTTAAGTGATTTCTGGAACTGAGTGCTCCGAGTGGGACCCAAACAGAGCATCATTCAGCAGAATTCTAGTATTTGTAGTTGTAGCAGCATTGCTATTATTATGTTATTATTAGTTTTTTAGATGATCCTTCATAGTTCCCATTACGTTGATCGAGTGAGGACGCATTGGGGGATATTTGGTCGGGTTGGGTTTGTCCTACCTTCTGAAATAGGTCATGTCTGCCAATTCTCACACTGTTGTGTATGTGACCGTGATGTAGCTGTACTTGCAGAGATTGGCTGAGGCTCAGCTAGCTCCAGAGCACAAATCGTTATTATTATTGCTGAAATATTGTCAGGATCCATAATCTTTGCAGTATCCAATGCTTTCAGCACAGGGTTAGGCCACAGATCAATCATGATCATATTGCATGGCGGAGCGGGCTCCAGGGGCTGAATGGTCTACTCCTATTCCTATCCTCCATGTTATCATGTTGAATGAGTTGACCTCCTTGGAGACTGGCATCTGTGATGTTCGGGGCATCAGGGAGAGGCCGAGATGGAACATCTTCTGGCTGAAGATGGCAGCAATTGTTTCAGTCTTGTTTCTTTTACCTTTTGCAGAGCTCCCCCATCATTAAAAATGGGGCTTTCGTTTGAGGCTCCTGCTGCAGTTACTTGTTTAAATGTCCATCACCATTCAGGACTGCATGTGGCAGAACTGCAAAGTTAGGGTCCAGTGTAGTATTTATTGAGGCAGTGCCTTCTTCATGGAATGTAAACCATCAAGATGCCAATTCCATCTGCTGGCAAAATTCTGCAATTACAGTTACTGTAAATATATCGCTGTCAGGTATGATTTATGAGAGTAATATACAAATAATTCACATTCATAAATGTAATACCACATCCCCTTCTGCGGAAAGTGCCCAAATTTAAGGTGCAACGAATTACAGATTAGATGTACGTTGCTGAATAATACAGGTTAAGTTGTGTCCCGCAGGAATCTGTCTGAGGTCTCAATTATTTACAATATTCATAACGGCTTAGATAATGACACAAAAATTCAACTAATCCAAATGAAAGATCAAGGTAGTTTTTAGAAGGCACAAAGTAAAATTTAGTGGATGCCCAGCGAGATTTGGGTGTTCAAGTGAATAGCTTCTTAAAATGCCACGAACTGATGCAGAAAATAGTCAAGCAGGTCAACGGAATTCTGGCCTTTGTATCTAAAGGACTGGAATATAGCGATGCAGATGTTATGCTGCAATTATGCAAAATCCTGGTTAGAGCCCACCTGGAGTACTGTGCACAGGTTTGGGCACCACACCTTTGCAAAGATTTTGGCCCTGGAGGGAGTTGAACGCAGGTTCACAAGAATTATACCTGGCCTTCAGGGGTTAAGTTGCGAGGAGAAATTAGACAAATTGGGACTTTTTCTCTCGAATTCAGAAGGTTGAGGGGTGTTCTGACAGAAATCTACAAAATATTTACGGGTCGGATCGGGCGGATCAATAAGTTGAAGGCTCTAGAATAAAGGGCCATAATTTTAAAAAAAAACAGGGCCAAGCCGTTCAGGAGAGTTGATGGAAAGTATTTCTACGCACAGAGAGTGGTGGACTTTTGGAATTCTCTTCCGCAAAGGCCAGTGGGTGCTGGTTCAATTGTTAGATTTATCTCTGAGATCGATTTTTTTATTGAACAGGGGTATCAAGGGATATGGGCCAAGCGCAGGTACATAGGGTTTGGCCACAGATCAGCGATGATCTTATAAATGGGGGCCGAGTTCGAGAAGCTGAATGGCATGCGTCTGCTTTTTTTATTCATGCTTGGGACATGGGCTTCGCTGGCTGGTCAACATTTATTCCCCATACCTAGTTGCCCTTGAGAAGGTTATGGTGAGTTGCCTTCTTGAATCGCTGCAGTACATGTTCTGTGCGTAGACCCACAATGCCGTTAGGGAGGAAATTTAAGGATTTTGACTGAGCGATTGTGAAGGAACGGCGATATATTTCCAAGTCAGGATGGTGAGTGGCTTGGAGGGGAACTTCTGCTCCTATGTTCCTATGATGCCAGGTCAGCATCGAAGCATAATGCCTCAATCCATGGTAATGTATGTTTGTTCATTTTGGTTAGAAGGAGGAATGCTGACCAGGGCGCTGTTGGAGACAATGGGACCTTTAATGTTCAGTTCAGCAAACATGGTGCTGGGGAAAATGTATTTGTTCTTCATTCCATCTGAAAGATAGTTGGGGTAATTGTCTCTTAAGCCCCCCAGGAAGCAAAGATGGAGTCTTAAGTTGCAGGAAAATGTGTGTGTGTGTGTGTGTGTGCGTTGTCTGAAAAACGTCATATTGTTTACAAATCAATTTCACAATGATAACCGGCGTCCTTCCATTTAAAATAAAAAATAGACACAGAGTGAACACATCAATTTCAGAGTGGTTTCTTTTTCAAATGTCACCTTTGTTGATGACTGAGAAGGACAATTTTTGAGAGGTTGGCTCTGTTACAAATGCTGCCCATGAAGCTACCAATTGTGGTTTTCTGTTGTCGTTTTCTGTGTCATGAATGAGACCGAGGAGTCCTGATGGAGTGCGACTTTTTCCCAAGTATGGTAGTCCCTGCTCTCCTACCGGTGTTGAATGTCTTGATGAGATTGATGAAGGTAAAGATAGGTACATTGGGAACATGAAGCAGATATTTTCCAGAGTCAATCTTCCATTAAAAACACAACATTGTGCTTCAGGATAATCCGGATCTTCAAACAGATGAATGTTTTCAGATGTGTCACTGGCAATGATGTATATATATCTATAGTTGTTGCAGTGTCCTCTGGCGGCTTTTTTTCCGGGTAGTGTTGTGCTTTTGAATCAAGCATCTCCTGGGGAGTGCATCCTATCTTCCATTAAGAAAGAGAAGATCATAAATATTCACAGAATTGGTATTTATTTTCACCAATTGCCATCCATTCACAAAGTTGCATAATTTTGTACGCCAGTTACCAACCATTCATAGACATTAATATATTTACGTTTTAATTTAAGTGATGTGATCGTTGCTGGCTAGGTCAAAAGTTGTTGCCGATCCCTAATTGCTCTTAGTAAGCTGGTGGTGAGCTACCTTCGTGAATTGCTGTGAAGCCTGTGGTGTATGTACTCACACAGTGCTGTTACAGAGGGTGTTCCAGGATTTCAATCGAGCGACAGTGAAGGAAGGGCGATATTTTTCGAAGTCAGCTCTATGACTGACTTGGAGTGGAATTTACAGGTGATATTCCCAGGTAACTCTTACCCCTGTCCTTCCAACTGGTAACAGTCCTGTGGTTGGAAGGTGTTGCCTAATGAGTTCCTGAAGTGAAACTTGTAGATACTTAGAAACTTAGAAACCTAGAAACCCTACAGCACAGAAAGAGGCCATTCGGCCCATCGAGTCTGCACCGACCACAATCCCACCCAGGCCCTACCCCCATATCCCTCCATATTTACTCACTAATCCCTCTAACCTACGCATCCCGGGACACTAAGGACAATTTTTAGCATGGCCAATCAACTTAACCCGCACATCTTTGGACTGTGGGAGGAAACCGGAGCACCCGGAGGAAACCGTAGATGGTGTATAATGCTGCTGTTGTTTGTCGGTGGTGGAGGGAGTGAGCATTTGCAAATGCTATGCTCGTCAAGCCGCCTGCATTTTCCTGAATGCTATAAAGCCTTTTGAATGTTGTTTGAGCTGCACTCATTCAAGCAAGTGGAAAGAACTCTATTACACTCCTGAGTTGTAGTTTTATAGGTGGTGGACAGGTTTGGGGAGTCAGAAGGTGATTTACTCACAGCAAGCTGACCTGATATTCCAGCCGGAGCATTTATATATCGAGTTAGTTCAGCGATTAGCCAATGGTAACCCCGACGATGTTTACAGTGGGTGATTCAGTATCGTAATATAATTGAATGACAAGGAGCAATGGGTAGATTCTCTCTTTTTGGAGATGGTCATTTCCTGGCGCTCATATTACTAATAATCTCCAAATCACAAGAACAAATCAATATTTCACAAATTATTTTCAGCATTTTATTTGGTACAAATATAATTGCAGTTTATTTATTGTAGTTTATTGAGATTCAAATGTATTGAGGTCACTTTGGCCTTTCTGTCACCAAAGAATCAAATCTGTCCCAGAATTCACTGGGAAGTTGAATTAAATCAGACTGAGGGTAATGAGCAGCTACCCAGCAGCCTCTGCGCTTTATTGACACGTAATCACCTCATCATCACACATAAATCCCTGATATATAACTGGAGTGTGTAACCATTTTTAAAGTGACTGTACAACTGAAAGGACCTGTATCTAATGTTATATATAATTTATAATATCGAATCTGACGGTATAGAATCTTAAGATCCAAATTAATTATTCATAGAACAACGAATCTACAGTGCAGAGTGAGACCATTGGGCCCATCGAGTCTGGAACGACCTGAATCCTACCCAGGCCCTATTCCCGTGACCCCTCATATTAACCCCACTAATACCCCTGACACAAGGGTTAATTCAGCATCGCCAATCAACCTGAACTGCATATGTTCGGACTGCAGGAGGAAACTAGAGTACCCGGAGGAAATCCACACAGACAAGGAGAGAAACGGCAAACTCCACAAAGACAGTGACCTGAGGACGGAATTGAACCCGGGTCCCTGGCATTGTGAGGCAGCAGGGCTAACCAATATGACACCGTGCCGCCCTTGCACACTTACACAGTACTGGAAAGTCATTTACCACTTGGATCTGTCCAGTGAGTTTCACAACATTTCAATTGCCTCATTATTTTGTTAGCCTGTTACCTTCGCTAATTTAGGTGATGATATGTTGAGTGATTTGTTGCACTAGAAAGGGCCATATGTTCCAAATATTACAACCTAATCCCTTTTTCCATCTTGGATTTGAAGAATTTGAAGACATCGGTGAGGCTACACTTGGAATGCTGTGTACAGTTCTGGTCACCCTATAATAGAACGGATATTATTAAATTAGAAAGAATGCAGAAAAGTTTTACTAGAATGCTACGAGGCCTTGATGGTTTGAGTTGTCGGGAGAGACTGGATAGACTGGGACTTTTTCTCCGGAGCGTAGGAGGCTTGGGGGGGATCTTATAGATGTTTATAAAATAATGAGGTGCATAGATCAGCTCGATAGTCAATATATTTTCCCAATGCTGGAGGAGTCTAAAACGAGAGGGCATAGGTTTATGATGAGAATGGAGAGATACAAAATGGTTCAGAGGGGATATTGTTTCACACAGAGTGTGGCAAGTGTCTGGAACAGGCTGCCAGAGGTAGTGGTAGAGGCGGGTACAATTTTGTCTTTTAAAAAGGGTTTAGACAGTTACATGGGTAGGATGGGTACAGAGCGTTATGGGTCAAACGCGGGAAATTGGGACAAGCTTAATGGTTAATAAAAAGGGCGGTATGGACAAGTTGGGCCGAAATGCTTGTGTCCATGCTCTCAACCTCTATGACTCTATGACTCGAGTCACCATCAGCAGATGGAAAAAAAGTCAGACTGCTCTTAGTTCATTTGTTCCCGATATCTCGGGGATTGGATTCACCGAGAAAATCTGGAAGGACTAAAGGTTGTCGCACAGCATAAAGGTCAAGCACAGCATTAAAGCAAAAGTTAAAGCATACAAAGCGGCAAAGATTAGTGGGAAGCCAGAGGATTGGGACGTCTTTAAAAGCGAGCAGAGGACAACTAAAAAAGCAATAAGGGGGGAGAAGATGAAATATGAGTGTAAGCTAGCTAGTAATATCAAATAAGACAGGGAGAGTTCTTTTCAATATAAAAAAAGGTAAGAAAGACGCAAAAATTGACATTGGACCACTGGAAAATTAGACTGGAGAAGTAATAATAGGAAACAAAGCAATGACAGAGGACCTGAATAGTTACTTTGCATCAGTCTTCACGGTGGAAGACACCAGTGGAATTCCAGAGCTCCAGGAGAGTCCGGGGACACAGGTGACTGTAGTGGCCATCACTAAGGAGAAGGTTCTGGGGAAATTGAAAGGTCTGAAGATGGATAAATCACCTGGACCGGAAGGACTACACCGTAGGGTTCTAAAAGAGATAACTGAGGAAATTGTGGAAGCATTGGTGGTGGTCTTTCAGAAATCACTGGAGGCAGGGAATGTACCAGAGGACTGGAAAGTAGCGAATGTAACACCACTGTTTAAGATGGGAGGCAGGCAGCAGACGAGAAATTGTAGGCCGGTTAGCCTGACTTCCGTCATTGGCAAGACTTTAAATTCCATTATTAAAGATGAGATCGCAGAGTACATGGAAGTGCATGATAAAGAAGGACTGAGTCAGCACAGTTTTGTGAAGGGGAGGTAATATCTGACACATCTGTTAGAGTTATTTGAGGAGGTAGCAAGGAAGTTAGATAAATGAGAGCCAGTGGACATAATTTATTTAGATTTCCAGAAGGCCTTTGACAAGGTGCCAAAAAAGAGACTGTTAAATAAGTTAAGTGCACATGGTGTTAAGGGTAAGATCCTGTCATGGATAGAGGATTGGTTGATTAGCAGAAGGCAGAGAGTGGGAATAAAGGGGTCTTTCTCAGGATGGCAGCCGGTGACTAGTGGTGTGCCTCAGGGGTCAGTGCTGGGACCACAACTTTTCACAGTATGCTTTAACGATTTGGAGGAAGGAACTGAAGGCACTGTTGCTAAGGTTGCAGATGATACAAAGATATGTAGAGGGACAGGTAGTATTGAGGAAGCAGGGGGGCTGCAGAAGGGCTTGGACAGGTTAGCAGAGTCGGCAAAGATGTGGCAGCTGGAATACAATTTGGAAAAGTGTGAGGTTATGCTCTTGGAAGGAGGAATGGAGGCATAGACTATTTTCTAAATGGGAAAATGCTGAGGAAATCAAAAATACGAAGGGACTTGGGAGTCATTGTTCAAGATTCTCTTAAGGTTAAAGTGCAGGTTCAGGAAGGCAAATGCAATGTTAGCATTCATGTCGAGAGGGCAAGAATACAAGAGCAGGGATGTACTTCTGAGGCTGTACAAGGCTCTGGTCAGACCCAATTGGAGTATTATTGAGCAGTTTTGGGCCCCATATCTAAGGAAGGATGTGCTGGCCATGGAAAGGGTCCAGTGGAGTTTCACAAGAATGATTCCTGGAATGAAGAGCTTGCTGTATGAGGAACGGTTGAGTCCTCTGGATCTGTACTCGTTGGAGTTTTGAAAGATGAGGGGAGATCTTATTGAATCTTTCAGGATACTGCGAGGCCTGGATGGAGTGGGAGTGGAGAGGATGTTTCCACTCGTAGGAAAAACTAGAACCAGAGGGCACAACCTCAGACTAAAGGGACGATCCTTTAAAACAGAGATGAGGAGGAATTTCTTCAGCCAGAGTGTGGCGAATCTGTGGATCTCTTGCCGGAGAAGGCTGTGGAGGCCAGGTCATTGGGTGATTTTAAGACACAGATAGATGGGTTTGTGATTAATAAGAGGATCAGTGGTTATGGGGAAAAGGCAAGAGAATATGGATGAGAAAAATATCAGCCATCATTGAATGGCGGGAGCAGACTCGATGGACCGAGTGGCCTCATTCTGCTCCTATTTCTTATGTCTTATGGACTTATGGTCTTATATACTGACACACTTGGAATAAAGGACATGCTTCGATTTTTGAAGTAGTAAATCACAAATATGCGAATGTAGAACAGCAAATTTTAGGACCAGCTATCGTCCCATCCATCCGTCCACTCTCTGATTTCTGAAGCAAAACATTCAGGCATCCAACTATCGTTCATCCCTGCATCAACGCTAGTATTCCTTTATTGTTGGGTAGATGGTGGCGTAATATAAATGCCAGTAAACCAGTAATCCAGAAGCCCAGGCCAATGATGTGGAGACACGAGATTAAATCCGACCCTGGCAGCTGGTGGAATTTGAATTCAATCAATAAATCTGGAATACATACTGACAGCGACCAGATAAACCTCTCTGATTCCCCAATGAAGGAAATCTGCCATCCCTACCTGGTCTCATCAGGATGTGACTGCAGACGGACAGCAATATAACTAACTGGGCAATGCCTTTTGAGATGCCCTAGCATACCACTCAGTTCAAAAGAAATTAGGCAAAGGGAATAAATGTTGGCCTTTCCAGAGATTCTCATGTCCCATGGAAGAATGAAGTGAAAGAAAACACAAGCAGACATGTTTATCTAGTATAAAATATATCACCTCTCTGAATCAACTCTCATAATCTGCCGGTATTTTTTTTATATCCATCCATCAATGTTTTGTTGTGTTGGAGAGATCATCATTGTTGCTAACAAGGTGCCAGAGGTGCTGAATACTTTCTTTTCCGAAGAAATGGGAAACATTCATAGATGTTTGCAACTTAAAAATAATTAAATTGCCTCCAGTACTGTTGCTGGGTAGATTTGTTTATAAATAGGCCCCATTGACAATGCTGAGAGTTTGAAGTTGGCTTGCAGCCAAGTGTTCAGTACTGAGGAAGCAGGTTTTTGATTTACTGAACAAACACCCTCAGCTGCTTCCTGTAAATATTTTTGGGTATTTGGCAGCAGGCTGGACTGTTGCCAAATACTGCGTAGGACAGATTAACGTGAATCTGTAAGGATAACATGGGACTTCGTCAGTTATACAATAAATGTTTTATTCCCAAAAGGAAGGCACATTTTAAATGGCTTTTCTTCTAAGAAAATATTTTAAATGAATGCACTTTTCATTATGTGATTAAAAAGTATCGGAAACTAGTCAATTGATTTGATGCTATTTCATTTGTATAGCCTCCAAAGAAATGGCCTTCCAACAATTAAAGCCTCTTTATGAACAACTTCATGAAGTGCAGGAAAAATATGTTGATGTCCCCAATCCCTCAGTCCAATGAGGTCAGTGTAAAGGCACAAAAATGAAAATAATTAAAAGTAAAAGAAAATCATATATCTACATTGAACAGCGGGGATTTCTGGAAAATTCTCAATGTTCTGCTCCTCATTAAAAACTTATAGAACATAGAACATAGAACATAGAAAGCCACAGCACAAACAGGCCCTTCGGCCCACAAGTTGCGCCGATCACATCCCCACCTCTAGGCCTATCTATAGCCCTCAATCCCATTAAATCCCATGTACTCATCCAGAAGTCTCTTAAAAGACCCCAACGAGTTATACCTGATGTACAACGTGTTCTGTTGTCCAGCATAATCTGGTTTCGATTATTTAACAGTTCCTCTCATAACTGCCAATGAGTGAAGAAATGACCAGTTCATAACCTGGTTCAGTGAAAGATAAAATATTTATTCTTGTGATATTATGCATTATGCCGCAAAGTCCTGATGTCCTGTGTTCCCAATACCAGCTGCTGGCCAATAAAATGATCTGTCATGACTTGGATGCTGAAGGAGAACTTTCCTGATTGCCGTGTCCGTTCTCATTCATTAGCTTCTTTGTCAAAAGTCAATGTCAATTTTATGTTTCTCTGTCAACTCAATGCTTAATTGTAAGTCAAGAAGTTTCCTTTCACCGTTAATTTTCACAGGGTTAAGGAGCTGTTGGGGAAATATAAGGTGTAACATTGTATCAGATAAGGAGTTTATTTTGTTAATTTATTCGTGGGCGGCAAGGTGGCATAGTGGTTACCATTGCTGCTTCACAGCATCAGGGACCGTGGTTCAATTCCCGGAATGGGTCACTGTCTGTGTGTAGTCTGCACATTCTCCAATTGTCTGCCTGTTTACTCCCATGGTCCAAAGATATGCCGATTAGGTTGATTGGCGATGATGAATTGTCCCATAGAATCAAGTGAATTAGCAGGGAATATATGAATTAGCGGGGATGGGAATAGGGCCTGGGTGGGAGCGTTGTCGCTGCGGGCCCGATATGCTCCTTCTGCACTGCAGGGATTCTATGGACTTGGGTGCCTCTGGCTGATCAGCATTTATTGCCCACCCATTGTCGAGGGCAGTTGAGAGCTAAACACATTGCTGTGGCTCTGCAATCACATGTAGGTTAGATGAGGTAAGGACGGCATATGTCCTGCTCTAAAGGACATTAATGAACAAGATAGGTTTTTACACAATCGACAGTGATATCATGGTCATAAGTAGATTCTTAATTCCAGATGTTTTTACTGAATTTAAATTCCATCATCTGCCGTGGCGGGATTCGAAGCCGGGTCCTGAGAACATTAGTTGAGTTTGTGGATTAATTGTCTAGCGATAATAACACTAGGCCACTGGTTCTCTTCTTCTGAGATCCAGTCCCAAATTACAGTGATAGCTACCCACACCTGAAACACAATCATCCCAGCATTAAGTTACATAAATCGATAATAATTCTTCCAATGAATTATATTTCGCTGTAATGTGTTAGAGACACAGAATTATTGCAAATCAGACTGACGTCTTTACCCTGATAAGGTAATGTCATCTGTTTATTTCCATTCCCTTGTGAAGAGGTGCAGAAATAAAGGCACTTAATCAGTACACAGTGTAAATTATTGTTTCTTGCGCACTATACAGTCAGAGCATAACGTATATAGGGAAGGAAGGGAGAGAGTGAATAATGTAAATTTTGCAGTCATAGCTGGGGTGTAGAGAAAGATGAACTTAATGCGACGGAGGTCCATTCAAACGTCTGATTGCAGCAGGAAATAAATTGTTTTTGAGTCGGTTTATACGTGTCCTCAGACTTTTGTACCTTGTTCTCGATGGGAAAAGGTGAGAGAGTATGTCCGAAGAGCGTGGCGTTTTATTTTCATAGGATTTTAGATATTTTTACAAGTGTCGAATCGGAGGTTGCGTTGAGTCAGCGAGAGGCAGAAACTGGGCGCCCCTGAAACTCTTTGAGACTGACCTGCAAAGCCAACGCGTTCAATGTTGGCAGTGACTGGATGGTCTGGGTCCGACAGGTCCCTGAACAGTGTTTACAGTGTCTTCTTCAGTACGATAGTCTTGGGTCAGCCTGCAATTCCTCCGCCCCAGGGATTCAGAATCAATTTACCCAACCAAAGACACTTCAAACAACGGAAAGAGAAAATGCTGGAAAACCTCAGCAAGTCTGGCAGCATCTGTAAGGAGAGAGAAGAACTGACTTTTCGATTCCAGATGACCCTTTGTCAAAACATTCGAAATGTCAGCTATTTTCTCTCCTCAGATATTGCCAGGCCTGCTGAGATTTTCCAGCATTTTCTCTTTTGGTTTCAATTCCAGAATCCGTAGTAATTTGCTTTTATACTTTAAACGACATCGTCTCTTTGGAAATAACTGAAAACAGAAGATTCCTATCTTTACCCTGTCTGTTCTGCATAGACTCCAATTCCACTATGATGAAAATGACTCTTAGCCACTACTGAAATTGCCGGTCAGGCCAGTCAGTTGAATCAAAGCTGCTATGGAAAAACAAATAATAAAATCATCCAGAGGGCAGGTTTCAACAAGGTGGTTCACAACAGCCTTCTCAGCAGGGACAACTAAATGTTGGCTTTGTCAGTGATGCTCACATCCAGAGGATCAATAACAACAGTGTAAAGTGCTGCCGATTCTGGAAATCTAAAACTAAAGCAACACAAATGCTACTGAGCAGGTCAGTGTGCATAAGCAGATAGAGAACCAGATTCACATTTAAAATCGATGCCAGGATGCAAAATCTCATTGATTTAATTCTAAAGAGCAAGGCTGTTCTCCCCAATATCCTACCTTAATACTGATTCTTCAAACAAAATCACAAATTTACTGGCAAATTATCACATCTCGGTTTGTGGGAGTGTATTTGCAATATGATAGCAGTGACTAAATTCAGCAAAGGTACATTAGTGAGTTTTAAGAACTTTAGAACATAGAACATAGAACATTACAGCGCAGAACAGGCCCTTCGGCCCACGATGTTGCACCGACCAGTTAAAAAAAAACTGTGACCCTCCAACCTAAACCAATTTCTTTTCGTCCATGAACCTATCTACGGATCTCTTAAACGCCCCCAAACTAGGCGCATTTACTACTGATGCTGGCAGGGCATTCCAATCCCTCACCACCCTCTGGGTAAAGAACCTACCCCTGACATCGGTTCTATAACTACCCCCCCTCAATTTAAAGCCATGCCCCCTCGTGCTGGATTTCTCCATCAGAGGAAAAAGGCTATCACTATCCACCCTATCTAAACCTCTAATCATCTTATATGTTTCAATAAGATCCCCTCTTAGCCGCCGCCTTTCCAGCGAAAACAATCCCAAATCCCTCAGCCTCTCCTCATAGGATCTCCCCTCCATACCAGGCAACATCCTGGTAAACCTCCTCTGCACCCTCTCCAAAGCCTCCACATCCTTCCTGTAATGTGGGGACCAGAACTGCACACAGTACTCCAAGTGCGGCCGCACCAGAGTTGTGTACAGTTGCAACATAACGCTACGACTCCTAAATTCAATCCCCCTACCAATAAACGCCAAGACACCATATGCCTTCTTAACAACCTTATCTACTTGATTCCCAACTTTCAGGGATCTATGCACACATACACCTAGATCCCTCTGCTCCTCCACACTATTCAAAGTCCTCCCGTTAGCCCTATACTCAACACATCTGTTATTCCTACCAAAGTGAATTACCTCACACTTCTCCGCATTAAACTCCATCCGCCACCTCTCGGCCCAACTTTGCAACCTGTCTAAGTCTTCCTGCAAACTACGACACCCTTCCTCACTGTCTACCACACCACCGACTTTGGTGTCATCAGCAAATTTGCTAATCCACCCAACTATACCCTCATCCAGATCATTAATAAATATTACAAACAGCAGTGGCCCCAAAACAGATCCCTGAGGTACACCACTTGTAACCGCACTCCATGATGAATATTTACTATCAACCACCACCCTCTGTTTCCTATCCGCTAGCCAATTGCTGATCCAATTTCCTAGATCACCCCCAATCCCATACATCTGCATTTTCTGCAGAAGCCTACCATGGTGAACCTTATCAAACGCCTTACTAAAATCCATATATACCACGTCCACTGCCTTGCCCCCATCCACCTCCTTGGTCACTTTCTCAAAAACCTCAATAAGGTTAGTAAGGCACGACCTACCTGCCACAAAACCATGCTGACTATCACCTATCAATTCATTACTCTCCAAATAACTATAAATCCTATCCCTTATAATTTTTTCCAACATCTTGCCGACAACAGAAGTGAGACTCACCGGTCTATAATTCCCGGGGAAGTCTCTGTTCCCCTTCTTAAACAATGGGACAACATTCGCTAACCTCCAATCTTCTGGTACTATACCAGAGGCCAACGACGACCTGAAGATCAGAGCCAGAGGCTCTGCAATCACTTCTCTTGCCTCCCAGAGAATCCTTGGATAAATCCCATCCGGACCAGGGGATTTATCTATTTTCAGACCCTCCAGAATATCCTGCACATCCTCCTTATCAACTGTAATACTGTCTATTCTACTCCCTTGCAACCCAGTGTCCTCCTCAGCTATATTCATGTCCCCTTGCGTGAACACCGAAGAGAAATATTGGTTCAATGCTTCACCAATCTCCTCCGGTTCCACACATAACTTCCCTCTGCCATCTATAACTGGCCCTAAACTTGCCCTAACCAACCTTCTGTTCTTGACATACCTATAGAACGCCTTAGGATTCTCTTTAACCCTATCCGCCAAAGTCTTCTCATGTCCCCTTTTAGCCCTTCTAAGCTCGCTCTTCAACTCCCTCTTAGCCAATCTAAAGCTTTCTAGTGCACTACCCGAGTGCTCACGTCTCATCCGAACATAAGCCTCCTTTTTCTTTTTAACCAACAAAGAAACTTTTTTGGTGCACCACGGTTCCCTAGCCCTACCAATTCCTCCTTGCCTGACAGGGACATACCTATCACAGACTCGCAGTAGCTGCTCCTTGAAAAAACTCCACATGTCGGACGTTCCCAGTCCCTGTAATCTCCTAGTCCAACCTATGTTTCCTAATTCTCTCCTAATAGCCTCATAATTACCCTTCCCCCAGCTAAAACCATTGGCCCGAGGTTCATGCCTATCCCTTTCCATCACTAAGGTGAACGTAACCGAATTGTGGTCACTATCACCAAAATGCACACCAACTTCCAAGTCTAGCACCTGGTCTGGCTCATTTCCCAGCACCAGATCCAATATAGCCTCACCTCTAGTTGGCCTGTCTACATACTGAGTCAAAAAACCTTCCTGCACGCTTTGAACAAAAACTGACCCCTCTAACGAGCTAGAGCTATAACAATTCCAGTCAATATTAGTCAAGTTAAAATCCCCCATAACAATTGCCCTATTACTTTCACTCCTAAGCAGGATTGACTCCGCAATCCTTTCCTCAACCTCTCTAGAACTTTTAGGAGGTCTATAAAAGACTCCCAACAGGGTGACCTCTCCTCTCCTATTTCTAATCTCCGCCCATACTACCTCAACAGATAAGTCCTCATCAAACCTCCTCTCTGACACTGTGATACAATCTCTGACCAATAATGCTACCCCTCCCCCTCTTCTACCTCCTTCCCTACTTCGACTAAAACATTTGAACCCCGGGACCTGCAGCATCCATTCCTGCCCCTGCTCTATCCATGTCTCTGAAATAGCCACAACATCGAAGTCCCAGGTACTGATCCACGCTGCAAGTTCACCCACTTTATTGCGAATACTCCTGGCATTGAAGTATACACATTTCAAACCCTGCTCCACCCCACCTCTGCAATGCCGTGCATTGCAGTCCCCATCCATGCATCCCTCACTTTCAGCCCCACTACTCAGGATCCCTCCCCCCCCCCGAATCAGTTTAAACCTCCCTGCATGGCCTTAGCAAATTTACCCCCCAGGATATTGGTCCCCTTCTGATTAAGGTGTAGACCATCCTTCTCATAGAGGTCACACCTTCCCCAGTACGAGCCCCAATTGCTTAAGTACCTGAACCCCTCCCTCCTGCACCATCCCCTCAGCCATGAATTCAAACCTTCCCTCTCCCTATTCCTCTCTAAACTATCCCGTGGTACAGGCAAGAGTCCAGAGATAACCACTCTGTCAGTCTTGGCCTTTAGTTTCCACCCCAACTCCATAAATCCCTGCCTAATATCCCCTTCCCCTATCCTCCCTATGTCGTGTGTCCCCACATGTACAATAACTTGTGGTTTATCTCCCTCCCCCCTAAGAGTCCTGAATACCCTGTCAGACACATCCTGGACCCCAGCCCCTGGTAGGCAACACACCAACCCTGAGTCCCTACCTTTAGTTCCGACCCTCCTATCTGTCTCCTTAATTGTGGAGTCCCCAATCACAAGGCCCAGTCTTTTACAGCCCCTAACCACCTGAGCTTTCTCACTCGGCTCACCCCCAGAGATCTGCTCTCTATGCTCAGTTGATTCCTCCTCAACTGTAGCCTCCAGCACCGAAAACCTATTATGGAGGGGAACCGCCCCAGGGGATTGTCTTCCCGATTGCTTCTTACCCCTCCTCCTGGCATTGACCCAAGCCTCATTTCTAGGAGTTACTATTTCTCTATAACTCCTATCAACTTCCACCTCCGCCTCCCGAATTATGCGGAGTTCCTCTACCTCCCCCTCCAGCTCCTTTACACGCTCCTCCAGAAGCTGCAATCTAATGCACTTCTTACAACTAAAATCTCCTGAAACACTACTGGATTTCCTCACCACATACATCCCACAGGAGATGCAGCATACTGCCTGAACTGCCATCCCTGAAGCCATTACCAGCAAGAAAAAAAGAAAACAAAAAACTTCCCCACACTTCCCCAACTGTCACTCTCCACTGCAGCCCGAGCAGCACTCCCACACTGAGACACCAACTGTCACTCTCCACTGCAGCCCGAGCAACACTCCCACAGTGAGATACCAACTGTCACTCTCCACTGCAGCCCGAGCAACACTCCCTCACTGAGACACCAACTGTCACACTCTACTGCAGCCCGAGCAGCACTCCCACAGTGAGACACCAACTGTCACACTCTACTGCAGCCCGAGCAGCACTCCCTCACTGAGACACCAACTGTCACTCTCCACTGCAGCCCGAGCAACACTCCCACAGTGAGACACCAACTGTCACTCTCCACTGCAGCCCGAGCAACACTCCCTCACTGAGACACCAACTGTCACTCTCCACTGCAGCCCGAGCAGCACTCCCTCACTGAGACAACAATTTGGGACGACATGAAGTCCGGTAAAGCGTTTTATAAATGGAAGCTCTACCAAAATGAAAGTTGTAATACGTTGGAAGTGCTGAGAGATTAATGCGAATATATTCATTCCTCTGCTGATCATAGCAGCATAGAATCATAGAATCCAGTGCAGTGCAGTAGGAGGCCATTCGGTCCATCAAGTCTGCAGCTGCTCTCCAGCAGAGCATCCTATCCAGGCCCAGCCTTCACCGTTTCCCGACAACCTCACATATTCAGAGGCTAATGTCTCTAACCTACACATCGTTGGACACTAAGGGGCAATTTAGAATCGCCAATCCACCTTGGGCCTGGGAATGATGCCCTGCTGGACAGCTGGTGCAGACTTGATGAAGCGAATGGTCTCCTTCTGCACTGTAGGGATTCTGTGATTCTCCGTTGCTCATCCTTGGACTCAAAGGAGCAATTTATCATACCAATCCACCTAGCCCGTACATCCTTGGACTCTGGAAGGAAACCGGAGCACCGGAGGAAACTCACATGGACATGGTCGAATGTGAAAAACCACACACAGTCACCCAAGTTTGGAGTCGAACCCGCTTCCCTGTCACTGTGAGGCAGCAATGCTACTTGTATCACTTAGTGATAACCACACTGGATTTTTTATTCTCCCCTCGTGTGAGTCTGATCACTAATTATGACAGGAATATTTCACACATCAGTTCTCTTTGTTTTAACTTGTCTAGTTGAAGCAATTTAGATCATCACTCAAATTAACATTCAATGGAATACCAGCCTGTTCACAGATACTTTATTTATTGTGACATCAGAACTTTCAGAACAAATTCTTAAATAGAATGTATTTATTCATTTAATTAAATAGCATCTGATGTAATGTATGTTAAAAAATATTTCTATTCATTTTGAACCAACTGTTAATATTCTTAAAATAACCGCTATTTTGAGTTGAAACGAATGAATAAGTGACGGTTTATCTGTTTTTGCTGCCATGAACATTTCATTGTAAACAGTGAGGTGTTTATGTAAATAAACACAGAAATAGAAATCCCAGATTAGATTGTTGACTGACGAAAACACAACAAATATTTCCCCACCAACACAGCACAGAAATAGAGACAAACATGCAAATCGATCAACAGATTCCAGAAATGATTGTTTTTATACTTTAGTTATTCATCGATTATATGAGGAGAAAAATCATGACAATATCTATGTTCAGAATTAGGAAATAATCCATCTGATCCCGAAATGTGATAACACGGCAAATGTGTTCGTGGAAATTCCCTGTGTTTCATCTCTCTCTCTCTGTCTTTCTCCTTCTGGTTCTGTGTCTTGTCTCTTCACGATAGTTCATCGTCTTCCCTCCACAACCTGAATTCAATGTTGCCCAATGTATTCTCTCAGCCAGAGTTGTAAGGAATGCAACGCAATCAATTGGAATCCATGAGGGAGATTTAATCTGAAAGATCTCTTGAGCATTCTATGATCTTGGGATATTTTATACATTTTCCTCTGTATCTAACCTGTGTTGTACCTCGTAACAAGGATTCGATGTGGCAGTACCAAAGAAATTTTCCCTGTATTTATCCCTGCCCTTGGACTGTTTGACTGGACATTGTAGAGGAATATTTAGTCTGCATCTAAACTCACGTAACTGCCCTTTGAATGTTTGATATTACTTGTAAAGGGAGATTTAATCCGTATCTAATCTCTGCTGTACCTGACCTGGGTGTATTTTATGGACTGTGTCGAGGGATCTGCCCCCTCTACCGAACACCAATTCAAACTTGCCTCCCGATTCTCTGAAGGAAAAATTCAGAAGTGGTTTTACCGAGAAGAGAGTCCCTGGTCTGTATGCCTTCATTGTGTTTGAGCAGACTTTGTAGAGGGAGTTCCACTCTTTTTCTGGACAGTCTCCCTTTTCCAGGAATGTTTGATTTTGATAGTGAGAGGGAGGTTCACTTTGTATCTAAATCATGCTATTCCTGACTTGGGAGTGTTGAATTTGGCAATGCATGGTGGAACTTTACAGCTAACCCCATGTTACTCTTGTCCTGTGAACTTTTGATGGGGCAGTAGGCCGTCTCTCCAAATTTCATGGAGATTGAACCAGCTTCTTTATTAGACAGTAAATTTACCCTGTGTCAGCTTCTATTAAGACCATAAGACCATAAGACATAGGAGCGGAAGTAAGGCCATTCGGCCCATCGAGTCCACTCCACCATTCAATCATGGTTGATTTCAACTCCATTTACCCGCTCTCTCCCCATAGCCCTTAATTCCTCGAGAAATCAAGAATTTATCAATTTCTTATTATATAAGTTCATGCCTCGGTTTATGTTGCACTGGACCCTATCGCTACACATATTAAACGAGATGCTTTCTCTGACTATACTAAATTAGACCTTGTCCTTGTTTATATTATGCATCAACATGTTTCAGTTTATATCAAACTAGACGCTGTATCGGTTTGTATTAATTTAGACCTGTCTGTTTGTATTAAACTAGATGGAGTCTTATTTCTGCACTTGACCCTATCCACGTTTATATTGCATTGGACCTGGTCTCAGTTTTTACTGCACTGGACAATGCCAGTAATGAGGAAAGTTTTAGGGGGACACAATTCTCTGCATCCTCTTAAACAAGGAAAAGAAGCAGTGTTATCTGAAATCTACTTCTGCTGACTGCATTGAGAATGGTTACTAAGACCTGTATAGCATGCACTGTCAACACAGATCAAAGAACAAGAAAAGTTACTGCAGAGGAACAGGCCCTTCGGCACTGGAACCCCGCACCGACCAAATACTGTCGATCCAATACTGCCTGTTTCAGAATCCTGCCAGAGACCACTGTTTTTCATCCAACATAATATCTCTTCTTCTCGTAGAACCGCGGAGAAATGCAGACATCATTCAAATAGAGGCAAAGTTAAGTACAGGCATAACACTAACACAGTCTAGTGAAATATGTACAGGGTCAGGATCAAATATTACTTAACCAGAGAGTATGGCTAGTGCAATATAAACTGATTTCTAGTCTAGCAGTGTATTAACAGAGACAGACTCTAATTTAACATAAACCCTGATCCAGCAAAATAGAAATGGGTTTCTTTCCGAGTGCCATGTGGGGATGGTCAAAGGCCAAATGCTGATCTTTTCAGTGACACCCACATCCCATGAAACAAACATTACAAATATATATGACAATGTCGAGGAAAATAAAACTGAGACAGTGTCTAGTGCAGTTTTACTGGACATAGGAGCTTATGCATATAAACTGAGACAGAGCCCAGTAATTAATGATACAGGACCTAAATGTCTTTAGAGTGAGACGGAGTCAAGTGCATTAATAATAATTACTAATAGATACAGGACAGTGACAAATGTAAACTGAGACAGAGTCCAGTGTATTAGTAATGATTACTGATACAGCACCTAGACTGATGTAAACTGAGACAGAGCCCAGTTTATTTGTAATAATTACTGGTACAGGGCCTAGACTGATACACACTGAGATACGGACAATGCAGCAATTAGGAGGTATTGCAAAATGCAATTATAGCTCAGACGTGATAGAGTCTGAAATAAATAAATACATGGACTGGTGCAGCATTAACGCAAACAGGATCGAGTTTATCAAAATCTAATGAACTATTAGCAAAATAACTGTGACAGAACCATGTGTCATGCATGAAGCAGTTGCTCCAGTTTAGTATGCAGTGGCAAATGTTCTGAGGCAGTAAGAATTGAGACACGGCCTCTTGTCGGATCAGCAGAAGCATGGCTCAGTACAGCCATAACTTAGAAATTATAATATAAACAGGGCCTGTGTCTCATATACGAACACCTGATATTGAGCCAAGTGCAGGAAAAAGCTTAGACATGACCTCCTGGAATGGGATCCAGGCGCAGCCTACTGTAATATAGACAGACGCAGAGGCTAGCTGAATATAGGCAGATATATGGTATGTTTAAAATCGTTTCATGTGATTTTAATGTCACTGGGAAAGTCAGCTTTTGTTGTCAAACCATGAATTCCTTTGAGAATGTGGTGGCAAGCTTTGGGAAGCTGGTGGGTGGGGTGTTCTTCGAGGCAGCTACTTTGTCTAGAATGGCATTGAGCTTTTGAGTGGCACAAGTCAGGCAAGTAGAGAATATTCAATCATTTGTGTCGGCACAGACTTGGTGGGCCGAAGGGCCTGTTCCTGTGCTTTACTATTCTGTGATATTTGTTCACACTCCAGCCTTTTGCCTTGTAGATGATGGATAGGAGTTGGGAATTCAGGAGGTGCGTTGTTCACTGCAGAACTCCGAGCGTCTGACCTGCTCCTGTGGCCACATGATTTAAACGTCTGTCTCCGTTCAGATTTTCACGAATTATAATTCCCAGGATGTTGATAGTGGGCGAATTCAGCGATGGGTAATGCCATTTAATGTCATGGGGAGTGGTTTGGAATCTCCCTCATTGGAGACTGTCATTGCCTGCCACTTGTGGTGCATGAATGTTCCTTGTCATTCATTATCCAAAGACTGAATGTTTTCTAAGTCTTACTGCATATGGGCACAGACTGTGTCAGTAACTGAGGAGTCGCAACTGGTGCGGAACTTTGTGCAATCACCTGTGAAAATCCCACTTCTGAACTTTGATGAAGGCTGAAGCTTGGGGCTAGGTCACTAACCTGAAGAATTCCTGCAGCAATGCGTGTGACTGGCATGATTGACCATCAACAACCATCTTCCTTTGTGCTCAGCATGACTCAGGCAGTGGACTCTGTTCCCCCTGATTCCCATTGACTGCAGTTTCGCTCGGGCTCCTTGATGCCACAAACGGTCAGACGCTGCGTCGATGTCAAGGGCAGGCACTCTCTATTCACCTTTTTAATTTATGTTTTAAAATCTATATTTGGACTCTTTCCAAATCATTTCTGGAATCGAGTGCTCCGTGCGGGACCCACATTGAGCATCTTGGTGTGTGTGTGTGTTGTGTGAAATACATCGTGTTTGATACAAATTAATTCCACAATGATCACGTGCATCCTTCCATTTACACTACATGATGGACACACAATAAACACATCCAATTCAGATTGGCTTCCTTTACATATGTCACCTTTTCTAATGATTGAGGAGGCCAATTTTTGAAAAGTTAGTTCTGCCACAAGTGCTGCCCATTAAGCTACCATTCGTCATTGTGTGTTATCGTTTTTGTATCATGAATGGATATTAGGAGCTTTGGTGTAGAGCCAGTTATCACCAAAATCCTGTATTCCTTGCCCTGCTGACGGTGTTGAATGTCTTCGCGAGATTGGCCGAAGTACGTTAAAGATATGGACACATATGGAACATGGAGAAGTTGTTGGCTGGAGTAAATGTTCCAACACAGTCACTACACTGCACATCAGGAACACCCGGTCTGCAAGCAGATGATGTATTTCAAGTGTGACCCCAGCAAAGATCTTACCCGTGATGTTATGACTGAGATATGTCTGTAGTTGTAATAGTCTCTTCCATCGGTTTACTTTGCAAAAAGTGTGATGAATTTGAATCATGCCTGTCTTATGGAATGATGGGTGCCATGGTGGCACAGTGCTTAGCTCTGTTGCCTCACAGTGCTAGGGCCACTTGTTTGGTTCCGGCTTGGGTCAGTGTCTGTGCGGAGTCTGTACTTTCTCCCCGTTTATGCGTGGATTTCTGCTGGGTGGTCCAGTTTCCTGCACAGTCCGAAAAGGCATGCCGGTAATGTGCACTGGCCAGGCTAAATTCTCCCTCAGTGTCCCCGAACAGACGGTATAGTGTGGCGACTCAGGGATTTTACAGTGACTTCATTGCAGTGTTAATGTAAGCCTACTTGTGACATTAATAAATGAACTACAAACCTTAAATCTTCCAGCAAATAAGGAGAATGTCATAAATGTTCAGAAAGATAGTAATTATTTTCACCAATGACCATCCATTCGCAATTTAATAAATGCATTCACCAATTCTCATTCATTCACAAAGGTTAGTCTATTTAAAATTACTTGATGGAAGGTGGGCGACTGTCTAAGCTATAATTTAATAGAGTCAAAGTTTCGAGTCGGGATGACCCTTTTTTTTTATTTGGGGGAAATTGAAGAGGGTGAGGACATTGGGAAATGATGAGCTGGAAAGGGATTAGGATATAGTTAGCGATTGAGATGTTGATTAGGTTAGTTAGCATGGAGAAGTTGATGATTTTCGGGATCGGTATGTAAATTGATGCAACTTGTGTGTGGCTCGAAATCGTGCATATAATTAAACAGTATCTATTTGAACTATTCCCATTTCACAGGAAAGTTATGCAGCTTCTCTGACACCTTGTTAGAAACAATGATGATCTCTCCAACGCATCAGGAATACTCTGCCGAAGCGTCATCCAGACTCGAAACGTTGGCTCTATTCTGTCTCCACAGATGCTGTCAGACCTGCTGAGATTTTCCAGCATTTTCTGTTTGTTTCCAGTATTTCCTTCTATACAACTTTGCTTTGAATAATTTATTGATATTAACATTTATTGACACCTTTTTGTCACCAAGGATAAAATCTGTCCCAGAATTCAATTGGAAATTGAATGAATACAGACCGAGGATCATGAGTAGCTACCCAGCAGTCTCTGCGCTTTAAACTCCTGAATCATAACTGGTGTGATGATTTCCAAAGTAATCATACAAATTAAACTACCTGCACCAAATATGATTTTACTGAATCTTTAAATCCCGATCCATTATTACACCGTTTTGGGAAATAATGTAACACTTGTAGTTGTCCAGTGAGTTTCACAATATATCTGTTGCCACATTATTTATTTTACAGCCTGTTACCTTCACTAATTTGGGGGAGGGCATGGTGAGTGATTTGCTGCACATGTTTCAAATATTACAATCCTCCCTCCTCAGCCAAATCATGTTCTCTCTTTCGATCTTGGATATGAATATTCAGCATCAGCAGAGAAATGAACCATCCGTGCGGCAGGAAAATCCCCTCTTCTTTTCGTGAGGATCAGCTTGCTCGCTCCCTAGAAACTAGGGTTGTATTTCTCCCAGAACCTCTGGAAGTATTGACGTTATTAGACTGACAGAAATGGGATAAAGGAGCTGTTTCAATTTATGGACCAGTGAAGTACAAATATGGGAATGTAGAACAACATATTTCAGTACCATTTAACAATGCATCTATCAATCCATTCACTGATTCCTCAATCAAAATATTCAGGCATCCAACTGTCATTCGTCCAACTATCATTCATTCAACTGTCATTCATTCCTGCATCAAGACAGTCATTCATTTTTTGTTTGTGCAGATGGTGACGTAATATCAATTTAATTGGCCCAGTGATCCAGAGGCCCAGGACAATGATGTGGGGATAGGGATTTAAATCGGAGCATTGCAGCTGATGGAATTTGAATTCAATTAATAAATATGGAATACATTCTAATGGCCATGCTAAATTGCCCCTTAGTATCCAAAGATGTTCAGATTAGGTGGATTGGTCATGGTAAATGTGTGGGGCTATGGGGCATGGGTAGGGGAAAGGGTTTGGCTCAGATACTCTGTCAGAGATTCGGTGCAGACTCGATGGGCAATTTTTGAGAGGTTGAATCAACGGCAAGTGTTGCCCATGAAGCTATTAGTTGTGGTTGTATATTGTCGTTTTCTGTGTCATGAATGAGACCGAGGAATTTTTGTTGGAGAGCCTAGTTCCCCCAAATCTTGTAGTCTCTGCTCTGATGCTAGTGTCGAATGTCTTATTTAGATTCAGGAAGGTATGGTTATGATACGTATATCTTCCAACACCAACACAACACTGTGCTTCAGGTTAATCCCGGTCTTCAAGCAGATGAGTAACCAAATTGTCATCCTATCAAAGGCCTTTCCCATGATGCTATGATTGAGATACAGCTGCAGATGTTGCCGCCTCTTCTGTCGACCTTGTCTTCGGATAGTGTGATGCTTTTGAATTATGAGTCTCCTGTGGAACGGAACCTATCTTCTGGCAGAGAAAGAGAAGGTCATAAATGTTCAGAAAGTTGGTATTTATTTTCACCAATTGCCATCCATTCACAAAGTTACACAATTTTGTTCATAAGTTATCATCCATTCATAAACATTAATCGTTTAAGTTTTAATTTAATGGATACGTGCGTTGCTGGCTCAGTCAGCATTTGTTGCCCATACCTAATTGCCCTTAGTGAGCTGGTGGTGAGCTACCTTCTTGAATTGCTGCAGAACCGGTGGTGCTGGTACCCACACTGTGCTGTTGCAGAGGGACTTCTAGGATTTCGATCCAGCGATAGTGAAGGAAGGACGATATATTTCCAAGTCAGGTATATGACTGACTTGGAGGGGAATTTATAGATGATATTCCCTGGTAATTGTTACCCCTGTCCTTCCAGATGGTAGGTGTCGTGTGGTTGGAAGGTGTTGCGTAAGGAGTTTCGGTGAGTTTCGGAAGTGAAACTTGTAGATGGTACATAATGCTGCTCTCTGTGGTGGAGGGACTGAGCATTTGCAAATGCTGTGCCAGTCCAGCCGGCGGCTTTGTCCTGAATGGTATGAAGATTCTTGAATTTTGTTTGAGCTGCACTTACTCAAGCAAGTGGAGAGAACCCTTTTACTCTCCTGACTTGTGTCGTGTAGGTGGTGCACAGGTTTGGGGAGTCAGGAGGTGGGTTACTCAAAGCAGGCTGACCTGATATTCTAGCCGGAGCATTTATATACCTAGTTAATGCAGCGATTATAATGCAGCAGATGGAGTATAACGTTGACAAGTGTGAGGTTATCCGCTTTGGAAGGAATAATAGTAAAATGGACTATTATTTATATGGTGAAAAATTACAACATGCTCCTGTACAGAGGGACCTGGGGGTCCTTGTGCATGAATCGCAAAAACTCAGTTTGCAGGTGCAGCAGGTGATCAAGAAGGCAAATGGAATGTTGGCCTTTATTGCGAAGGGGATGGAGTATAAAAGCAGGGAGGTCTTGCTGAAGTTGTACAAGGTACTGGTGAGGCCGCAACTAGAGTACTGTGTGCAATTTTATTCCCCTTATTTGCGGAAGGATATATTGGCTTTGGAGGGAGTACAGAGAAGGTTCACCAGGTTGATACCAGAGATGAGGGGGTTAGCTTATGAGGAGAGATTGTGTAGATTGGGCCTGTACTCGTTGGAGTTTAGAAGGCTGAGGGGAGATCTTATAGAGACATATAAGATAATGAAGTGGCTAGACAGGGTAGAGGCAGAGAGATTCTTTCCACTTAGAAAGGAAACAAGAACTAGAGGACACAGTCTCAAAATAAGGGGGAGTCAGTTTAGAACAGAGTTGAGGGGCAACTTCTTCTCTCAGAGGGTAGTGAATCTCTGGAATTCTCTGCCCATTGAAGCAGTGGAGGCTACCTCGTTAAATATGCTGAAGTCACAGGTAGATAGATCTCTGATCAATAAGGGAATTAAGGGTTATGGGGAGCGGGCAGGTAAGTGGAACTAAACCACTATCAGATCAGCCATGGTCTTATTGAATGGCGGGGCAGGCTCGAGGGGCTTGATGGCCTACTCCTGCTCCTATTTCTTATGTTCTTATGTTCTTATTAGCCAATGGTAACCCCGCCGATGTTTATAGTGGGTGATTCAGTACCATAATATCATTGAGTGACAAGGGGCAATGGGTCGGTTCTCCCTTTTTGGAGATGATCATTGCCTGGCGTCAATATTACCAACAACCTTCAATTCACAAAAATATATTAATATTTCACCAATTATTGTCAGTATTTTATTTGATGCAAATATAATTGCAGTTTATGAAACTGCAGATTCAAATGTATTGAGATAACATTGGCCTTTCTGTCACGAAAGAAACAAATCTGCCCCAGAATTCAGCGGGAAATTGAATTAAATCAGCCAAATAGTAGCAGCTACCCAGCAGCCTCTGCGCTTTATTAACAAGTAATGACCTCATCATCACACAGAAACTCCTGATATATAACTGGAGTGTGTGATCATTTTAAAAATGACTGTACAACTGAAAGTATCTGTATCTAATGTGAATTTATAGACGCTTAAAATCCCGATTCATTTTTACAAAGTTCTGGCAAGTAATTTAAAACTTCAAGCTGTCCAGTGAGTTTCACAATATTGTAGTTGCCACATCGTTTATTTTTTAGCGTATTATCTTCACTAATTTGGGTGATGATCTGTTGAGTGATTTTGTTGCACTAGGAAGGCCACATGTTTCAAATATTACAATCTTCCCTCATCAACCTAATCATGTTCCCTCTTTCCATCTTGCATTTGGAGATTCACCATCAGCAGGGGGGGGGGGGGGGGGGGGGGGAATCAGACTACTCTTAGTGACGTTCAATTCATTTGTTCCGCATGTCCCTGGGATGGAATTCACCCAGAAAATCTGGAAGGATTAAAGGTTGTGGACTGACACAATTGTAATAAAGGACCAGCCTCGATTTTTGAAGTAGTAAAACACAAGTGTGCGAATGTGGAACAACAAATGTCAGGACCAGCTATCATCACATCCATCAGTCCATTCACTGATTCCTCGATGAAAACATTCAGGCAGCCAACTATCGTTCATCCCTGCATCAACACAGGCATTTATTTATTTCTTGTGTCGATGGTGGCGTAATATTAATGCCAGTGGAGCAGTAATCCAGAGGCCCAGGCCAGTGATGTGTGAACACGAGATTAAATCCGACCATGGCAGCTGGTGGAATTTGATTTCAATCAATAAATCTGGATTCATATTTGCAGCGACCAGATGAACCACTCTGATTCCCCAATCAAGGAAATCTGCCATCCCTACTTAGTCTCACCAGGGTGTGACTCCAGACGGACAGCAGTATGCGTAACTGGGCAATGCCTTCTGAAATGTCCTAACACACCACTCAGTTCAAAATAAATTAAGCACAGGAAACAAATGTTGGTCTTTCCAGAGACTCCCACGTCCCATGGAAGAAAAAAGTGAAATAAAACACAAGCATACATGTTTATGTATTATAAAATGTATCACCTCTCTGAATCAACTCTCACAATCTGCCTGTGTTTATTTTTATCCATCGTTCACAGTATTTTGTTGTGTTGGAGAGATCATCATTGTTGCGAACAAGGTGCCAGAGAAGCTGGAAACTTTCTTTTCCAAAGAAATGGGAAGCATTTATATAGGTTTACAACTTAAACAATAATTAACTTGCCTCCAGTACTGTTGCTGGGCAGATTTGTTTATAAATAGGCCCTATTAACAAAGTTAAGAGTTTGAAGTTGGCTTGCAGCCAAGCGCTCAGTGCTGAGGAAACAGATCTTTGAGTTTCTGAACAAACACCCTCAGATGCTTCCTGTAAATATCTTCGGGTATTTGGCAGCAGGTTGGACTGCTGCCAAATACTGCGTGGGACAGATTAACGTGAATCTGTAAGAATAAAATGGGACTTAGCCAGTTCTATAATAAATGTTTGATTCCCACAAGAAAGACACGTTTTAAATGGTATTCTCAGCAAATATTTGAAATGAATGCACTGTTCATTATGTGATTAAACAGTATCGGAAACTAGTAAATTGGCTCGGTGCTATTTCATTTGTATAACTTCCAAATAAATGTCGTTCCAACAATTAAATCCACGTTGTGAGCAACTTCATGAAGTGCACGAAAGAGATTTTGATGTCCCCAATCCCTCAGTCCAATGAGATCAGTGTAATGGCCCAAAATTAAAATAATTAAAAGTAAAAGAAAGTCATATAACTGCCTTGAACAGCGCGGATTCCTGGAATATTCTCAGTGTTCTACACCTCTTTAAAAAGACAACGTCAATTATACGTGATTGGCACCATGTTCTGTTGTGCAGCATAACCTGATTTCGATTATTTAACAGTCCCTCTCATAGCTGCCAATGAGTGAAGAAATGACCAGTTCATAACCTGGTTCAGTGGAAGATAAAACATTTACTCTTGTGATATTGTGCAAAATGCCGCAAAGTCCTGATATCCTGTGTTCCCACGACGAATGAATGTTAGACAGCGGTGGCCAATAAAATGAGCTGTAATGATTGGGATGCTGAAGGAGAACTTTCCTGATCGCCGTGTTGGTTCTGATTCATTAATTTCTCTGTCCAAATCGATTTCAATTTTATGTATCTCTGTCAACTCAATTAATTATAAGTCAACCATGTTTCTTTCACTGTTAATTTTCACAGGGTGAAGGAGCTGTTGGGGAAATATGAGGTGTAACATTGTATCATATGAGGAGTTTCTTTTTTCAATTCATTCATGGACGCCACGGTGGCATAGTTGTTAGCACTGCTGCCGCACAACGCAAGGGACCCGGATTCAATTCCCGGTTTGGATCTGCGTGGAGTCTCTGTCTGTGTGGAGTCTGCACGTCCTCCAATTGTCTGCCTATTTACTCACACGGTCCGAAGATGCGCCGCTTAGGTTGATTGGCGATGATAAATTCTTCCATGATGCCAAGGGAATTAGCAGCGAATATACGTGGGGTGATGGGGATAGGGCCTCAGTGGGAATGTTGTCGGTGCAGGCCGAATGGGCCAAATGGCCTCCTTCTGCTCTGTAGGGATTCTATGGACATGGATGCCACTGGATGGTCAGCATTTATTGGCCACTCCTTGTCCGAGGGCAGTTGAGAGCCAACCACATTGCTGTGGCTCTGGAATCACATGTAGGCCAGCCAGGTAAGGACAGCAGATTTCCTTCTCTAAAGGACATTACTGAAGACAATCGACAATGATATCATGATCATAAGTAGATTCCTAAGTCCAGACGTTTTTACTGAATTTAAATTCCACCATCTGCCGTGGCGGGATTCGAAGCCAGATCCTGAGAACATTAGTTGAGTTTGTGGATTAATTGTATAGCGATAATAACACGAAGCCATTGCTTCCCTTTTTGCTTATATCCAGTCCCAAATTACACGGATAGCTATCCACACCTGAAATACAATCATCCCAGCATGTAGTTACATAAATCGATAATAATTCCTCTCATGAATTATTATTTTGCTGCAATGTGTTAGAGACACAGAATTATTGCAAATCTGACTGACGTCTTTACCCTGATAAGATAATGTCACCTTATTTATGTCTATTCCCTTGTGAAGGGGTGCAGAAATGAAGGTATTTAATTTACAATGAAATTGTTTCTTTTATATAACAGATAATCAAATGCAATTTCACCCCTTGGACTTACAGAGACATTACAATGGATCTCAATCTTACTGCCTCAGTATTAGTCTGTTTCTGGAATGTTCCAGTGTCAGCAATCAATTCACCGGGAGTAATCCTCGGTATTTTTGATAAATTTTATTTGATTTTATTTGATTTATTATTATCACACATATTACTACACAGTGAAAGTTATTGTTTCGTGTTCACTATATAGACAGAGCATACTGTACATAGGGAAGAAAGGGAGAGAGTATAGAATGTAATGTTACAGTCATAGCTAGGGTGTAGAAAAAGATCAACTTCATGCGAGGTAGGTCCATTCAAAAGTCTGAATGCAGCAGGAAAGAAACTGTTTTTGACTCGGTTTATAAATGTCCTCAAGCTTTTGCATCATCGCGATGGAAAAAGGCGAGAGAGTATGTCCGGGGTGCGTGGCGTTGTTTTTACATGTTTTTCTTTCATATTTGTAAAAGTGTCTAATCAGATATTGTGTTGGCTCAGCCAGAGGCAGAAACCGGGCGTCCCTGAGGCTCCCTGAGACTGACCTGGAAAGCCATCGCGTGGCTTTACCCATGGCAGCAACTGGGTGTCTGGGTCAGACAGGTCCCTGGACAGTGTTTGTAGTATCTTAGGAATGTAAGAACTAGGAGCTGAAGTAGGCCAACTGGCGCCTCGATCCTGCTCCGCCATTGAATAAGATCATGGCCTATCTTTTTGTGGACTCGGCTCCACTTATCAGTCTGCACACCATAACCCTTAATTACTTTACTGTTCAGAAATGTATTTTTCCTTGCCTTAAAAACATTCAATGAGGTAGCCTCCACTGCTTCACTGGGCAGGGAATTCCACAGATTCACAATCCTTTGTGTGAAGAATTTCCTCCTCAACTGAGTGCTAACTCTGCTCCTCCTTATTTTGAGGCTATGCCCCCTAGTTCTGGTTTCACCTGCCAGTGGAAACTAGGGCGGCACGGTAGCACAGTGGTTAGCACTGCTGCTTCACAGCTCCAGGGTCCCGGGTTCGATTCCCGGCTCGGGTCACTGTCTGTGTGGAGTTTGCACATTCTCCTCGTGTCTGCGTGGGTTTCCTCCGGGTGCTCTGGTTTCCTCCCACAGTCCAAAGATGTGCGGGTTATGTTGATTGGCCAGGTTAAAAAAATTGCCCCTTAGAGTCCTGTGATGTGTAGGTTAGTGGGATTAGCGGGTAAAATATGTGGGGGTAGGGCCTGGGTGGGATTGTGGTCGGTGCAGACTCGATGGGCCGAATGGCCTCCTTCTGCACTGTAGGGTTTCTATGATTCTATGAACTTCCCGCTTCTATCTTATTAATTCCCTTCCTAATCTTATATGCTTCTATAAGATTCTCCCGGCACTCTTCTGAATTCCAATGACTATATGTTCAAAATCTCTGAATTTCTTCATTTCCAGTTATTACATCCCCCTTGTCATCATCTAAAGGACCAATGTTTACTTTAGCCACTCTTTCTTTTTGCTTTATATATTTGTAGAAACATTTGATATCTGTTTTTATATTCTAAGCTAGTTTACTTTCATCATCCATCTTACTTTTCCTTATAGCTTTCTTCGTGGCTTTCTGTTGACCTTTAAAGATTTCCAAATGCTCTATTTTCCCACTAATCTTTGCTACTTTGTATCTTGTGTAATGAATGTTCAAAAAGTTTCTATTAATTTTGAATCAACTGTTAATATTCTTAAAATAAACGCTATTTTGATTTGAAACAGATCAATAAGTGACGGTTTATGGTTTTGCTGCCATGAACATTTCATTGTAAACAGTGAGGTGTTTATGTAAATAAATACAGAAATAGAAATCCCAGATTAGATTGTTGACTGACAAAAACACAACAAATATTTCCCCACCAACACAGCACAGAAATAGAGACAAACATGCAAATCAATCAACGGATTCCAGTAACGATTGTTTTTCAATATTATTGAAAGCTATGATTTTAAATTACATGAGGAAAAACGTCATGATGATATCTATGTCCAGAATTAGGAAAACATCCCTCTGATCCCGAAATATAATGACACGGCAAATGTATTCATTGAAATTTCCTGTTTCATCTCTCTGTCTTTCTCCTGTCTGTTTCAGTGTCTGATCTCCCCACAATGGTTCGTCACCTTCACTCCACAACATGAAGTCAATGTCTACCCAATGTGTTCTCTCAGCCGGAGTTATAGACTTCTAAAAGAATTTAACTCAATGAATTGGAATCTGTGAAAGAGCTTGACTCTAAAAGATCTCTTGAGCATTCTTTGATCTTGGTATATTTGATACATTTTCCTCTGTATCTAACCTGGTGATAAGGATTCAATGTGGCAGTACCAAAGGATCTGTCCCCATATTTAGCCGCTGCTGTCCCTGTCTTTGGAATATTTACTCTGCATCTAAACTCACTGTACCTTCCTTTTGAATGTTTGATATGACTTTGTCAAGGAAGATTTAATCCGTATCTCATCTCTGATGTACCTGACCTGGGTGTGTTTTATGGCACTATGTAGACAGCTCTTTTCCCTGTACCTAACACTAATTTAAATCTGCCTCCCGAATCTCTGAAGGAAGAGTGCAGAAGAGGTTATACGTAGAAGAGAGTTACTGCTCTTTCTGCCTTCATTTTGTTTGAGCAGACTTTGTAGAGGGAGTTTCACTCTCTTTCTAGACAGTATACTGTTCTGGGAATGTTTGATTTGGATAGTATAGAGCGAGATTCACTTTGTATGTAACTCATGCTATTCCTGCCTTGGGAGGGTTTAATTTGGCAATGCAGAGGGAACTTTGCATTCTTCAGCTAACACCACGTTACTCCTGTCCTGTAAGCTTTTGATGGGATAGTCGCCGTCTCTACAAATTTCATGGGGTTGAACCAGTCTCTTTATATTACAGTAAATTTACCCTCTGTCAGCTTATATTATGAGGCCATGCCTTTGTTGATTTTTCACTGGACCCTAACTATTTTTATATTGCACGTACAATATTATATTACCTGTCTCTATTCATATGAAACTGGATGTTGTATCTGTTTATACTAAATTAGACGCTGTTATACGTTATATTATACGTTACCATGTTTCTGTTCATATTAAGCGAGACGTTGTCTCTGTTTATATTAATATAGACCGATCTCTATTTGCATTAAACTAGATGCAGTCTTATTTCTGCAATTGACCCTGTCCACGTTTATATTGTATTGGACATGGTCTCAGTTTTTAACTGCACTGGACAATGCCAGTAATGAGGGAAGTGGTTGGGGGAATACAATTCTCTGCAAACTTTATGAGGTTTTGGGCACGGGAAAAGAAGAAGCGATATCTGAAATGTACTTCTGCTGACTGCATTGAAAATGGATACCAAGCCCTGTGTAGCATGCGTTGTCAATAAAGAACAAAAAAACAAAGAAAATCACCGCACAGGGAAAGGCCTATCGGCCCTCCAAGACTGCACCAACCAAATACTGTCGATCCAATACTGCCCGTTTCTGGATCCTGCCTGATAACAATGTTTTTATCCCAACATATTATCTCTTCTTCTCACAGAACCGTGTAGTAATACAGACATAATTCAAACAGCGATAGTTAAGTGCAGGAATAACACTGACACAGTCTAGTGAAATATACACAGGGTCGGTATCAAATATTATGTATCCAGAGAGAATGTCTCGTGCAATATAAACTGAATTTCGATCGAGCAGAGTATTAACAGAACCAGACTGTATTTTAATATAAACAGGGGCCAGATCCAACAAAATAGAAATGAGTTAGTGCCGAGTGCCATGTGGGGATGGTCAAATGCCAAATTCCAATGACAGCCACATCCCATGAAAGAAACATTTTTAAAAATGACATTGCCAAGGAAAAGAAAACTGAGACAGTGTCTAGCGCAGTTTTACTGATATAGGAGCTTATGCGACATGAACTGAGACAGCGCCGAGTAATTAATGATACTGGACCGAGATTTATATGAACTGCGATGGAGCCAAGTGCATTAGTAATAATTACTGATACAGGATTGAGACAGGTTTAAACTGAAACAAAGTCCAGTGTGTTAGTGATAATTACTGATATAGTACCTTGACTGATATAAACTGAGACAGAGCCCACTATATTCGTAGTAGTTGTTGATAAAGGAACTAGACTGATGCACACTGAGATTCGGACAATGCAGCAATTAGGAGGTATTGCAAAGTACAATAAAACTGAGACATGACATAGTCTTAAATAACCAAATACATGGACTGGTGCAGCATTAACTTAAAAAGGACTTGGATTATTAAAATCTAATGAACGACTCGCAAAATAACTGTGACAGAACCATGTGTAATGCATGAAGACAGAATTTCCAGTTTAGTACACAGAGATAAATGTTCTGAGGCAGTAAGAATTAAGACACGGTCTCTTGTCAGATTAGCAGAGACATGGCTATGTGCAACCATAACTTAGAAATTATAATATTAACAGGGCCTGTACATGAACAGCTGATATTGAGCCGAGTGCAGCAAAAAAACGTAGATAGGAACTCCTGGAATGTGATCCAGGCAGAACCTAGTGTAACACGGACAGAGTCAGAGATGAGTTGAATATAAGCAGAGATATGATATTTTTAACATTACTTCATGGGATTCTGACGTCACTGACAGTCAGCTTTTGTTGCCAAATCATAATTTCCTTTGAGAATATGGTGGCAAGCTTTGGGAAGCTGGTGGGTGGGGTGTTCTTCGAGACAGCTACTTTCTCCAGAATGGCATTGAGCTTTTTGAGTGGCACAAGTTAGGCAAGTCGAGAATATTCAATCATTTATGTTGGAACAGACTTGATGGGCAGAAGGGCCTGTTCATGTGCTGTACTGTCCTTTGTTCATATTCCTGCCTTTTGCCTGGTAGATGATGGATAGGGTTTGGAAATTCAGGAGGTGAGCTGTTCGCCGAAGAACCTCTGGCATCTGACCTGCTCTTGTAGCTACATGATTTAAATGCCTGCTCCAGTTCAGATTTTCACGAAGTATAATGCCCAGGATGTTGATAGTGAGGGATTCTGCGCTAGTAATGCTACTTAGTGTCAAGGGGAGATGGTTGGAATCTCCCTTACTGGAGAGGGTCATTGCCTGCCACTTGTGTGGCATTAATGTTACTTGTCACTCAATAGCCCAAGTCTGAATGTTTTCTAAGTCTTGCTTCATATGGACACAGACTGTGCCAGTACCTGAGGAGTCGGAACTGGTGCTGAACTTTGTTCAATCATCAGTGAACATCCCACATATGAACTTTGATGATGGCTGAAGCTTAGGGCTTTGTCACTAACCTGAAGAATTCCTGCAAAGCCGTGTGACTGAGATGATTGACCATTAAGAACCACAACCATCTTCCTTTGTGTTCCAGCCAGTGGACTGTTTCCCCCTGATTCCCATTAACTGCAGTTTCGCTCGGGCTCCTTGATGCGATAAATGGTCAATTGCTGTGTCGATGTCAAGGGCACGCAACCTCTCTTCACCTTTTAATTTAAAATTTGTATCTATATTTGGACTCATTTTAAATCATTTCTGGAATCGAGTGATCCTGGCGGAACAAAAGTTAAGCATCTTGGTTTGCGTGTGTTTTGTGAAATATATCATGTTTGACAGAAATTAATTTCAAAATGATCACTTGCATCCTTCCATTTACACTACATGATGGACACACAATAAACACATCCAATTCAGATTGGCTTCCTTGACATATGTCACCTTTTCTGATGATTGAAGAGGACAATTTTTGAAAGGTTAGTTCTGCCACAAGTGCTGCTCATTAAGCTACCATTTGTCATAGTGTGTTATCGTTTTTGTATCATGAATGGATATTTTGGTGTAGAGCCAGTTATCACCAAAATCCTATAGTCCTTGCCGTGCTGACGGCGTTGAATGTCTTAGCGAGATTGATCAAAGTACGTTAAAGATATGGACATATGGAACATGGAGAAGTTGTTGGCTGGAGTAAATCTTCCAACACAATCACTACACTGCACATCAGGAACACCCGGTCTGCAAGTAGATGATGTATTTCAAGTGTGACCCTAGCAAAGATCTTTCCCGTGATGCCATGACTGAGATATGTCTGTAGCTGCAGCAGTCTCTTCCATTGGCTTACTTTGCAAAAAGTGTGATGAATTTGAATCATGCATCTCTTGTGGAATGGTGGGTGCCAGGATGGCACAGTGGATAGCTCTGTTGCCTCACATCGCCAGGGCCACAGGTTTGGTTCCCGGCTTGGGTCAGTGTCTGTGCGGAATCTGCACATTCTTCCCGTGTATGCGTGGATTTCCTCTGGGTGCTCCTCCCACAGTCCGAAAAGGCATGCAGGTAGGGTTCACTGGCCAGGCTAAATTCTCCCTCGGTGTACCCGAACAGACGCCGCAACGTGGCGACTCGGGGATTTTCACAGTAACTTCATTGAAGTGTTAATGTAAGCCTACTTGTGTCATTAATAAATAAACTCCAAAACCTTAAATCTTCCAGCAGATAAGGAGAATGTCATAAATGTTCAGAAAAATAGTAATTATTTTCACCAACGACCATCCATTCACAATTTTTAAAAATGCATTCACCAGTTCTCATTCATTCATAAAGATTAGTATATTTAACATTACTTTATGGGAGGTGGGCGACACTTTCTAGGCCAGCATTTGTTCCCCATTGCTAATTGCATTCAGTAAAGTGGTGGTGAACCGCCTTGTTGAACCGCTGCAAAACCTGCAGAGTAGGTACTCCCACCGTGCTGTTCGGGAGGGTGCTCATGGATTCCGACCCAGCGACAGTATGGGAATGGTAATATATGTTCAAGTGGGGTTGATGAGTGTCTTGGGGAGGGGGGGAGGTGGGGGGGGGGGGGGGAATTTCCAGGCGGGGTTGTTCCACTTCACCAATTATCATCAATTCATACAGATAAACAATTATTTCACCAATTATATTCAGCATTTTGATAAAAGCAAAATACTACAGATTCTGGAAACTGAAACAAAAACAATAAATTCTGGAAAATCTCAACAGGTCTGACAGCATCTGGGGAGAGAGAATAGAGCCAACATTTTGAGTCAGGATGACCAATTTTTATTTGGAGGAAATTGAAGTGGATGATGAAATTGGGAAATGATGCAGTTGGATAGGGATTAGGAAGTTTTTTTTAGAATAGAGTTAGTGATTGAGGCGTTGATTAGGTTAGTTAGGATGGAGAAGTTGAATATGATATTTGGGATCGATATCTGAATTGATGTAACTTGTGTGTGGCTCGAAATAGTGTATATCATTAAACAGTAACGACTTAAACTATTCCCATCTCACAGGAAAGTGATGCAGCTTCTCTGACACCTTGTTAGAAACAATGATGATCTCTCCAACGCATCAGGAATACTCTGCCGAAGCGCCATCCAGACACGAAACGTTGGCTCTATTCTGTCTCCACAGAAGCTGTCAGACCTGCTGCGATTTTCCATCATTTTCTGTTTGTTTTCAGTATTTCATTCTATACAACATACAATTGTAATTTGCTTTGTAGGATGTATTGATATTAACATTTATTGGCATCATATTGGCCTTTTTGTCACCAAGGAATATAATCTGTCCCAGAATTCAGTGGGGAATGAAATTAATTCAGAGCGAGGATAATGAACAGCTACCCAGCAGCCTCTTCTTCATTGACAAGTAATCACCTCATCGTCACACAGAATGTCCTGGTACATAGCTGGAGTGTGTGATGATTTTCAAAGTGATGATATAAATGAAACTACCTGTACCTCATGTGAAGTTACTGAATCTTTAAATCCCGATCCAGTATTACACTGTTTTGGGAAGTAATGTAACACTTGTCGTTGCCCAGTGAGTCTCACAATATTTCTGTTGGTACCTTATTTACTTTTCACTCTGTTACCTTCACTAATTTAGGTGAGGGCATGTTGAGTGATTTGCTGTACGTCAAAAAACCACATGTTTCAAATATTACAATCCTCCCTCCTCAAACTAATCATGTTCACTCTTTTTATCTTGGATATGAAGATTCAGCATCAGCAGAGAAATGAACCATCCGAGCGGCAGGAATATCTCGTCCTTCTCTTCGTGAGGATCAGTTTGCTAACTCCCGATAAACTCGGGATGGATTTCACCCAGAGACTCTGGAAGAGTTGAAGGTATTAGACTGACACAAATGGAATAAAGGAGCTGATTCAATTTATGAAATAATCAAGCACAAATATGGGAATGTAGAACAGCATTTTTCAATGCCATCTAGCAATGCATCAATCAATCCATTCATTGATTCCTCAATCAAAATATTCAGGCATCAAACTGTCATTCATCCAAACATCATTCATTCAAATGTCATTCATTCCTGCATCAACACAGTAATACATTTATTGTTTGCGTACATTGTGATATAATATTAATTTAATTGATCCAGTGATCCAGAGGCCTAGGACAATGATGTGAGGACAGGGATTTAAATCGGAGCATTGCAGCTGATGGAATTTGAATTCAATTAATAAATATGGAAGATATATTAATGGCGACCATTGGAACCTCTCTAATTCCCCAATGGAGGAAATCTGCCATCGCTACCTGGTCTCACAAGGATGTGACTCCAGACGGACAGCAAAAGAGCTGACTCTTTAGTATTTTCAGAAGTGCCCTAGAAAACCAGTAAGTTCAAGGGAATTTGGGACATGCAAAAAGTGCTGGTCTTTCCAACCAAGCATCTCATGGAAAGATAAAGGGAAAGAAAATACAAACATACATGTTCATGTATCGTCTCTCTGAGTCATCTCTTAGTTTGCCTGTAATTCTTTCTATCCATCCATCACAATATCTTCATGTGTTGGAAAAATCATCATTGTTGCCAACAAGGTGCCAGAGAAGCTGCATAACTTTCCTTTCTTTAGAGATGGGAACCAATCATTTCAGATTTACAACTTAAAAACATGAAAGTGCCTCCAGTACTGTTGCTGGGTAGATTTGTTTATAAATAGGCCTCATTGACAACGTGAAGGTTTCTAATTTGGCTTGCAGCCAAATGGTCAGCACTGCGGACACAGATCTTTGATCTACTGCACAAACACCCCCAGATGCTTCCTGTCAATAACTTTGAGCATTTGGCAGCAGGCTGGATTGCTGCCAAATGCTGTGGGGACAGATCAGCGTGAACCTGAAGGACAAAATGGGATTCAGCCATTTAAACAATAAATGTTTCATTCCCACAAGAATGACACATTTTAAATCGTAATCATTCTAATCAAATATTTTCATTCACTGTCCTGTTCATTATGTGACTAAATAGTATCGCAAAGCAATAAATTGACCAGATGATTTTTCGTTTGTATAACTTGCTAGCAAATGCCATTCCAATAATTAAAGTCTGTTTATTGAACACTTCATGAAATGCGAGAGAGAGAGATGTTGATGGTCCCAATTCCCCGGTCAATTGAGATCAGAACAATGGCAAAAATGCATCGAAATAGTATTAAAAGAACATTATAAAACTGACAAGAAAAGCGGGGATTGCTGGAATATTCTCAAAGTTCTGTATCTCATTTAAACAGCAGCGTCTCTTGTACCTGATTTGCACCGTGTTCTATGGTACAGCATAATCTGATTTCCATTATTGAAAAGTTCCTCTCATAGCTGCCAATGAGTGGAGAAATGATCAGGTCATAACCTCATTCAATGGAAGATAAAACATTTATTCTTGTAATATTGTGAAATGTGCCGCAAAGTCCTGATATCCCGTGTTCCCAACACCCGCGAATGTTAGACAGCCGGTGGCCAATAGAGTGAGTTGCAACAATTTGGATGCTGAAAGAGAACTTTAATGACCTCCGTGTCCATTCATTCATTAACTTCTCTGTCATAAGTCGGTTTAATTTTATGTTTCTCTGTCAACTCATTATTTAATGATTAAGAGGGCGTGATTCTTATTATTTTCAAATGGCTGTCGTCGAGATTGAGGTAGTTTGACAAATATAAGGAGAAACATTGTATTGTGTGAGAGTTTCTTCTCATCTCCAAACCCAAACTGTCCAGTGATAGCCATCCACACTGTAAATGCAGTCACTTTGTTCATCCCCCATATTTAGTTACAGAATTCGATAAACATTCTTTTGATCAATTATGCTTTATTATTGTAATGTGACAGGGATTCGGAATTGTTACAAAATAGACTGAAGGTCTCCTTATTTTCCAAAAATGTTATTTCAGCATTTTTAGATTTGTGCTCTTCTTGGGGGCGAGGTAATAAAAACACCATATTTACAATGGAATTAGTTTTCTAAATAAAGAAATGATGAACTGCAATATCACCATCAGAAATAATGGAGACATTACAATGAACATATTCAGCCAAACAAATATCCCGACACAGATAAAATGGCCATTTTAATATTAACCTATTCTAAATCTGGGACTCCATTCTGTTGGGGTGTGGAAGGTGGAACCTGGATCCAGTCGCCGCCTCCAGCAGGGAATCAACAGGCGGCGCCTGGAAAGCCGCCCCCTTCTGCCGGGTATTTAAATGCCGCTCACTGGGACCGGAATCAAACAGTCCGGGAGCTGGTTTGTTCACTGATTTCCTGACACAACCATTTCCCCCAAATCACCAGAAGGATGAGGTCAGCGATTTCTCTCAGTTTCTTGCTGACTTTCTTATCCGGTGAGTAGTTTTATTTTTATTGTGCAAGTCTGACTGCTACTGTCTCAGTGTTAGTCTATCTCTGGAATGTTCCAGAATCAGCAATCATTTCACCAGGATTAATCCTCGGGGTTTTTGATCTATTTTTACAGGTGTCCAGTCGGAGGTTGTGTTGACTCAGCCAGAGACAGAGACCGGGCTTCCCGGAGGCTCCCTCAAACTGACCTGTAAAACCAGCGGCTTCAATCTTGGCAGCTACTGGATGGGCTGGATCCGGCAGGTTCCTGGACAGGGGCTGGAGTGGCTGACTCTCTACAAGGATTCATCTAACACCATCTACTACGCCCCAGGGATTCAGAATCGATTTACTCCGTCCAAAGACCTTTCAAACAGCATCTCCGCTTTGGCCATGACGAACCTTAAAATCGAAGACACCGCCATCTATTATTGTGCAAGATGGCACAGCGAGAGGAACCAGGGTTGGACCCGGACAAGAACAGCTCGAGAGGGAATTCAGCAACTTAACTCATAACCTGAAGGTCAGTATCTGTTTTAAATGTGATATAACCGACAGTGGTCAGAACCAAACCATAATCGTGTTAAAAAAGTAGCAAAGGAAGCATTTAACAGTAAAATTTAACAAACTCACCGATATAACGGGGTGAGATTTTCACTGACTTTATATTTATTGTAGTTTCAGCAATTACAACACTGGATATATTACTCGTTTTAATATTTCTGATAGATTGTGTTATATAAACAGTTGCCTACATTTTAAATTAGAGCAGAACTAATGGTCCATTTGAAGTGAATATTGAGCGGCAGTACTGAACAGAATGAGTGCAGTTTTTGTGTGGGTGTGTGTCACTGTGATACTATGGGGGAGCCACAGTGCTGAGAAAAGCGACACCCTCATACAAAAACCTCAGAGAAGGACTTTGCTTAAATTTGTGATCAGTGCCATTGTCGAATGCCAAACAAAATGGGGTTGAACAAAATAATAGGTAGAGGCAGCATTGTTTTTTTAAAAAAGATATAAAATACTTCAAATTTATTGTTATTGATTTACATGCTGAGTGTGCACAGAGAAGGTAAAAGTTTCTAATCCCCTTTATCAATATTATGACCAGTAAAAATTGAAATATCTCACTGACTCACTCTTAAACGAGATGGAAACAGGCTTTTGAAATAGCAGTGGAATTAACCATCTGCATGATACAGTTAACAATCTGCCGCAGTATTTGTCATGCTGTGTCTCACTGTGATAACTGGGTGGCACAGCAGTTACTGTCAATACAAAAACCCCTCAGCACCAACTGATTGAGGCTGGATCAGTGTAACTTTTAAATTCCAACTTTAATCACAGGACAGTATTATTTATGTCCAACACTGACCACATGATAAGAATGAATATGGAAAATCTGTGATAATTACTCAGTTATCAGTTGGTGTTTTCAATAACATGTTCATGTATTCCTCTGTGAAATATAAAACATTAGGGTCATTTATAAATGGAGAATGGTATCCAGAAATACAATTATAATTTAATGAACATTAATTGACTTTGCTTTTCCTCTGGTATTTGAATATTTAAAATAATGGTGGTTTTGTGTCTATTTTGTGCAGGGACCGTTATTGTACGACACAGTCCAGGGAATGTGGCACTGTGACTACTTCGACTACTGGGGACAAGGTACCATGGTGACGGTGACTGCAGGTAAGAACGATGCACTTATTGAATAATTGGTTTACATGTGTCTTTGTTTTATATTTTTGTCTATACTTATAATCAATTTGTTTACTTAAATGTGGGTTTGGTGGATTGAGAATTTTTACAATGTTTCCTGTGATTCTGCTGCAAAGGGGTTCTAGAATTCTGCTGTTTCTTGACACTAGAGGCTGCTGAGCGATTCAATCCCTAATTATTGTGATTTTGTGTTTATCTTTTGAGGCTACTGTGTGGCTGGGTTACTTTAAAAGCCTGACGTCTGTTAAACAATTCAGCGTGTCGGTCATGTTTAATCTCGGGGACATCTAGTGGCTGCGGGTTGTACCATCTACTGCTCAAGTGTTTGAAATCTAACCCAATATTTTTTTAAAGTTCTAAAATTTCTAGATTAATCCAGTGAACATGTTCCACTCACTAGCAGTGCTGGTGCTGCTATGCAATATTTCTGCTTATTATAAACATTAATTACTTTGGTGATGGGTGGATTGGCTGGAATTTATATTAAAATTTTCTGTCAATGTTACATTTGATTCTGTTGAAAGTGTTTGTAGAATTGAGCTGCTTCTGCAGGAAGCGGGGTTCAGACTCTCAGTGGTGCGTTTTTTCTGGTGAGGAGATTATGTATCTGGGTGACTTTAAGTAAGTAAAATTTGTGAAATAGTTTGGTGTTTCTGCATTGTTTAAACTCGGTGACACAGCTGTTACACGCTTTGTGATTGAATATGAACAGTCTGCGGGTTTACAATTGCTTGACGCATGACTGCAGGCAGAAATCAGACAGGCTTTAGTGTGTTTGTATTTTTAAAATTTTAAGTGATAATTGCAGGTTAAACTAAACCACGGTTTACGCCGCTCGTTCAGAACATAGTTTGTCACTGCATTCACAATCTGAGGTACCTGCAATGTTTAATCTCGGTGGCATTTGATGGCTGGAGCTTTTACCATCCAAATGTTTGAATATGTTTGAAATATATTCCAATCTGAATAAAATGTGATAACGTTTCAATACTAATTTGTTGGGCATATTCCATCTCCTCGCAATGCTATTGTTATTATTCCAGATTCATGTTTCCTTTAACAATTGGTTAAGAGCTGGTTTGCTAGATTCGATATTGAGATTTTCTTGCAATGTGACATTTGATTCTGTTCAATGGATAATTGAGCTGTTTCTCCATGAAACGGATTCATTCCCTCATTGATGTGTTTTGGGGTGTTTCCGTTGAGGAGATTCTGTGGTTTGGTCACTATGAATGTTTAAAATTTGTGAAATAGTTTGGCTTTGCTGCATTATTTCTGCATTGTTCAAACTCGGTGCCACTGAGCGGTTAGACGTTTTCTGGTTGAATGCAAACAATCTTTGAGTTTGAAAATCCTTGTAGGGAGAAAACGAGCAGGTTTTGGAAAAAAAACTAAAATAAAGATATTACAGCATTTTTATAAATTTTAACTAACGCTTACAAATTAAAATACATCATGACGTACAACGCTCATTCGGACACTACGTCGTTGCTGCAATCAAAAACTTCTCATTAACAAGTTTAATAGTAAAATTAATATAAATCAAACAATTATTAATCGGTAATATATCTCCATATTCACCAAAGATTACTTTGTATTGATATAATTTAGCAGTCATCCCCTTTAATAGTTCTGTTGTGCTTTTCACACAATTAACATGACCAGAAAAATTTCCAGACTGCAAATATTTTGTGACAATTCCAGAAATTATTTCAATGATAACATGCTGTTTCCACAGCAGCTCTCAGCTGAACACGATACTTGGCATTAGTCGTTATATCCCAGATTAAGTTCGCATTCACTGGAATACGAGTTTTGCAGAATAAGACGTTGCTTTTTGGCTATTTTTGTATCCGAATACTACATTTTTTTCCTGTGCAGTCGCAACCAGATTATTCCTTCCAAGTAATTTGTAATTGGATACCGAGATAATTAATTACTAATCTCATCTCAAAATTTGTGAAATGGTTTGGTGTTTCTCAATTGTTTCTGTATTGGTTCAACTCAGTGATACTGAACGGTTACACGTTTTCTGGCTAAATGAAAATAAAACTGCGTTTGAAAATTCTTGGAGGGGTAAAGTAAACAGGTTTCGGAAAAATAAAATAAATATATGTTAGGACTTTTATTCATGTTAACTGATGCTTACAGATTAAAATAAATCATGAATTACAATTCTTACTGTGTCACCGTATCTCTTCAGGGACATTACACTACCCTGAATCTTTTATATTTGATGTGCTCATTTTCAGAAAAAATACATTTTTGCCCAGTTTTCGGGATTTGAGACAGACAGGGAGAGATAGTTAAAAGGCGAAGGGAGTTTTGAAATGAACATCAGGTTAATTTAAAATATGTATTGATTTTTTTGTTGTTGTAATTTGACCTTTGATCAATTAGAATCAAAGAGTTTGTATAAATTTGACAGAGTGAACAGAGTTTTCTGACAGGTGGAATTCGCTGACACTCAAGCAATTGTTCATATGATTGTGTTTGAATTGTAGTAAAGTGTCAACACAAACTGGCTAGAGATGGACAAGTTAATGCTTGAAATTCAAAAAGATTAATTTATGTAAAAATATTCTGATACTATAAAAATAATATTAGCTCTGCACTTAATAATAACATCATGTCTCCCATTACTGCTGAACTCAGGATAGAATTATGGGAAGAATAAATGACAGAATAGAAGAATTGATTATATCTGAACCTTATGTTTAATACTTGTTAAATATTATAATGAAGAAAAAGTCTGGACTTATATTCTGCATCGTGCTTTAGAGGATTTGAATCAATTGTCCTCTTTGTGTTTGCACTGTTTAATTCAGATTTTCTTTAATTAAACAATGTGTTCAGTAATTAAGTTATATGGATGGGCTAACTTTTTACATCTAGAATGCATTATTATTGATTTCAAACTGCCAGGCCGTTACAGCCTATACAAATTCAGAAGTATGCATTTTTAACACGTTTCTAGGTTATAATACGATATTTGTAGTAAAAGTGGAAAAGTAAAATATTACAATGTGATTGGATTTAAGTAAATGAATGACAGATTCTGAATGTTTCCATTCAGTAATTTGAAATTATTGTTTAACATTGTATAAGGTTTAATTGTAACCTAATTATTTAACAATGCTGGAGGTAGAAGCACGTTTTGAATGATTGAAAACTCATTTTATTACAGAGTTCAAATCAGCTGATAAGAGAACTAACTGGCAATTAACAATAACTTAAAATATAATATTGCTGCTGATTAATTTAAAACAAAAGAACTTGAATATTGTACAGGTGTGCAAAATACAATTAGTTTTAGAGAATATTTAATTGTATCGAAAATGAATTCAGAAACAAAACATTTCTTTACTCAGCTATGCTCAGCTCGATAAAGTATTTTGCCTTGATTATTTTGTTCATTAATTTAATTAAGAAATTAACTCGAATCAGATAATGATTTTCAATGTAAATGTTTCCTGATTTGTTTAATTCTGACTGTGTCACTGCATCTCTGTTAGGGACATTGAACTGTCCTGAACCTGTTATTTTTCATTGCTCATTTTCAGCAAAATTACATTTTTACATAGTTTTCGAGAAGTGAGACAGAGAAATAATTAAAAGTCGAAAGGAGTTCTGAAATGAATATCAGTTTAATTTAAAGTAGGTTATTGATTTTCTGTTGTTGTAAGTTGACCGTTGATCAATTAGAATCCAACAATTTGAATGAAATTGACAGATTGAACAGATCTATCTGCTGGGCACTCGATTGTTGCACCGTTTGTGTCTGTTCTGTTTCTGTGCGCGTGGTCACTGTGTTGGCACCAAGAATCTGCCTGACTGGTTATAAACCTTTTGGTTCCTTCCCCTGTATTTCCGGGAGTGAAAATTGATTTATTTCTTCAATAAACTTGTATCTGTGAGAAACGTGACAGGTTGATCTGATGTTTGACTCGGAGTCTCAGAAATAAGATCCCTAAAGCACACTGTGACCGTTAGAGAGAGCAGAAACGTCAGGCTGCAGAGAGAGATTTGGTTGATTCTTAACCAGTGATATACCGGCTTTGGGAACTTTGGATGAGCAAATGCAAAGGGAGATTTACTATATTGTACTGTATACTATAGCGGTCCCTGACCTGTTTAGTAGAACAGTTACAGGGTCAAATTCGTTTGCATCTTATTCTTAATTTCTAAAGGCAATTTAGAGTCGCTTGCAAAGCAAGAATTTTAAATATGTCCCTACATAATTGTTCCTTGGGAAAGAATTGATATTAAGTATCCTTGAATAACTGCAGTGCATATGCTGCAGGCGTCCGCCGTGCTGATGGGCAGGAAGTTCCAGGATTTTGACCCAGCGACTGTGAAGGAACTGAGATATTGTTTCAAGTCAAGATGGTGTGTGTCTTGTCGGGGAGCTTGCAGGTGATAGTGTTCATATGTGGCTTCTGCCCTTGTCCCGTTAGGCTGTAAAGGCAGTGGGTTTGGACAGTGCTTTCTATGGAGTCTTGGTGAGTTGCTGCAGTGCATCTTGTATATTATACACTGCTGTAACTGCTTGTTAGTGATAGAGAGAGTGAATAGGGTGACTGAGGGGGTTGGGTAATCTTGTGGGTGGCTTTGTCCTGGATTGTGTCAAATTCCTTGAGTTTTTACAAGTTTCGCTCATTGAGGAAAGAGGAAATTATTCAATTGTGAACTGACTTGTGAAAGATTTAAATGTTTTTCCAACCCTTGGCCCGCGCTCCGTATTGTGCTCACTTGTCACTCCCATTTACTGTGTGAGTGGGTGAGTGTGTATGTGAAGTGAGGGTGTTTTTCCAGACTGAATCAGCCAGAGAGAGACTTACACACATCACACACTCTCACACACATAAATACACACATACACATTCTCATAGTCTCTCACACATGCACACATATATATTCACACTTACTTTGTCTCTCATCCGATCTCTCTCACACACCCATACACATTCTCTCTCTCACGTTCTACATACATTCTCTCAAATACAAATACACACATACTCTCGCTCTCTCATACCACCATACACAAAAGCACTCACACGCACACCCCCGACACACATTCTCTCTTACACACAGACACACACTCTCACATAAGCACAGTCTCACACTCTCACATGCACTCTCTCTCCCACACTCTGTCACACACGCTCAAGCTGTCTCACATTTATTCACACACGCTCTCTCACAATTCCTCTTGCGCACGCATCTCTCTCTCTCACTCACACATACACACACGCATATATTTCTAAAGCTCTTGCACACACTATCTCACACCTGTACATTCTTGCTCTCACACACTGGCTCTCTCATAAACACACTCTCTCACAAACATAGACCCACGCACACACTCGGACACACACTCTTACACACAGACACAGTCTCTCACATAAGCACAGTCTCGCGCACACATTCTCCCTCACACACACACACATACACACACACACACATGCACTATCCCTCTCACATTCCCTCTTCCGTGCTCTCACTCCGTCTCACACACATTCCCATGCTCTCTCTCTCTCATACGGACACTTGCACACGCATTCTCTCACACAGGTACGTTTTTATCTCTCTTTCACCCGCTCACTCCCTTACACATTATCTCACACACGCACAATCTTGCTCTCAAACACTGTATCTCACAAACACCCTCTCTCTCTCACACGCACACAGTCTCTCCGTCTCTCACACACGAACACACATGTATACACAATGTATCTCTCTTAAACACTCCACCTATCACAGACACATGTCCTCTCAACCGTTATTTCACTCACACACACTCACGCATCCATTCTGCATCATTTTCACAGTTTTTCTCACTCACACACACTCTCCCCGCCCCTCCACACACACACACGCACACACATATACTTTGAAGAACAGAAAAATACTCTCACACACATAAAAAATAACTCTTCAAACACACACACACTCTCTCGCACACACGCATTCTCTATCTCACATATCCTTTCTCTCACGCACACTCTCTCCTCTTGCACACACAGACCACTTTCTCAAACACGTGCAAAACACTCATGTGTCTGACACACTCTCACACACATAAACCAACACAACGTCTCTCTCTCTCACAAAAATTCTCTCTCTCTGTCTCACACACGCACACACACACACACACACACTCAAACACATCGCTTCTATCACCCACACACATTGCACATATCGTTCTCACTCACACGCCATCCCATGCACACTTTCACACACTCATGAACATATTATTTTGCTTTCCAATAGGCACTCCCTCTCACACATACTGTCTTTCACATGAACACAACACTCTCTCCCACACACACACACCCTCCCTCAAGCACACACACTCACTTTCATAGACACCCTGTATCTCATATAGACACACTTCTTTTCACATAAACACACACTCAATCACACACCGAAGTACTCTCTCACACAGACTGCCCACACACACACTTTCAAGAAGAGACACACTCTCACACACAAAGAATAACTTTTCAAACACACATTCTCTCTCACACACACACACGTTATCTCACACACCTTTCTCTCACACACACTCTCCCCTCTTGCACACACAGCCCACTGTCTCACACACGTGCAAACGCAGTCTATCACACACAGGCACCCTCACACATACATTCACCCTCTATCTCTCTCACACAGCCAAACACCCTCTCCACTTTCCATCTCACATACGTCAGAGTAATTGTCCTTGACATCATAAATTGAAGCATAGGATCCTCCAGTGCAGAAGGGGCCAATCAGCCCATTGAGTCTGCACCAACAGCAGTCCCACCAAAGCCCTATCCCCATAACCACATGTATTTACCCTAACTAGTCCCTCTGACACTACGGGGCAATTTAGCACGGCCAATCCAACGAACCCGCACATGTTTGGACTGTGGGGGGGAAACAGGAGCACCCGTAGGAAACCCAAGCAGACACGGGGTGAACTTGCAAACTCCACACAGACAGTGAGCCAAGTCGGGAATCGAACTGTGAGGCAGCAGTGCTAATCACCGTGCCACCGCCCACCCCCCCAACCCCCGCTAGCATTTGAATGAGGGTGGGATCGAGGAGCCCGAGTAAAACTCAAGTCAATAAGAATCGGCGGGAAATTCTTCTCTGTTCGGAGTCATACTTAGCACAAAGCAAGATGGTGTTGGTTGTTGGAGGTCAAACATCTAAGTTCAGATTTCACTGCAAAAGTTCGGCAGGGGATTGTTCTGGGACCAACAATCTTCTACTGCTTCACCAAAGACATTCCATCCAACATGAGGTCAGAAGTAGAGATTTCCATGTGTTACACCGGACACAAAGACGCAATAAGTAAGAAGGGACTTGGCTGAGACCAAGGCCGCCTGGCTCCCCAATACTGGTGTAAACCTGCTGTTTGATTCCTGTGCGACCCATTCTGGTTGCGCTGTCAGCTTCCCTTCCAGCTCCCTCAGTCTGTCTATTTATTAACTGATACGCGTTTCTTAAAGAAAGGCACCGACATTAAAGCAGCTGCCCGGTGATCTACACTGCTGCCTGACTTTACACAGCCCTGTTACAGAAAGCTGATCAATGTAGACAATCGGGAAAAGATCGATGGAGAGGAAGAGGAGGAGGTGGCCCACTGACTCTCTCACCCCCGCCCACACTTCCTCACTCACCCTCAATCTCTCATCCTCACTCAAAGAACTTCACTCACTCACCTTCACTTACCCAACTTCCCTCGCTGACACACTCTCACTCACTCATCCCCACTCACTCATCCCCACTCACTCATCCCCGCTCACTCATCCCCGCTCACTCATCCCCGCTCACTCATCCCCGCTCACTCATCCCCGCTCACTCTCCCTTGCTCACTCATCCAACCTCACACACTCACCCTCACACACTCACCCTCACACACTCACCCTCACACACTCACCCTCATACACTCAGCCTCACACACTCACCCTCACACACTCACCCTCACACACTCACCTTCACACACTCACCTTCACACACTCAACCTCAAACACTGAGCATCACACACTCAACCTCACACACTCAACCTCACACACTCTACCTCACACACTCTACCTCACACACTCTACCTCACATAGTCACCCTCACACACTCACCCTCAGAAACTCACTGATCCTCATTCACCCTGAGTCACTCACCCTCACACCCTCACTCACTCACAATCACTCACAAACATTCGCTCACTCACTCTCACCCATCCTCACTCACTCACCCACACTCACTCACACACCCTCACTCAACCTCACTCATTCAACCTCAATCACACATCCTGAATCACTCATCCTCACACCCTCACTTACTCACTCACATTCAGTCACCCTCATTCACTCACTCTCACACCCTCACTCACGCACCCGCATTCATTCACTCACACTCACTCACCCTCAGATACCCTCATTTACTCACCCTCATTCACGCACTGTCACTCAGCCACCCACACTCACACACCATCACACACTCAACCTCACTCACTAACCCTCAGTCACTCACCAACACTCATACTCACCCTCATTCACTCACCCTACTTACCCACCCTCACTCACCCAGTCTCACTCACTCTCACTCACTCACCGCACTTACCCACCCTCACTCATCCAGTCTCACTCACTCCACTCACCCTCACTCACTCTCCCCACTTACCCACCCTCACTCACCTAGACTCACCCCCACACACTCAAGCTCAATCACCCTCTCTCTTTCACTTACGCCACCTGACCCATTCAAACTCACTCAGACTCACGCACCTACATTCACTCACACACCCTCACGTACTCACCATCACTCAACTTCACCCACCCTAACTCACAGATCCTCAATCACTCAACCTCACTCAAACACCTTCACTCACTCATCCTCACTCATCCACCCATCCGCATTCAATCTCCCTCACAGTCTCACACACCACCCCCAATAACACACCCTGACTTACTCACTCTCTCACCCTCATTTACTAAGTCATATTCATTCCCTCACCCTCATTCACTCGCTCTCACTCACCCACCTTCGCTAACCTTCATGCATCCTCACTCACTCACCCTCATTCATTCATTCTCGCTCACCAACATTCACTCACACACTTTCACTCACCCATTCAGCCACCGTCACTCACACACCCCCTCTCGCACACACCCTCATTTACTAACGCCCTCTCACCCTCACCCACACTTACTCACTCACCCTCAATCACTCATCCTCACTCAAAGAACTTCATTCACTCACCCTCACTTATCCACTCTCTGTCACTCACACACCATCACTCATCCACTCTCACTCCTTCACTCACTCATCCTCACGCACTCACATTCTCTCACTCACCCTCACTAAACCTGTGTGTGGAGGTCTGCAACGAGAGAGAAGAACGATCTCAAGCGGCAGTTTGGTGTTCAAATGTGGGAGCTGCCCTGCGAATGTGGAGAGCTGGGGGAAATCCCTGGGGGCTCAGGGCCAAGGACAATGGCAAAGAGCGGGGGAGAACAGGAGGCGTGGTAAAGGGCAGAGAGCAGGGGGGGGGGAGGGGGGAGGGCAGAGAGCAGAGGCGGGGGGGGGGGGAAGGAGGGGTGCGGAGGAGGGCAGAGAGCCAGGAGAAAGGGCAGGGAGCCAGGTGAAAGGCAAAGAACCAGGGGAAAGGGCAGAGGGACCAGGGAAAGGGGAGAGAGCCAGGAATAAGGGCAGGGAAGCCGGGGAAACGACAGGGAGCCGAGGAATAGTGAAAGAGAGCCCAGGGGAAAGGGCAGAGATTCAGGGAGAAAGGCAGAGAGTCAGGGGGAAAGGGCAGAGAGCCGGGGTAACGGTCAGAGAGCCAAGGGAAAGGGGAAAGTGGATAGGGAGCAGGGACACCGGGCAGAGAGCCGGGGGAAAGTGTAGGGAGCCGAGGGAAAGGGCAGATAGCCGGGGGAGAGGGCACAGAGCTGGAGGGAAGTGTAGAGAGCCAGGTGGAAGTGCGGAGAGCCGGGTGAAAGGGGTAAAGAGCCACAGGGAATAGCAGAGAGCCAGGGGAAAGGGCAGAGAATCGGGGGAAATGGGCAGAGAGTGGGTGATCGACGTGGGGAGTGAGGATGTGCAAAATAGAGCTAGCACCACAACCAGATCATCTGTAATCTCAGTGAATAATGGAGGAGACTTCAGGGCCCGAATGGCCAACTCTTGCTATTAATGTCTGACCCTTCAATTAGTCAATGTTGCAATTATTTGAATTTGTAATCACATTGAGAGTTTCCTGGTCATTCAGTAAGTATTCATTCCGAAGGTAGTTTTGAAGCAAAGTCACTCATCTTCGTTTTGTGGAGTGAGGGGCAGTGAGTTGGAGAGAGGAAGGGACATCAGTTAGTTTGTACATGGGCAATATCCAAAACTACAATGTGGATATGCCGACGCCAGGTTGGGGTGGGCACAGTAAGGAGTCTCACAACACCAGGTTAAAGTACAACAGACTTATTTGGAATCGTGAGCTTTTGGAGCTCTTTCATCAGGTGAGTGGCTGATATGAATGAAGAGACAACTTCTTCATCACAAAGTGCTGTTGTTTGAGAAATAGCGAGTGCCTGAAGTAATGGAGAAACTCTTTACACTTCTCTGTTAATCTAATGAATGGTATGTCATTACAATGACATCAAAATGTTTTTGTCTTTCCAATCTGATAGAGGTCGAGACAGTGATGTGAGTTTCTACAAAGATGGCGATTCTCAAATGATAGGAGTAACAAAAGCTGAAAGGTGTATGTAGGTCTTAATCGGGAAATATTAAGTTAAGTTCATAATTCTAGACAAATCGTGATGTAGAAACATAGAAAATAGAAGCAGCAGTAGGCCATTCGGCCCTCTGACCCTGCTCTACCATTCACTTTGATCACAGCTCATCAATATCCTGACCCCGTCTACTACCCATATCCATTGATCCCTTTAGCCCCAAGAGCTATACCTAATATAGAAACTTACTTGTATAAATATGTTTGACTAATTAATAAACGCAGGTAAGAGTCTAACTTGTTGAATCGACTATTCTTTCCCAGCGACACCGTCTCTGCCCAATCTGTACAGCCTGATCTCCTCCTGTCAGCAACCCAACACCGGCGGCTCCGTCACCTATGGCTGTTTGGCGATGGACTACTCCCCAGAAATCACCAGTCTCACCTGGAAGAAAAATGGACAGCTGATCACCACTGGATTTAAGACTTACCCATCAGTGAGAAACACGAAGGGAACCTACACCCTGAGCAGCCAGTTAACCATCACCCAGTCAAAGGGAGAGTGCAGCAAAATCGACTGTGAGGTTCGACACAGCGGCTCAGTCAAGAGCATTGAAATGCAATGTAAGTGTTGTGGAACCTGGGCAAGACAGGGGCGCTCTGATTGAACTCTATAAGGCCTTTGTTATAACTGATCTGTAGCATTCTGAAAAATTGAATTATGCAAAATCCAGGTAAGTGTCTACTGACTGAAAAGTTGCTCAGAATCAAAGAACAACAGAAATGATACTGTGCAGAATGAGGCCATTTAGCCCATCATGTCTGTGCTGGTCAAAAGGGAGAACAAATAAACTAGCCTGACAAAGTAAGCCTATTTTCCAGCCCTTGCTCCGTAGCATTGCAGCTTAAAGCAATTGAGATGCAGACCCAGATACCTTTTAAGTGACCATGCTCCCTGGTAATTGAGCCCTCCACTTGGGGAATGAATTATTTCTGCCTACGTCCCTTATTTTTTTGTGAACCACAATTATGTCACGCCTCAGCCTCCTCTTTTCCTAAAGAGAACAAACCCTGCCTATCCAATCTCGCCTCATGGCTGCAATTTTCAGTCCCTGGCAACATTCTTGTAAACCTCATCTCTCGCCAGAGTCATTACGTTATTCCTGCAACGTGGTGACCAGAACTGTACAGCAAACTCCAAACGTGGCCTAACTAGGTTTTATGCATCTCCATCATTGCATCACTGTTTTTGCATTCAATATCTCACATAATAGAGGAACTAATCCGATATGCTTTCTTGATCAACTTTTCCAGCTGCCCTACCATCTACAAGGACCTGTGGACGTGCACTCTAAGGTCTTGCATTTCCTCAATCCCACTTAACATTCCAGTTTATTGCCTTGCTTTGTTTTCCCTCCCCAAATGCATTGTGTGGCACTTTTGACCGTTGAATTCCATTCGCCATTTCCCTGCCAATTCAACCAAACCATGGATATAATTCTCAAATCGGCAGCTATTTTGCTCAAATAAAAGAACTAATTTATAATTAATGTCAATTGAATCTTCAAGTAACGTCTGAACATTTGTTTGTTGAAGGCCCAATCGTTATCACCCCAACCGTTATCCTCACCGTGAGTTCCAGTGAAGAAATCACCACCAGAAAATTTGCAATCATCGTCTGTTCAATCATCGATTTCCAGCCAAAGTCAATGACGGTGAAGTGGCTGAAGAATGGACAACCCATGGATTCAGGAATTGTCACCTCTCCCGCCTATGAGGTGAACAGGAACTTCTCGGCCAGCAGTCGGCTGACAGTCTCCGCTCAGGAATGGATCAGCAAAGCGGTCTATACCTGCCAGGTCACTCATCAAGAATTCACTCAGAGTCAGAACATCAGCGGATCTCTGGGTAAGAGACTCAAACCGAGGATAAAATAAAATATACCATTCCGATGTTAATCGGAATTAGGGGTCTATTAAAGTTAGTACAAAGCACAGAACAACTTCTAATTTGCTGTCATGTGGTTTGCTGCATTAGGACAGTGCCCCATTCAGAATTTCATCACAACAGCAATTTTTGTTATTCCTTCATGAGATGTGCATTTATTTCCCATCCCTGAGGGCACTTAAGTGTCAACCACGTTGCTGTGGACCTGGAGTCACATGCATGCCAGGCCAGATAAAGACAGCAGATTTACTTTTTTAAAGGGCATTCGTGAACCAGGTGGGCTTTTACAACAACGGCTTCATGATGATCATTTGACTTTTAATTATAGATTTTTATTGAATTCAAATTTCACCATTTGCAGTGGTGAGATTCGAATCCGTGTCTCTTCAATTAGAGTCTTGTCCTCGGTCTCTTGGATTACAAGTCCATTGACAATACCACTGCCTCCCCTTGAAAGAGTGTTTCTTTCTATTTTGAAGTAACATAGTGAGCGAGGCGGCCTTGATGTCAGCTTTTTTCCTGAGACGGCTGGTAAGATTTGGAGAAACAGTTGGTGTTGGACTGTTTCACAGGTCAAAGCGGAGGGGTTAAATGTTGGAAAGTGCATTCACCCTAATAATAAATCAATGACAAGTGCTGTGTTCCTGAGTAGGGGCATGGTTTGGAATGCTGCAATGCTGATTCATGAGAATGATACCGCTGCTAATATATTTTAATAAAGAGAATAATTTCACAGAACAAGCTGGTTTTCCATCGTCTATAGAAGTTTAAAGGCGATACTTAGAGGTTGATATCTCGAAGGCGACTTTTTCTCCTTCAGGCTGAATACTACTGTCCTGCTTCTGAAGAGGGAACTTGGGTTGATTTTCATTTGTCATTCACAGGTCCTTGCCAGTGCCATGATTCCACAGTGACGATACAGCCACCACCAATAGAACAGGTCTTACTGGAGGCAACAGTGACCTTAACCTGCATCATTTCTAATGCTCCTTATGGAGTCAATGTGTCCTGGATCCGAGACAGGAAGTATTTGAAATCAGAGATTGCCGAAAAGCCAGGAGCGGATCCTGACAGCGTGGTCAGCAAATTAAACATCTCGACAGAAGCCTGGCTGAGTGCGGCTGTGTTTCACTGCGTGGTGAGCCATCAGGATCTACCGACTCCTTTAAGAAAATCCATCCACAAGGAAACAGGTGAGCTGAGAGATTGAAGCAATAAATGTGTCACTGTGTCTATTTCCAGTGTCAGTGTACTGGTCAATATTTAGTATTCAGTGCATTAATGGTGTCCCCTGAGTGGAAACTCCACTAACTAAAGACTCTGGTCCTGCAGATAGTTTTAGGGGGATATTTGATGTGTTGATGAATGAAAAGTGAACTGAAGGCGATGTTATTGGATTTAGATCGAATAAGGAGGGAGGAGCCTGATGTGGAGCATGAAAACCAATAAAAAAAGCAGATCAGTTGGGCCGAAGAGCCTGATTCAGTGCTGTAAACTTTCTGAAACTTTCCAGTCCAACCCGCTGAGTTATTTGAGAAAACAATTGCGTTCAACTCTCCTCCAAGCTGGAAGTCAAAAATGGAAACATTTAAAATCGAAAGCGAAGCACATTTTTCTGATACCGAGCCAGCAGTTTCATTGTCTCCAGAATTCTCCAGTTTATTGACATTTATTGTACTTTTTCTGCAGATCCAAATCCGCGGGAACCGTTCGTCTCTGTCCTCTTGCCCTCGGCAGAAGAAGTCTCCGCTCAGAGATTCGTCTCCCTCAGCTGCTTAGTGAGACGTTTCTCCCCTCGAGAGATCTTCGTCAAGTGGACCGTCAACGACAAGCCAGTGAATCCTGGGAACTATAAGAACACCGAGGTGGTCGCGGAGAGCGGGAATAGCTCCTTCTTCATGTACAGTCTGTTATCCATTGCAGCGGAGGAGTGGTCCAGCGGCGCTTCTTACTCCTGTGTGGTGGGACATGAAGCCATCCCCTTGAAGATCATCAACAGAACAGTTGACAAATCCAGCGGTAAACCCAGTTTTGTGAACATTTCCCTTGCACTGATGGACACCGTTAATTCATGTCAATGAGAATCACTCGGTTACATTAAAAACTTCAATAAAAAGAATAAAATCTTTTTCCTCCAACGATAAATGAAATACCCAATTGCTTAATTGATTGATTTTCAATTTTACTTCCACTATGTATCTTTGGTTTGAGTCAGGTATTTTCACGTCTTGGGCCCAAGCCTTGTTGAACCAGTGCACCCAGCTCAGATACACCCTGGGTTAGAGACAGAGTAGAGCACATTCATTACAGTATTCTGCAAAATATCTTCACCGACTTTCCTCCCACTGAGGAGAAATCTGACAATTTCAACATTTCTGACAAACAAACACAATTTAGATCTCGGTATTCCTGCTTCTCTCATTGTCCATGCCTTTACCATTGATGTCAGCTTTAAGCTGCTGCACCACACCCACTGGGAACTGAAGTGAGGGTCACACAGAAACATGGAGCAACAATCCCCCATCAGAGAGAGGAGAGAGTGAAATTGTTAACATACCGGACTCCTACTCACCCAACAAAGAGAGGGGAGAGCAGCAGCTAACCCATGTACCACCACTTCCTCAATGAAATGAGGAGGAATGTCATTATTTAATCCACTCACCTCCACCTCGTCACTGGTTAGAACCATCAGGCACATTGCTTCACCGGGTAGAGAGAGGGAAATTATGAGCTCACTCTCCTCCCTCTTCGCAAGTAACGTGTTTGGAAGGGACCAACTCTCTACTAGAAGAACCCAGTTGCCAACAGTACAAATTAGCTTCTGGTTTATTTGCTGCAGAGTTTGAAGTATCATTATCCTAATCAATGTGATGCATATATACTTATGCAACATAATTATAAAATGTTTCTGCACTCTTGTTCCTGTTAATCATGTCCTGGCATTGATTTCCCATAATGCAAATTGAAACAAATGATTGAATCCTCCCCGGTTTTTACTGTTCTGTCCCTGATGTTTCTGAGATGCATCAATGAATGATTTCATTCGTTCTCCTGATATCACCGTGCCACTCACATAAACTACATTCATACAGCAAAACATTGAAAATATGCTCCATTATTCGTATTGTTTGGATCATTTTCAGTTAATGATTGCGGTGAAACTTGGAGCAACAGCTAAAAAATACACACACCCACAATACTCCACAAAACTGTCACAATTATAAATACACACATAAGCGCACACACACACACACTCACACACACACACACACACACACACACATCGACACAAATGCACAACTACACACACAAATACACATACTCACACATATGCACACAAATACAGAAAGACACATGTAAATATACACACACAAACGCATGCACATACCCCCACACACATACATATACAGAAATAGGGACAGGCACATTCAAATACAGACACAGAAACACACAAATACACAACAGATACACTTTCACACATCATAGGTACACTCAATACTTGCACAAACGAACACACATGCAGAGAAACAAGAATGCACACACAAATGCACTCATGGGCAAAACATGCACAAACAGAAATACACACTTACACAAATACACCCACACAAAAATACACCCATACACAAACACATCCGTACACAAATATACATAGGGACACACCCATTCTCTCTCTCTCTCTCTCTCTCTCACACACACACACACACACATACACACGCACACATACACACACACACACACACACATACGAACACATAGACACGCGCTCTTGGACAAACAGACACTAAAACAACAACATACACACACATAATCAAATATGTACAAACGCACACATGTACACATGAAACACAAGTGCATACACATACACATACGTGAGTAGGTACAGACTCAAACACAAACACATACATGCATAGACACAATACAGACAGATACACACGCATGCAGACCCACATAAATACACAAGCACATACTTAGACTCAAATAAATACATATATTAGCACACGTTCACGCTGATAGGAATATAGATATAAAGACACACAATGTTATACACATTCACAAACATATATGGAAATACATATAAACAAATCACCAGACTGCATATAGAAGAACAGACAGCAAAACATTTACACACAAACATGTAGACGCAAACATTAACATGCTCATAGAACAGAACACCATAGCACACATTACTGCACATCGAAACACAAATATACATCAACGTACCGTTATAAAGAATGTCAACACGTGTATACATACACTGACATGTTAACAGGCGTGCACAGACGCACACAGAAAGGGAAACAGTAAGTAGTCACCTGATGAAGGGACAACGCTCCGAAAGCTCGTGCAACCAAATAAACCTGTTGGACTTTAATCTGGTGTTGTGAGACTACTTACTGTGCCGACCCCAGTCCAACGCCGGCAACTCCACAGAAAGGGAAACAAACATTATTAGAGTGACAGAAATTAACACATAGCAATAGGCATAAACACATGTGCACGCATTAATAGTGGCATTAATATATATTCATAGACTTCACACAATAATAGAGTCATATATACACAATGACAAAAGAATAAAATATGCGCACAGATGCAGACACACAACTACACAAATCAACAATCACTGGCAAATGAACGCGTACATTAACACTCATAATCACATATTAACTCAGAGCCAAAGATTAATGCAGAGCACGAGATGCTCATGCACACGCACACAAATGCAAAATCTTCAATACAAACGGTAGGCAAATGATGAAAGTAAAATTTAAACGTGACTTTTTAATGGAGATATCCACAGATTTATTATCCCAATGTACAATGAACATATAAACACGCTGAGAAACTGAATTAAGCTCACGATCGACTGAATATTTCCACCATAAAGAAGCACAGATCGGAAATTACATCCCAACTCTTAAACAACAACATTCACAGTTTACAGATCAGTAACCATCTGTGAAAACAATCATTGATCAGTGAACGTTCCTCGATATCAGTCATAATACTCTTCAATAAGGGATAGTTCCGAATTGTCAAAAAATCAACTGATTTTCAAGAAAACATCTTCAGTGCTTTCTGACATGGACTGTCCAAGGAATGTCAATAAAGATCAGGTGTGAAAATAGTTACGGAGATTGGTTACTGAGTGTCCTGAGCTTAAGAGTAGGTATACATTGAAAATTAAGTTCAAGAATAAATGAACAGTTTAAAAAGGAGAACGGGGAAAAGAAAAATAACAATAAGATTACCTGGATAAATAAAGTAATCTAATTTCCTCTCCTGGTCTCCGTCCCCTAGACTCCACCGACCGCATCTGGATTGAAGACAATGAGGATGATAACAGTAACATCTGGACAACGGCTTCCACATTCATTGTCCTGTTCTTCCTGAGCATTTTCTACAGCACTGCGGTCACTCTGGTGAAGGTGAGATGATTGAATGCACTCACATATCAAACTGACAGAATGGATTTGAAAAATCTCTCAATGTTCCACTGATTAAAAACTCTAACTTTAATGTCCCGCATCATAAACATCTGCTTCATTATTGTATCTTTCTTTTACAGATCAAGTGATGGGTTGAATTTTGGATGCTGCAGATTTCCCTCAGCTGATTATTATGATCTCCGTATGACACAAATACAATATCTGCTCTTGGTGACTCTATCAGTAAAATTCTCTCAGTTTATCATTCTGAATCTGTAACTGAGACAATCATAGACGGTATTTCAGTTTTCAGAGTGAAAAGCACGAGGCATTTTTTGTTATAATGTAATTGTGGTTAACAGTTTCCCCATAGTTTAAATATCATGTATAAATAAGAAACTTTTCTCATTCCTTATCCATATTTGTTAATTCCTCTTTCTATTAAGGTCCTGTTTTCTCTTTCTGGTGTATGTAACAGATGTACAAATATTGACGGATTCCCTGTGCATGTGTTGTGTTGTGTTCTCAATGTGAAGCTCGATCGTTAAATTCACTTTTCTAACTTTAAAAAATAATGTCGCTGTAAAATATTCTCTGAATTTTTAAAATAAATATTGAATGAAAATTTAACCATCTCTGGCTTGGTTTAATTCCGTTTTCCAAAGCCCATCAACTCCGCCCCATATTCCATATTATACGGTTTCCCCTCTTTCCCAGACATGTCTGTTCCCCAGTCCTGTGCGGGATGTGTTTGAACTCAAGGCCGTTCAGTGAAAGAGTCACTGCGCCACCCAGTGGCCAATCCGTATAAAGACACCTTCATCTCTGCCTTTTTATGATAAAATCCAGAGACAGAGCGAGTGAAGAATGAGGAGAACCTCGGTGATTTCACTCATAAACTGGTCTGTCACTGACCGAGTTTCAGGTCATTCTAAAAAGCAAAGGCTCTATTTCATCAGAGGCCGATGCAGGACAGTGTGTGGCAGAAGATAGTTTCCTTTACACTGCCCCTTAAAAAAACCACGCTGCAGCGTGGGTTAACAGTGTGAATCTCTCTATATTTCGTCCGATGAAATACTTACAAGGCAGACATGCCACAAGCTAGATAGAGAACACATACAGAGCAGAGGTGCAAACCATGAGGTGAAACCAAGAGACTGAGGTGCAGTTCACATAAGCACATAATAGATTACAAATTTCCAAATTAAGGCGAGTGCTATGGGATAATTTGAGATGACCAATACTGTATTTAACTACAGACAATATAAAACTCACGTGGCAGATATCTCTGTGTAAGGACGGAACATTTATTTAAAACAAAAACAGAACTATCAGCTGCTTGGAGATGACCAAAAGGGTTAAGAAGCTCTGGAATAGAGCGGCAGGATCTTTCCGATGCATCTAACGTGTACCATCAATAACAGATCAATTATAGATTTTCGTACCGATCGTTTCGACCTCATGTTAGTTTAAGAATCAATTACGTTCAGTAAACATACATCAATAATAATTCCTGACAAGTTGCTCAGGCAATCGCATTTTACAACACAGCATAATGATATAGAAACATAGAACCATAGAAAATTACAGCTCAGAAACAGGCCTTTTGGCCCTTCTTGGCTGTGCCGAACCATTTTATGCCTAGTCCCACTGACCTGCACTTGGACCATATCCCGCCACACCCCTCTCATCCATGATAGAACCATAGAAAATTACAGCTCAGAAACAGGCCTTCATATCTCCTTCATCCATTTAAATCGGAGGCTGACTCATCTGTAATCAGTATCTGGGAGAATCAGGAAGGTGAGATAGAGTCATAGAGTCACAGAGGTATAAGCATGCAAACAGGCCCTTCGGCCCAACATGTCCATGCCGCCCTTTTTAACGACAAAGCTCGTCCTAATTGCCCGCGTTTGACCCATTACCCTCGATAGCCATGCAACTCTCTATGCGCTTTTTAAAAGACTGTCTGGCAGCTTGTTCCAGACACTCACCACCCTCTGTGTGAAAGAATTACCCCTCTGGACCCCTTTATATCTCTCCTCTCTCACCTTAAACTTATGCCTTCTCGTTTCAGGCTCCCCTACCTTTGGGAAAATATATTTACTATCAAGCTGATCTATGCGCCTTATTATTTTATAGACCTCTGTAAGATCACCACTCAGCCTCCTACGCTCCAGAAATTAAAAGCCCCAATCTATCCAACTACTCATTATAATTTAAACCATCAAGTCCCGGTAGCATCCTAGTAAATCTTTTCTGCACTCTTTCAAGATTAATAATACCCTTCCTATAATAGGGCGACCAGAACTGCACAAAGTATTCCAAGTGTGGCCGTACCAATATTTTGTACAACTTCAACAAGACGTCCCAACTCCTGTATTCAATTTTCTGACGAATGAAACCAAGCATGTCGAGTGCCTTCTTCACTGCTCTGTCCACATGTGACTCCACCTTCAATGAGCTATGAACATGTACCTGTTGATCTCTTTGTTCTAGAACTTTCCCCAACGCCCTACCATCCTGCTGGTCTAGTGGTAAGGGTTCAGCGCTTTCAGGGTCGCAGACTGGCTTCGATATATTAAGATTTAATGTTTTTGATAAACAAACTTGAATTACTTCCTGATCGAAAGCAACTCTGTCAGCATCAGTCGAGTGAGATTTTGCTTCCCAGTTGGAAAAGTCACATGGGCAACAGGCTGAGAACAAACACAGATAGTGAAAAGGGGGTGTTCGGATGCAAAGCACTGACGATGGATGTGGTGATACAGGGTAAAGTCTGGGTAATGGGTCAGATTTAACCGTGTGCACTGACAGAAAAATCACTCATTTGTGGATGAAAATCTCGGGCGAAATGACAAAAAACTTCTCACTGAATGAAACACTAAACTATTTGACTTCGACTGATTGTAAGCAGTTTTCATTCAGAAAACAGTAACTGTGAGATTAGCAAAGCGGGATGGAGACAGTCTCAGTTTGAGAGGTGATGCAGCAACGTTTAAAATTAATGAGAACCAATCAACGTTGTCCTTGTCCATCAATCCTTGTGTCAGTTAATCCATCCTGTCTTGCTCGCTATCACAGGGATTCTTTTCACTGTGTGATTCCCGTCCTAAATGCTGGAAAAACTCATCAGCTCAATTAATGTTTCATGCGAAACGAGAACAACTGAAATCAGAACCATTATGGAAATGTTCAAATGTGACCGGGGACCTTCCACATGTGAGGCCAACGTGACAACCACTACACTACAGAAACACGGCGATGCATGCATGTGAAACAGATCCGGCTAACTGGCGGAACAACTAAACTCGTTTCAAGGCTGTCAGTTACTCGCTTTGCATTGTCTCTGCTGGTTTTTCGAGTCAAAATGAATGATGATACATTCTACTGCATTCAATTCAAGTAATCACATGCTTTGACCAAAGGTGTTCAGAACGTTTATAGTAATTTAAGTGAAAATGTGACAGTGGGGGATTTGATCCCACTCCGCCATAAACATCACGATCCTAAATTTGTGTCTTAGACTTCCCAACAACGGCAGCAGCAGAAGTCATTGCTGTCAGAGCTGGTATTGGCAGTGAACAAAATCAATGGAGTTGAATTCGGTCACATGTCCCTTTGAGTCTCTTCTGCCATTTAAAATCAAGACGGATCCCCAGCTCAACGACCACCTCATTTCAGGAATCAAATCAATGAAACTTGATTCCACCCAGACAGGGAGAGAAGAGAAGGAACAAAAACAAAAGAGGGGAAATGGAGAGTTAGACTGAAAGAGGGAAAGACCAAGGCAGATGTCCAGAGAGAAAGAGGTAAATATAGAGACAGAGTGGGGTAGACATTGAACGGAACAGATACACTTCACCATTCCTTATGATTTCAAGAAAAAAACAAACTTGGAGCATTGGAAAGAGCAAATACTACAGCCCTGAAAAAGATTCTGGCAATGGTGCTGAAGAATTGTGCTTCAGCACTTGCCGCAACCTTAGCTAAGATGTTCCTCAGCTAGAACACGGGCATCTAACCGCCAATGGTACAATATGCCCAAGATTGCCCGCTTTACAAAACTCAGATCAAATCCAACACCGCCAATAACTACCAGTCTACTCTTGATCATCTGTAACGTGACGGAAGGGGCAATAAACAATGGTAACAGGAGGCACTCCAATGCAAACTGGAGGAACCGGATAAGTGTGTGGTGATCCATTTTGGCAGATCCAATGGGATGAAGCAGCAGTATAATATGAAGGGTACCATTCTTAGCAGTGTAGAGGATCAGAAGGACCTTGGGGTCCGGGTCCATAGGACTCTTAAATCGGCCTCGCAGGTGGAGGATGCGGTCAAGAAGGCGTACGGCGTACTGGCCTTCATTAATCGAGGGATTGAGTTTAGGAGTCGGGAGATAATGCTGCAGCTTTATAGGACCCTGGTTAGACCCCACTTGGAGTACTGCGCGCAGTTCTGGTCACCTCATTACAGGAAAGATGTTGAAGCCATTGAAAGGGTGCAGAGGAGATTTACAAGGATGTTGCCTGGATTGGGGGGCATGCCTTATGAGGATAGGTTGAGGGAGCTTGGTCTCTTCTCCCTGGAGAGACGAAGGATGAGAGGTGACCTGATAGAGGTTTACAAGATGTTGAGAGGTCTGGATAGGGTAGACTCTCAGAGGCTATTTCCAAGGGCTGAAATGGTTGCTACGAGAGGACACAGGTTTAAGGTGCTGGGGGGTAGGTACAGAGGAGATGTCAGGGGTAAGTTTTTCACTCAGAGGGTGGTGGGTGAGTGGAATCAGCTGACGTCGGTGGTGGTGGAGGCAAACTCGTTGGGGTCTTTTAAGAGACTTCTGGATGAGTACATGGGATTTAATGGGATTGAGGGCTATAGATAGGCCTAGAGGTGGGGATGTGATCGGCGCAACTTGTGGGCCGAAGGGCCTGTTTGTGCTGTGGCTTTCTATGTTCTATGTTCTATGTAACATTTACTGATAAAAGTTTATTAATGAAACAGAACATGGTTAAAACAAACAGAAAATGACTTGAGGATCAAAGACAACCAGAGTAAAAGGATGTTCACAATGTTCTGGACACAAATATGGTTTCTCTTTAATTCATCTGTAGCCTGTTCCCTGCCCTCTTTGTGGAACACCTCCGCTCAGTCCACAAGCATGACCCTGACCTTCCGCTTGCCATTAGAATTCACCACCTTGCTCTCACACTCACATTTCTGTCCTCGGCCTGCTGCAATGTTCCGGAGAAGCCCAACACAAGCTGGACAAACAGCCCCTCATCTTCCGATGAGGCACTTTACAGCCTCCTGGACTCAACATTGAGTTCAACAACTTCACACCCTGAACTCTCTCCTCCATTTTGATTTGTTTTTTATTTGCTGAGTGCCAGTCTGCATCTTGTTTTCATGTTTTTTTGCTTCCAGACAGAGCTGTCCTTTATTCTGCCATTAACACTTACCAATGCTTTGTTTCTTTACGATGTGGAGATGCCGGCGTTGGACTGGGGTAAACACCGTAAGAGTTTTAACAACACCAGGTTCCTGTTGGACTTTAACCTGCTGTTGTTAAAACTCTGATTGTTTCTTTATTACAACCATTACCTCTCCCTTTGCCTTTTGTTCCAGGACATTTTTGTCATTTAATCTCACCCGTCCTCTAACCAATCCCTGACTCTCCCTTTAGTTCTACCTGCCCCTCCCCCCTTTCTCAGCAGCATCAAACCCATCACATTTCTCCCTCTCTTTCGTTCTGAAGTAGAGTTACATTGGACGTGAAACATTCTCTGTTTCTCTCTCCACAGATGCTGCCAGACCTGCTGTGTTTTTTCAGTTCTTTCTGTATTTATTTTAAATCTACCTTAGTCATAGGAAAAGCACTCTTTACTATCCAGGATAAAATAAATGTCCTTCATCAGCTTTTGTGGATCATTTCAGTGGAAATGCGCTCTCCCAAGCTCAAAGAGCATCAGCCCACTGGAAGCAAAGTTGGGAGACCGGCCAGTCCAGCAGAAAGAAACCCTCCGACCCTCCCACTTCACCAACTGTCAGAACGAACACTGTTCAGTCCTGGATGTGATTAACAGCAGCAATAACAGCAGAATCCAACACCAGTAATCACTTGTGAATTCGCTGGTGTCTCAGCAGGAGGGATGAATCACTAAATCCTTTCCCACACTGAGAGCGGGTGAATGGCCTCTCCCCGGTGTGAACTCGCTGGTGTTCTCGCAGGTTGCATGAATCACTGAATCCCTTCCCACACAGAGAGCATGTGAACGGTTTCGCTCCGGTGTGAACTCGCTCATGTTTCCGCAGGTTGGATGAAGTTCTGAAGCTCTTTGTGCAGTGAGAGCAGGTGAACAGTCGCTCCTCAGTGTGAATGCGCTGGTGGGACACCAGATCCTGAGACCTTTTGAAGCCACTCCCACAGTCAGAGCATTTAAAGGGTCGCTCATTGGTGTGAACTCGCTGGTGTTCCCACAGGTAGGTTGATGTTGTAAACCTCTTTGTGCAGTGAGAGCAGCTGAACGGTCTCTCCTCAGTGTGAATGCGCGGGTGGACCAACAGTTGATGAGAACTTTTGAAATCTTTCCCGCAGTCAGAGCATTTAAAGGGTCGCTCATTGCTGTGATTGACTTTGTGACTGCAAGCTGGATAAATCACTGCATCCCCTCCCACACACACAGCAGGTGAATGGCCACTCCCTCGTGTGAACTCGTTGGTGATTCCGCAGGTTGGATGATCTTCTAAACGTCTTTGTGCAGTGAGAGCAGCTGAACGGTCTCGCCACAGTGTGAATGCGCTGGTGGGACACCAGATCCCGAGAGCTTTCGAAACCAGTCCCACAGTCAGAGCATTTAAAGGGTCTCTCACTGGTATGAGTGAGATTGTGACTCAGCAGATTGGATGACCGAGTGAATTCCTTCCCACACACAGAGCAGGTGAACGGCCGCTCCCCAGTGTAATTGCATTGATGAGTTTCCAGCTGAGATGGGAACCTGAATCCCTTCCCACAGTCCCCACATTTCCACAGTTTCTTCATGATGCGGGTGTCCTTGTGACTCTCCAGGTTAAACAATCAGTTAAATCTCACACAGAACGTGGGTACAGTCTCTCCCCGCTGTGAATGCTGTGATGTATTTTCAGGCTGTGTAACTGGTTAAAGCTCTTTCCACACTCACTGCACTGGAACACTCTCACTCTGGTGTGTTTGTGTCTCGGTGCTTTCCAGTCACACTGATGTTTAAACATTCTGAAGCAGAAAAAACAGAGAAATATTTCTCCTTCTAGATTCAAAGGTCGATGATGTTGAGGTCCAGATGAATTGAGCGACTGTCAGATCTTGATGTGATGTTTGGTTTGGGATTTCCGTCTATGGATCTTAACCTTCTGATATCCTGTAAAGGAGTTTGCGGCAGAAATCACAGTCAGTACAGGATCAAAATTCAGAACTAGAATTCTAGTTTCTAAGGAACATTCTTTCCCCACGCATTCCCCTAAATCTGTAAATTGGTTAAGATACAGGGGGTTGTGATTGGTCATGTTCTCGAACTTGCTGCCTGTGAGGGGAGTCAAGCAGAGATGGTCAGTAATTTTGAATGTGATTGGATGGGTGCTGCAGGGTTACAGAATGGGACCCACTCCAGACGGACAGGATTGCTCAGCAGGGTCTGGAGTTGTCCAATGAACTCCTCCTGTGCTGTAATGACTCTGACTGGAAATATATAACGTAGCTACAGTACAATATTACAAGACTAGAAATAATAATAAATGTCCTTTATTGCAGAACCATCTGATATTTATCACATAACAACACTGGTCATATTTCTGTTCTCAGAGTTTTAAAGCACAGCAAGAGGCCCTTTGGCCCATCGAATTTGTGCCAGCTCTCAAGCATCGATCTGTTCTAATCCCACCTTCCACCATTTGATCAGTAGTAGCCTTGTAAGCGATGGCATTTCAAGTGCTCATCTAAATGCTTCTTAATGTTGAGCGTTCCCACCTCTACCACCCTTTCAGGCAGTGAGTTCCTGATTCCATAACCCTCTGGGTGAAAATCTTTTCCCTCAATTCCCCTCTAAATCTCCTGCCCCTCCCCTTAAATCTGGAAGTTGACCCAGCGACTAAAGTTACTTGAACTAAGGGTTCATATTTTTGTCCACCCCAATCAGGGCCCCCTCAGCCTTCTCTGAATTAGGGAAAACAATTCCAGCCTCACCAGCCTCTCTTCATGGCTGAAACTTTCCAGCCCAGGCAGCATCCTGGTGAATCTCCTCTGCACCTTCTCGAGCGCCATCACATCCTTGCTAAAATGTGGCGACCCGAATTGCAGACAGTACTAGGTCGCTCCGGTGAGAACAAACCAAGTTTCTCCAACCTCTCCTCATAGCTAATGCCCTCCACACCAGGCAACATCCTGGTAAATCTTTTCTGTACCCTCTCCAAAGCCTCCCACATCCTTCTGGTAGTGTGGCGACCGGAATTGAACACTATATTCCAAGTGAAGCCTAAGCTTCTCTAAAGCTGCAACATGAATTGCCAATTTTTAAACTCAATGCCTCAGCCAATGAAGGCAAGCATGCCGTATGTCTTCTTGACTACCTTCTCCACCTGCATTGCCACTTTCAGTGACCTGTGTACCTGTCCACCCAGATCCCTTTGCCTATCAATGCTCTAAAGGGTTCTGCCATTTACTGTATATTTCCTATCTGTATTAGACATCCCAAAATTCATTACCTCACATTTGTCCAGATTAAACTCCATCTGCCATCCAACCGATCTATATCCTGCTGTATCCTCTGATGGTCGTGAACACTATCCACAAATCCACCAACCTTTGAGTCGTCCGCAAACCAGTTACATTTGTCAAAGGCCTTACTGAAATCCATGTAGACAACATCCACTGCCCTACCCTCATCAATCATCTTCATCACTTCCTTGAAAAACTCAATCAATTTAATGAGACACGACCTCCCCTTCACAAAACCATGTTGCTTCTTGCTAATACATCCACTTGTTTCCAAGTGGGAATAAATCCTATCTTGAAGAATCCACTCCAATAATTTCCCTACCACTGATGTAATGCTCAGCAGCCTGTAATTACCTGGATTGTTCTTGCTACTCTTCTTAAACAAAGGAACAAGATTGGCTATTCTCCAATCCTCTGGGACCTCCTCTGTATGTGGAGATGCCAGCGTTGGACTGGGCTAAACACAGTAAGAAGTCTAACAACACCAGCTTAAAGTCCAACAGGTTTATTTGGTAGCAAATGCCACTAGCTTTCGGAGTGCTGCCCCTTCGTCAGGTGGAGTGGGAGATGTGCTCACAAACAGGACATACAGAGACACAAACTCAATTTACAGAATAATGATTGGAATGCTAATCAACACTAATACAGCTAATCAAGTCTTAAAGGTACAGACAATGTGAGTGGAGGGAGCATTAAGCACAGGTTAAAGAGATATGTATTGTCTCCAGACAGGAGAGCTAGTGAGATTTGCAAGTCCACCTGACGAAGGGGCAGCGCTCCGAAAGCTAGTGGCATTTGCTACCAAATAAACCTGTTGGACTTTAACATGGTGTTGTTAAACTTCTTACTGTGTTTACCTCCTCTGTAGCCAGTGATGATACAAAGATTTCTCTCAAGGCCCCAGCAATTTCCTCCCTTGCCTCTCTCGGTATTCTGGGGTAAATCCCATCAGGCCCTGGGGACTTGTCTATCTTAATGTTTCTCAAGAACCCCAATACCTCCTCCTTTTTGATCTCAACATGACTCAAACTATCTACACATCCTTTCCCAGACTCATCATCCACCAAGTCCTTCTCTTTGATGAATACGGACGCAAAGTACTCATTTAATACATCGCCATTTCCTCTGCCTCCGTGCATAGATTCCCTCCACTGTCCTTGAGTGGGCCAACCCTCTCCCTGTTGCTCTTTATATATGTATAAAAAGCCTTGGGATTTTCCTTAATCCTGCTGCCCAATGCTTTCTCGTGACCCCTTTTAGCCCTTAGACTTGGGTGAAAGGACTGAGGGGATGGTTGCTAAATTTGCTAATGGCATAAAGATAGGTGGGAAAGTTGTGAAGACGACATAAGGAGATTTCTTTTATTTCTTTATTGTGTTTCTTCATTTTTCTTCCTCCCTCCCACTCTTTCCCCCTTCTTTATTCCCCTTCCCTGACCTTTTCTCCCCCTTTGCTAAATCTTACCTCGTCCCATTCATTCCACCCCCATGCTCCCCCCCCCCCCCCCCCCCCCACCCGCCCCACAAATCCCAAACATCTTCATTTTAGCTTCTCTGTCTTTTGGCCATTCACACCCTTTATTCTCTCTGTGGACAGCTATGAGCAGTCTTTTCCCCTGGTTTCTGTGGCTATGACTCATCTTTAATTCCCTCACCCGGCAGTATAAACATCTCCCACTTTCTCTGCCTTTTAGCTTTAACAAAGGGCCGTCTGGACTCGAAACATCAGCTCTTTTCTCTCCTTACAGATGCTGCCAGACCTGCTGAGATTTTCCAGCATTTTCTCTTTTTGGTTACAAAAATATATCGATAGGTTAAGACCGGGGCAAAGATCTGCCAAATGGAATATAATGTGGCAAAAAGTCAAATCATCCATTTTGGCAGGAAGAATAAAAGAGAAGCTTATCATTTAAATGGTGTGAGATTGCAGAGCTGGGATTGCAGAGGGATCTGGGTGTCCCAGTGCGTGAATCACAAAAGGCCGGTATACAGGTACAGCAAGGAATTGGGAAAGCTAATAGACTGTTACTGTTTATTGCGAAGGGAATTTAATAAAAAAGTAGGAAGGTTATGCTTCAGTTATACAGGATATTGGTGAAACCATCTGGAGTACTGTGTACAATATGGCTCTCACTTCGGAAAGATGTAAACACATTGGAAACAGCTCAGAGAAGGTTTACTGGACTAATACCTGAAATGGCTGGTTTGTCTAATGAGGAATGATTGGACAGGTTAGACTTGTATCTACTGGAGTTTAGAAGAGTAAGAGGCGGCTCGATTAAAACAAATAACAGGAGAACTTCTTCCTCTCAGAGGGTCTGAATGTCTGGAACTCTCTTTCTCAAAGGGCAGTGGACGCAGAGTCTCTGAATCTTTTGAAGGCAGAGCTGGATAGATTCTTAATAAGCAAGGGGGTGAAAGTTTATCGGGGGGTCGGCGGGAATGTGAAGTTGAGGTTACAATCAGATCAGCTGTGCACGTATTGAATGGTGGAGCAGGCGTGAGGGACGTACCCCTGTTCTGAATGTGCATATTCATTTGTTATCACATCCTGTACAATAGATTGTAGCATTTTCCCTCCGGCTGATGTCAGGCTGATGGGTCTGTGGTTCCCCGTTTTCTCTCTCCCTCCTTAAACAGTGGGGTTTCATTTACCACCTTCCAATCTGCAGCAAAAATTCCACAATCTATAGAATTTGGAAAGATGACCACCAATGTATCCACTATCTCCACAGCCACCTCTTCCAACACTCTGGGATGTAGATCAGCAGCTTTTTGGGGATTTATTCACTTCCAACCCCATTAATTTCTCCAGTGCTACTTTTTCACTAATACTAATCTCTTTCAGTTCCTCATGCTCACTACTCCCTCTGCGTGCTTTGCGAGCCTTCCAAACATAATTGCGAACAAAATATCTTTAAACTTCCAAACACCCTTTCACTCTGTGATCCTTGAGAAATCCAAAGCCAGATATTCGCAACAAGGTTAAAAGATTATCAGCCCACTGGAGGCAAAGTGGTGAGACCGGCCAGTCCAGCAGACAGAGAGCCTCCAATTCTCCCCAGTGACCAACTGTGAGAATGAACAAAATGCAGTCCTGGATGTAACTGAGAGCAGAAACAGTAACAGCAGAATCCAACCCCTGGAATCACATGTGAACTTGCTGGTGTCTCCGCAGATTGGATAACTGAGTGAATCCTTTCCCACACTGAGAGCAGGTGAACGGTCTCTCCTTGGTGTGAACTCGCTGGTGTGTCTGAAGAGTGGATAACTGAGCAAATCCCTTCTCGCACTGAGGGCAGGTGAACGGCCTCTCCCCAGTGTGAAACCGTTGGTGTGTCTTCAGATGGGATAACTGAGTGAACCCATTCCCACACTGAGAGCAGGTAAACGGCCTCTCCCGCGTGTGAACTCGCTGATGTGTCCGCAGGCTGGATGACTGACTGAATCCCTTCCCACACTGAGAGCAGATGAATGGTCTCTCCTCATTGTGAACTCGCTGGTATGTCTGCAGGCTGGATGACTGAGTGAATCTCTTCCCACAATGAAAGCAGATGAATGGCCTTTCCTCATTGTGAACTCTCTGGTGTGTCTGCAGAGTGGATAATCGACTGAGTCCATTCCCACACTGAGAACAGGTGAACGGTCTCTCCCCAGTGTGACTGCGTCGATGAGTTTCCAGGTGAGAAGGGTATCTAAATCCTTTCCCACAGTCCCCACATTTCCACCGTTTCTCCATGGTGCAGGTGTCCTTGTGACTCTCCAGGTCGGACAAACAGTTGAAACCTCATCCACACACAGAACACGGGTACAGTCTCTCCCCGCTGTGAATGCTGCGATTTCTTTTAGGCTGTGCAACTGAAGCGTTTTCCACATGCAATGCACTGGAACACTCTCACTCTGGTGTGTGTCAGATTCGGTGCTTTCCAGTCACACTGATGTTTAAAATATGAAGCAGACAGAGCAGAGAAACATCTCTCCTTCGAGATTCAAAGGCTGATGATATTCAGGTCCCGATGAATTGAGTGACTCTGTCAGATGTTGATGTGACATTTGGTCTGAGATTTTTGTCTGTAAATCCTCACCTTCTAGATATCCTGTAAAAGGAGTTTACAAAAGTCATCACAGTCAGTACAGGATCGAAATTCAGAACAGACAATTCTAGTTTCTATGGAACATTCTTTCCTCTCTCATTCCCCAAAAGCTGTGACTCTCCATCCCACACACTCTCCCTCCATTCTCACTCTGCTGTATCTAATATTCACCATCCCAATTCTCCTGAAGGGGCTGATTGAGGCTGATTGACAGATCCATGCTCACTGCTTCCTGTCCTGGACACAGAGAGCTGAAAATCTCCATGCAGGCGGCCAGACAGATATATGTCTTTGTAGAGTCATAGAGGAAACAGGCTCTTTGGCCGAACTTGTCCATGCCACCTTTTTTTTTAAACCCCTAAGCTAATCCCAATTGCCCGCATTTGGCCCATATCCCTCTATACCCATCTTACCCATGTCACTGTCGAAATGCTTTTTAAAAGACAAAATTGTACCTGCCTCTACTACTACCTCTGGCAGCTTGTTCCAGACACTCACCACCCTGTGTGAAAAAGTTGCCCCTCTGGACCCTTTTGTATCTCTCCTTCCTCCCCTTAAACCTATGCCCTCTAGTTTTAGACTCCCCTACCTTTGGGAAAATATATTTACGAGCTAGCTGATCTATGTCCCTCATTGTTTTATAGACCTTTATAAGATCACCCGTCAGCCTCCTACGCTCCAGGGAAAAAAGTTTCAGTCTATCCAGCCTCTCCTTATAATTCAAACCACCAAGTCTGGGTAGCATCCTAGTAAGTATTTTCTACACTCTTTCAAGTTTAATAATATCCTTTCTATAATAGGGTGACCAGAACTGTACACAGTATTCCAAGTGTGGCTTTACCAATATCTTGTGCAACTTCAACAAGACATCCCAACTCCCGTATTCATTGTCCTGACCAATGAAACCAAGCATGCCGAATGCCTTCTTCACCACTCTGTCCACCTGTGACTCCACTTTCAAGGAGCTATAAACCTGTACCCCGAGATCTCTTTGTTCTGTAACTCTCCCCAACGCCCTACCATTAACTGAGTAAGTCCTGCCCTGGTTCAATCTACCAAAATGCATCACCTTGCCTTTATCTATATTAAACTCCATCTGCCATTCGTCAGCCCACTGGCCCAATAAATCAAGATCCCATTGCAATCTGAGATAACCTTCTTCACTGTCCACTATGCCACCAATCTTTGTGTCATCTGCAAACTTACTAACCATGCCCCCTATATTCTCATCCAAATCATTAATATAAATGACAAATAACAGTGGACCCAGCACGGATTCCTGAGGCACACCGCTGGTCAACCCTCTACAACCACCCTCTGGCTTCTATCAAGAAGCCAATTTTGTATCCATTTAGCTACCTCACCCTGGGTCCCGTAAGAATTAACCTTATGCAACAACCTACCAGGCAGTACCTTGTCAAAGGCCTTGCTAAAGTCCATGTGGACAACATCGACTGCACTGCCCTCATCTACCTTCTTGGTTACCCCTTCAAAAAACTCAATCAAATTTGTGAGACATGATTTTCCACTCACAAAACCATGCTGACTGTCCCTAATCAGTACTTGCGTCTCTAAATGCCTGTAGATCCTGTCTCTCAAAATACCTTCCAACAACTTACCCACCACAGATGTGAGGCTCACCGGCCTATAGTTCCCAGGCTTTTCCCTGCAGCCCTTTTTAAACAAAGGCACAACATTTGCCACCCTCCAGTCTTCAGGCACCTCACCTGTGACTATCGATGATACAAATACCTCAGCTATGATTGAACTAAAAATATATTTAATGGATAGGATGGCTCCAGTTGGTGAAGATACAGGGCGTTGCGATTGATGATGGTCTTGAACTTGCTGCCTGTGGGGGTAGTCAAGCAGAGATGATCAATAATTTCTCAATGAGATTAGATGGGTGCTGCAGGGTTACAGAATGGGACCCACTCCAGACGGACAGAATTGCTCGACAGACAGTTTATAGTTTATTTTTGATAATTTATTAATTAGTGTCACAAGGATGCTGACATTAACACTGCAATGAAGTCACTGTGAAAATCATGAAAAACTATGAAATTACTGTGAGAGTCGGTATGGACTCGAGTTATCCAATGGACTCCTTCTGTGCTGGAATGACTCTATGACTGGAAATATATAACGTAGCTACAGGACTATATTACAAGACTGGAAATAATAAATGCATTTATTACAGGACCAGAAGTAAATCTGTCCCATATAATAACGATGTGGAGATGCCAGCGTTGGACTGGGGTAAACACAGTAAGAAGTTTAACAACACCAGGTTAAAGTCCAACAGGTTTATTTGGTAGCAAAAGCCACACAAGCTTTCGGAGCTCTTAGCCCCTTCTTCAGGTGAGTGGGAATTCTGTTCACAAACAGAGCTTATAAAGACACAGACTCAATTTACATGAATAATGGTTGGAATGCAAATACTTACAACTAATCAAGTCTTTAAGAGACGAAACAATGTGAGTGGAGAGAGCAACAAGACAGCCTAAAAAGATGTGTATTGTCTCCAGACAAGACAGCCAGTGAAACTCTGCAGGTCCACGCAACTGTGGGAGTTACAAATAGTGTGACATGAACCCAATATCCCGGTTGTCGTTCATCCACACTGCTAAGGCACCAGCGAGTTCACAAGTAACCGGAACATGTACATAACTAGAATTACCAGCAATTGGCTAAACCTCCTTTGACAGCACCTTCTCCAACATGGATAAGGGCAGTTTATGCCCAGAAACCCCACTACCTGCATTTACTCTTCAGAATCTCGCACTATTTTGACTTGGTAGTATACTGCTCTGCCTTCATAATCACTTAGCCAAAATCCTAAAACTTATTTCCGAGCAACACAGTACAGTGGCACAGGGTGGCACAGTGGTCAGCACTCCTGTCTCACAGCACCAGGGACCCAGGTTTGATTCCAGCTTTGGGTGACTGTGTGGAGTTTGCACGTTCTCTCTGTGACTGCATGAGTTTCCTTCAGGTGCTCCGGTTTCCTCCCACACCCCAAAGGTGTACAGGTTAGGTGGATTGGCTATGCTAAATTGCCCCTTAAATGCAGGGGGATGCAGGTTACCTCAGGATTACAAGTTGTTTTGAGATTGAAAGCGACATTTGGAGGTGATCGTTTTCCTGCATCCTTTGAGTTGGTGAAGGTTGTGGTTTGGCAGGTTCTGTCAAAGTTCTTGTCCAGTTGTAGATGTATAAAGTCCTTACCATTCATTCCCTCCCTGTTTCATCTTCATCTTTCTCCTCTCATTGAGGCTGAATTCTTGTGTAGATCTGGATGGGTGGCAGGTTTCCTGCATTGAAGGACATTAACAAACCATTTGGGTTTTTAATCACAATCCAGCAGCTTCCGGAGTCACTTCTTCCTTGTGCCGGCTCCACAAATTACCAAATTCATTCAGCTCAATTTCACAACCTGCCTTTGTGTTTATCACTGTTTTTTCTCCTCTTTAAATTAATTGGCAGACTCGATAAATCCATGAGCCATGTACATATTCAGTGTGAGAGATTGCAACCCCTGAAGGAGCTGCTTCTCCACTTTTAGTTACACTTCTGTTCTGCCCCATGCTCCAGTGAAGGAGACTGGGGAGGGCAGAGGATCTTTTCCTGGATCTGCTCTTGGGGCTGGTTAAAACAGTAATTTGTAGTTCAGCAGAGGGTAACTTGGCTGTGGGCCCCTCTTCTGTGGTTTCACAGTAACTTCATTACAGTGTTACTGTCAGCCTTACTTGTGACTAATAAAAATAAACTTTAACTTTCTTGTCCGTGCTCGTGTGGTCCTGGAGAGGGAGCAGACAGTGTCGACTGGAACACTCGATATCTTCCACAACTCAGGGTACAGAGTGTCTCACAAACACTGGAAACAAAGTTCTGGTTTAGTTCAGATGGAAGTTCGATTGGTTCACAAGATTGGGGAAACAAGATTTGAAATAATATTCCGTGGAAACTAGAATTGTTTGTTCTGAATTTCTGTCCTATACTGACAGTGATACCGACTCTGTCAATGTCTTTTACAAGGTCCACAAGGGCGATGAATTGCAGATGGGAAACTGAAACCAAACATCACATCAAGATCTGACAGAGTCACTCAATTCATCAGAACCTGAATACCATCGACCTTTAAATGTGGAAGGAGAAATGTTTGTCTGTTCTGGTGGTGTGGAACAATTTCAAACATCAGTGTGACTGGAAAAGCACCGAGACACAGACCTGAGTGAGAGTGAACTGACTGGAAAGAGCTTTAACCAGTTACACAGCCTGAAAGAAACATCACACCATTCACAGCAGAGAACCATAAGACCATAAGAATTAGGATCAGAATTAGGCCATTGGACTCATCGGGTCTGCTCCTCCATTCAATGAGATCACGACTGATCTGATATGACAATCCAATTTTCTGCCTTGTCCCATAACCCTTAATAGCCTTACTTCGAAGCAATACACATGCTGTGTGTGGACAAGGCTTGAACAGACAAGAACACCTGCACCATGGAGAAACCATGGAAATGTGGGGACTGTGGGAAGGGATTCAGTTACCCATCGCTGCTGGAAATGCATCGGCGCAGTCACACTGGGGAGAGACCATTCACCTGCTCCATGTGTGGGAAGGGATTCATTCAGTCATCCCACCTGCTGACCCACCAGCAAGTTCACATTGAAGAGAGGCTTTTTAACCATGCTGACGGTGATCACAGCTCTAAAAGCCCTGAGGACCTGGTCACGCACCAATCTATTCACACCGAGAAACAGTTCTGCTGCTCTTACTGTGGGAAGTTATTTAAGCGATCACAGAATCTCATTGAACACAAACGCACTCATACTGGGGAAAGGCCGTTCACCTGCTCTGTGTGTGGGAAGGGATTCACACGATCATCCCACCTCGCTACACACCGACTGGTTCACACTGATAACAGACCTTTCAAATGTTCCGAATGTGAGAAGAGTTATAAAACCACAAGTGATCTGCTGATACACCAGCGAGTTCACAATGAGGAGAGGCCATTCAGATGTACAGTGTGTGGGAAGGGATTCACTCTGTTATCCAGCCTCCAGAAACACCAGCGAGTTCACACTGGGGAGAGGTCGTTCACCTGCTCCTTGTGTGGAAAAGGATTCATTTATTTAACCAGCCTCAGATCACACCAACTTGTTCACTCGGATAAGAAACCTTTCAGATGTTCTGAATGTGAGAAGAGCTTTAAGACCTCAAGTGTTCTGCTGAGACACCAACAAGTTCACACTGGGGAGAGACCGTTCACCTGCTCTGACTGTGGAAAGGGATTCACTCGCTCATCCAACCTGCGAACACACCAGCACATTCACACCGGGGAGAAACCGTTCACTTGCTCTGAGTGCAGAATGGGATTTTCTCACTCACCCCACCTGCTGAGACACCAACACACTCACAATGGAGAGAGACCGTTCACCTTCTCTGAGTGTGAGATGGGATTCACTCAGTCAACCCATCTTCTAACACACCAGCAAATTGGCAAGTGTCTGGAGGAATTGGATTCTGCTGTTATTGCTGCTGTTAATCACATCCAGGACTGAACGATGTTCATTCTGACAGTTGGGGTGTGTTTTCGCTGATGTTAGTGATCGCTATAACTGGGCTGGAGTTTATTACTCTGGATAAATGTCAAATTAACTAATATTGTTTAAGACACAAAGCTGAGACCTTCATTTCTTCAGGACAAGAAAAGATTAATCAATGTCTTGTTACCAATTGCTGCATTTTTGTGACCTTTTCTCCTTTCTCGTTCTAGATTATTTCAGTTTTCATACCTTGTTACTCTCCTGGACAAGTCCCAGCTCCCCATACCTTCCAGAGTGTCTTTCCTGGCCTTGGAATCCATGGAAGGCATCAGTAACACATCCGTGATCACCAAACACAAATCACAGTTGTTTTCACTGATCCACTTCTTTCCCCAGTCATTCAGGATGGTGATGTTTGTGGAGCTTTCTCTTGTCCACCACCATTCACGACTGGATGTGGGAGGACTGCAGCTCTGATCTGATCCGTTGTTTGTGGGATCGCTTGGTCCTGCCTGGAACATGCTGCCTCTGCTGTTTAGCGTGCTTATAGTCCCATGTTATAGAGTCACCAGATTGGAATCTCAGTTTTAGGGTGCCCAGTGCTGCTCCTGACTTGTTCTCCTACACTCCATCTTGAACTAGGGGAGGTGATGACTTGGTGGTATTATTGCTGAACTATTAATCCAGAAACTCAGCTAATGATTTGGGGACCGGGTTTCAAATCCTGCCACATCAGTTGGTGGAATTTGAATTCAATGAAAAAAATCTGGAATTAAGAATTTATTGATGACCATGAAACCATTGTTGATTATCGTAAAAAAACCATCTGGTTCACTAATGCCCTTCAGGGAAGGAAATCTGCTCTCCTTACCCGGTCTGGCCTACATGTGACTCCCTCTGAAATGGCCTCGCAAGTCACTCAGTTCAAGGGCAACAAGGACTGGGCCATAAATGCTGGCCATCCAGCAATGCCCATTTCCCACGAATGAATAAAAAAGAATTTCAAGTTGAGGACTCCCAGGATGACTCACTTGCACTGTCCACCTCTGTGCTGCTCCCTCTACTCAGGTCTGAACTGCTGGTAGGACAGGATATTCTGGCAGGAAGAATAAAAGGGAAGCAGATTATCTAAATGGTGAGAGATTGTCGAGCTCTGAGATGCAGAGGGATCTGGGTGTTGTAGAGATTGAATAAACTGGGATTGTTCTCCCTGGAAAGATGGAGGCTGAGGCACGACCTGATAGACGTTTATAAAATTATGAGGGGTGTGGATAGGGTGAACAGTTGGGAGCTTTTTCCCAGGGCAGAAATGACAATTACAAGGGGACAGAAGTTCAAGACAAGGGAGAAAGGTTCAGTGGAGATGTGCAGGGGAAGGTTTTTTTTACACAGAGGGTGGTGGGGGCCTGGAATGCACTGCCAAGTGAGGTGGTTGAGGCAGATACCTTAGCGACATTTAAGATTTATCTTGATAAACACATGAACAGACGGGGAATAGAGGGATATAAGCGGTTGGTCTTGATAGGACAATGTGATCAGCGTTGGCCGAAGGGCCTGTTCCTGTGTTGTTCTTTGTTCTTTGCATGAATCACAAAAAGCTGGTAAGCAGGTAAAGCAAGTAATTAGGAAAGCTCTCATTTGTGAGAGGAATTGATTACATAAATATGGAGGTTATGCTTCAGTTATCCAGAGCACCAGTGAGACCACATCTGGAGTACGGTGTACAGTATTGGTCATCTTGTTTAAGCAAGGAGGTAAATACATTGGAAGCAGTCGATTGACCAGACTAATGCTAGAAATGTGTGGATTATGGGTAAAGCTTGGACAGGCTCGGTTTGTGTCTGCTGGAGTTTAGAAGAGTAAGATAAATTTGATCGAAACATGGAAGATCCTGAAGGGTCTTGACAGGTTGATGTGGAGAGGATGTTTCCTCTTCTGTGAGAATCTAGAGCTCGGGGTCCCTGTTTAAAAATAAGGGTTCGCACATTTAAAACAGAGATGAGGTGAAATATTTTCTTTCAGAGGGTCGTGAACCTCTTCTGAAAAGGCGGTGGGAGCAGAATCTTTGAAGATTTTTAAGGCAGATGTAGATAGATTCTTGGCAAGCAAGTGGGTGATAGATTATTGGGGGCAGGCAGGATGCAGATTTAAGGTTACTATCAGATCAGCCCCGATCTGATTAAATGGTGGAGCAGACTCAAGGGGCCAAATAGCTGAATCCTGCTCCTTGTTCCTGTGAGACATTGGCAGTAAGATATGATTCAAAGTATGACTCAGCCTGTTGCTTGACTGGACTGTTTGACTGTAGGAATAGTCATGTTTAATAGTTTGTAGCTTAGTTATGTGTAATGATCAAGTAATTGAAGGTTATTAATCAATTAACCTGATACGATATTCTGCTTAATTATAATATATTAGTATCATGTAACTGGCTTTGTCAGTAACTGCATCCTTATTTGACAAGTGAAATACATCACATGACCCGAGGCTGGTGTAAACCTACACTTTTATACTTTAATTACAGAGTCCTGTGGATCCCATCAACTCTGGATGAGCTGAGGTCTGGAACTGTTAACCCCTCAGCCATTAATTAACGGTTATACTTGAATTAGAGGCCATATTGTGTGACGAAATCAGCTGTGAAGTTTCAAACCTTCAGCATTGTATCGTAAATTAGTTTAAACTTTTAACTTGTAATATCTTAAAAGAAGCAATCACTTTCCTTCACACTATATAACCATCATTGGTTTGAAAAATTAAAGGTTTCAGTTTAATTTTCGTAGCGCAGTAGTTATTCTGACTCATTAGTTTTGAACATTTATCAATTGAATTTATTATGCTGTATTTCTATGTGTTTCCTGCTATCTCACCTTTTACACACTGATTTGATGCCACTATCTTTGGATTTCAGATCTGAAGTAACTTTGTAATTTCTGTATTAGTTTAAGGCTGTGTGTCATTTTGTGTCCTTTTAATTAACTGTGTTCCAAGCTCTGGCAACCACTACAAAAACCAGCAAGCACTTTCTTTAACCAAAATATACTGAGAGTCACCTGCCCCAATGAGAACTCTAAAAGTTCGACACATCAATGCGACATTTGAGACAATGAACCCAAATGTTAACCATTGGGATTTGACACCATAAACTTGCTTTTCTCAAATAAGTGACAAAGAAGATATCTTTATGCCTCCATTATCTCAGTAGGAAGCCATAACATTTAATGAAATCACAGAAAAGGCAACTAAACCCAACAATTGTAATTGACTTTAAGTCTTACATTTAAGTTGAGGTGAACCCACGTCTTTCAGAAAATCTCTGCCAACTTTGGCACAAGCCCCCAGCTGTTAGCCAGGAATTCTTTGCAGGATTAACTTGGGAACAGTGTGCGTTTATCATTTCTGGAACCTAGGTCAATGCGGGGGGGTCTGTCTGGTTTTATCATTGACTCTTCTGTAGCAATTTGACACAACTGAATAGCTTGCTCAGGATAGAGAGCTCTGAATCTAGGGTATTACCTCTGTTCTGCAGAACAAGTAACTATACTCTGTCTATTATTGCAGTGCTGTAATAAAGTCAGTTAAAGACAATCTGGTGTTGGGAGTTTGATGATCTGATGTATGAAACCACAAGATTCAATATTTAGAGTCAACAAGATGAACAAGGAAACACATCAGGGCCCAAAGCTCCAGCTGGATATTCACAGGAGAAAGTCTGTTACTCAACATCTTGAGTGGACAGAACAGAGAAAGGTCCCAACTGTAAGAAACCCTCCAAACATTTGTAAATATATTTCAAATGTTGACAGGTCCCAATCCCCAGTTTCCATTAAATTGAAATCAATGAAAGATCTGAGACAGACAGTTGGGTTGAAGGCAGTGCGGGGCCCACATGGACTGAGAAACCAAATCCAGGGAGCACTAACACCGAGACACCAAATCCAGGCAGCATTTGTACTTTGATGTTGATTTATCAGGTAGAAGTTGTTTGCAATAAATCCCCAATTTTAAATTAAACCTACAAGATTTAACTATCTGGCTAGAATGAACATTCTAATTGGTAAATTCAAAAGATTTATTAACCATTAAAAGGTAACAAGTTAGAAAGATAAAAAGCAAAGTTTGAATTAACAGTGATGGAGAGGAGGAGGAGAAAGCTCATCTTTAACAATGAAACAGACTTCTCACAACTTTCCTCGGTTGATCAGGCCAAAGACGTGAAATGATCATCAGCAAAGGACATGTTAACAGAATGGCTACTCCAACACTTTATTTTAACCCCTTCAACTCACATTTGCTTAACTCAAATTAGCCTCAGTGTTGAACTATATTTGATTAACTTAATTGTCTGATTGGCCCCTGACACCTCCGAGCATCTCCTGATGTCTGAGTACAAAGGTCGACTGAATAAATGAGACATCTTGGGTAAGGTCCCATTCATTCCCCAACTTAACGTAACTTGTCAAAGCCATAAATGTTTTGTGAGCTCTAACTTATCTTTCTAGATTGGCTGGAAAACATAATTTGACAGTTCTCATGATTTATGACCAGTGTACTTAAAATCATATTATAATAAAACATTACAGACTTTGTGTTACAGGTTATATTACCAGTCTGACAAGTACATCTATTGATTAAGTGCTGATTCTTCAATTGTCTCAGAATGAAGGTTCTTCACTTCACTGATATGAGGATGTTAACCCGAGGGTCCCGTCTGCTCTGTCAGGCAGAGATGAAAGATCACACGGCTTCTATTTGGAAGGAGAGGAGGGAGCTCACCCTGCTGAAACCAATATTACCCCTCACCCAATCTCACTGAAAACAGAACACTGCTCATTATCACATTGTTGATGTGGTTTACCCCACTGAAACCAATATTACCCCTCACCCAATCTCACTGAAAACAGATCACTGCCCCTCATCACATTGCTGCTTGTGGAGGCTGACTGCGCACAGAGATAGAACATAGAACATAGAACAGTACAGCACAGAACAGGCCCTTCGGCCCACGATGTTGTGCCGACCTTCATCTGAAACCAAGATCAAGCTATCCCACTCCCTACCATCCTGGTGTGCTCCATGTGCCTATCCAATAACCGCTTAAATGTTCCTAAAGTGTCTGACTCCACTATCACTGCAGGCAGTCCATTCCACACCCCAACCACTCTCTGCGTGAAGAACCTACCTCTGATATCCTTCCTATATCTCCCACCATGAACCCTATAGTTATGCCCCCTTGTAATAGCTCCATCCACCCGAGGAAATAGTCTTTGAACGTTCACTCGATCTATCCCCTTCATGATTTTATAAACCTCTATTAAGTCTCCCCTCAATCTCCTCTGCTCCAGAGAGAACAGCCCCAGCTCCCTCAACCTTTCCTCATAAGACCGACACTCCAAACCAGGCAGCATCCTGGTAAATCTCCTCTGCACTCTCTCCAGCGCTTCCACATCCTTCTTATAGTGAGGTGACCAGAACTGCACGCAATATTCCAAATGCGGTCTCACCAAGGTCCTGTACAGTTGCAGCATAACCCCACGGCTCTTAAACTCCACCCCCCTGTTAATAAAAGCTAACACACTATATGCCTTCTTCACAGCTCTATCCACTTGAGTGGCAACCTTTAGAGATCTGTGGATATGGGCCCCAAGATCTCTCTGTTCCTCCACAGTCTTCAGAACCCTACCTTTGACCCTGTAATCCACATTTAAATTAGTCCTACCAAAATGAATCACCTCACATTTATCAGGGTTAAACTCCATTTGCCATTTTTCAGCCCAGCTTTGCATCCTATCTATGTCTCTTTGCAGCCTACAACACCCCTCCACCTCATCCACTACTCCACCAATCTTGGTGTCATCAGCAAATTTACTGATCCACCCTTCAGCCCCCTCCTCCAAGTCATTAATAAAAATCACAAAGAGCAGAGGACCAAGCATCGATCCCTGCGGCACTCCGCTAGCAACCTGCCTCCAGTCCGAAAATTTTCCATCCACCACCACCCTCTGTCTTCGATCAGATAGCCAGTTACCTATCCAATCGGCCAACCTATCCAGATGTCCTGAGGTTGTGAAAGGTGCTATATGAACACAAATTCTGTCGACTCCAGCCCGGTTACTGTACTTTGCAGCAACATCATCAACACTTCCCCAATGTCATGATGAATAAGGTTCAATCCTGAATCTGATTAACAGCAGAATCAGAGCAGAGCCGTCATCTGTGAACTCGCTGGTGTTTCACCAGATTGGATGATTCGGTAAATCTCTTCCCGCACTCGGAGCAGGTGAACGGCCTCTCCCCAGTGTGAATGCGCTGGTGTGTCAGCAGGTGGGATGATCGTGCGAATCCCTTTCCACACTCGGAGCAGGTGAATGGCCTCACCTCAGTGTGAATTTGTCGGTGTGTCAGCAGGTTGGAGGACTGAGTGAATCCCTTCCCACACTTGGAGCAGATGAATGGCTTCTCCCCAGTGTGAACTCGCTGGTGTACAATGAGTTGAGATGATCGCCTGAACCCAGTTCCACAGTGAGAGCACTTGAACGGTCTCTCCTCAGTGTGAACACGTTGATGGGACATCAGTTCACCAGAACTTTTAAAGCACTTCCCACACTCTGGACATTGAAAAGGTCTCTTGTCAGTGTGAACTCGTTGGTGTGTCTGAAGGTGGGTTGCTGTCCTGAAACTCTTCCCACACTTAGAGCAGCTGAACAGTGTGTACTCGGTGTGAATGCGCTGGTGCTCCCTCAGTCCGTGTGGGCTTTTAAAGCTCTTCTCACACTTGGAGCATTGAAACTCTCTCTTGTCAGTGTGAACTTGCTGGTGTTTCAGCAGGTGGGATGAGCGAGTGAATCCGTTTCCACACACCGAGCAGGTGAACGGCCTCTCCCCGGTGTGGAGTCGCTCATGCAGCTGAAGGCAGATGAACTGAGCGAATCTCTTCCCACATACGGAACAAATGAACGGCCTCTCCCCGGTGTGTCTGCGTCGATGAATTTCCAGCTCAGATGGGGATCTGAATCCCTTCCCACAGTCCACACATTTCCACCGCTTCTCCCTGGCGTGAATGGTGCTTTTTGCTTCCATGTTCAAAGGCCGATGATATTCAAGTCCTGATGAATCGAGTGACTCCGTCAGATTTTGATGTGATGTTTGGTTTGACTTTCCTGATTGTGAACCTTTCAAATATTCTGTAAAATGAATTTAAGACAGAATCAAGGAAATGTAAAAGAGAACCCACAAAAACACAAAGTGAGGTTGTGAAATTGAGCAAAATTAATCTTGTAATTTGTGGGGCCAGCGCTAGGAAAAAGTGACCCTGAAAACTGCTGGTTTCTCATAAAAACCCAACTGGTTCACTAATGTTCTTTAGAGAAGGGAACCTGCCACCCAGTCGAGGCTTACACAAGACTCTGGCTTCCATGGGAGGAGAGAGAGATGTGAAGGAGAGGGTAAAAGAGATGAACTTCATAGATCCGTAACTGAATTTGAATTTCGAAAGAATCTCCCAAACCCATAACTCCACCCACAGAAAGATAAGAGCAGCTGGAAAACCATCACCTCCAAGACACACACCAGCGAGTTCAGACTGGGGAGAGACCAGACTCCTGCTCCACATGTGAGAAAGATACAATCGATCATCTAATCGGCTGACACACCGGCGAGTTCAGCAGTGATTACTGGGATTGGATTCTGCTGTTGTTGCTGCTGTTAATCCAAGACTGAACTCTGTTCATTCTGATAGTTTGAACATAAGAAATAGGAGCAGGAGTAGGCCATCTAGCCCCTCGAGCCTGCCCCGCCATTCAATAATATCATGGCTGATCTGAAGTGGATCAGTTCCACTTACCCGCCTGATACCTGTTGGGTTTGTTTCTGTTGATGTTTACAATCTCTGGATGTTTAATATTCTGGAACTTGGCTTGTTTTACCTTGTGACCCTTACTCTTCCAATAAAGTATCTTTCTTTGGTCTATAGCAAATAGTGATTTACTTGTAATTTTTTTCAACTGAATCAGAGCAGAGGAATAACCTCTCCCTAGTGTGAATTTGCTGGCGCACTGTGAGGTGAGATAATCACCTGAACTCAGTCCCAAAGTGAGAGCACCTGAACGGTCTCTCGTCAGTTTGGACACGTTGATAGGATATCACTTCCCTGGAACTTTTACAGCTCTTCTCGTAGTCTGGGCAATTAACAAAATCACTCAAGTGTGAACACGTTTGTGTGTCATATGGTGGGATGACTGAATGAATCCCTTTCCATCTCTGGAGCATTTGAACAATCTCCCCCCAGTGTGAATATGTCAGTGAGCCAACAGGTTGGCTGATGGAGTGAAATCAGTCCAATACACAGAGCCGGCGAACGGCCTCTCCCCGGTGCACGATGAGCTTCCAGCTCAGACGGGTAACTGAATCCCTCATCACTGTCCTCTCTCTTCCATGGTTCCTCCCCAGGATGTTTATATTTGTAGCTCCTGAGGCCAGATGATCAACTGAAGCCTCGTCCACGCAGAGAACAGTTTAATCTACTGTGAACAATGCTTTTTCCTTCAATGTTTAAAATCTGAATGATAATCAAGTTACCGTTAACTGGGCAGCTCCGTCAGATCCTGATGTGATGTTTGTTCGAAGATTCCTGACTGCAAATCCTCCTCTTCTAAAACTCTGTGACACTGAATTTAAAAGAAAAAAAATGAGAGAGAGAACCCACAAAAACACAAAGGCAGGTTGTGAAATTGAGCGGAATGAATCTGGTAATTTCTGGGGCCGACACCAGGAAAAAGTGACCATGAAAATTCTGGAGTGTCATAAAAATCCAAGTGATTCACTGATGTCCTGCAGGGAAGGGATTGAATGTCACCCATTCAATAGGATCATGGCTGATCTGACATTCCTCATGTCCACTTTCTTGCCCTTTTCCCGTAACCCTTGATTTCCTTACTGTTCAAAAATATACACAAGGGCTTTGCCCCCACAGCTCTCTGTGGCAAGGAGTTGCAAAGACTCTCAACCCTCTGGGAGAAGAAATTGCTCCTGATCTCAGTCTTAAATTGGCACCTTTTATTCTGAGACTGTGCCCTCTGGTCCCAGACTCTCCCATGAGAGGAAACATCCGCTCAGCATTTACCTTGTCAAGTCCCTTAAGAATCCAACATGCTTCAATGAGATCACCTCTCATTCTTCTAAATTCCAATGAGGAGAGTCCCAACCTGTTTAACCTTTCCTCATAAAACAATCCCTCCATAACGGGGATAATCCAAGTGAATCTACTGTAAACTGCCTCCAATGAAATAATATTTTTCCTGAAATAAAGAGACCAAACCTGCTCACAGTCCTCCAGATATGGTCTCGTCAGTACCTTGTACAGCTGCAGCAAGACTTCCCGACTCATATACTCCAACCATGGTGGCACTGCAGTTAGCACTGCTGCTTCACAGCGCCAGAGACTCGGGTTCAATTCCTGGCTTGGGTCACTGTCTGTGTGGAGTTTGCACATTCTCCCCGGTTCTGCGTGGGTTCCCTCCGGGTGTTCCGGTTTCCTCCCACAGTCCAAAGATGTGCAGGTTAGGTGAACTGGTCATGCTAAATTCTCCCTCAGTGTACCTGAACAGGTGCCGGAGTGTGGCGACTCGGGGATTTTCACAGTAACATCATTGCATTGTTAATGTAAGCTTACTTGTGACAAATAAATAAACTTTACTTTACTTGAAATAAGGGCCAACATTCTATTAGGCTTCCTGATTATCAACTGCACCTGTGTGCTAGGTTTCTGTGTTTTGTGCAGAAGTCCCCCAAGTCCTGTTGTGTTGCAGCTTTACAGTTTTTTCCCCATTTCAATAATACCCCCCTATTCTCCGTTCCAAAATGAACAGTTTCACATTTTCCCACATTATCATAGAGTCCCTACAGTGCAGAAGGAAGACATTCAACCCAGTGAGTCTGCACCGATTCTCTCACATAGTCTCTAACCCAGAGCCCCTATCCCCATACCTCACACATTTACCATGGCTAATCCATCTAACCTACATGTCTTGGGACACTAAGGGGAAATGGCCAACCCACTTAATCTGCATATCTCTGGACTGTGGGAGAAACACAAATTGGTAACCAAATAAACCTGTTGGACTTTAACCTGGTGTTGTTAAAACTCTTACTGTGTTTACCCCAGTCCAACGCCAGCATCTCCACATCATGACTGTGGGAGAAAACCAGAGCACCTGGAGGAAACCCACACAGACATGGAGGAAAGCTGCTGGATTGTCATAAAAACCCAAGTGGTATGCTGATGTCTGTCAAGAAAGGAAATCAGGCACCTGGTCTAGATAAGAATCTGGGCACTGAGTGGAGACAGAGAGAAGTAGAAGGGGCCGGGGTGAAGGAGACAGATTATATACATCTAGAACTCAATGAGAACTTTGACAGAATCTCCCAAACCCTCAACCTCCACCACCTAGAAGGACCAAGGTAGCAGGTAGATGTGAACGCCATCATCTCCGAGTTTCTCCCCCCACAACTCACACACCATCCTGACTTGTCTGACATCCAGTACTAAAAGAACTGAAACTTCTTTCATATAAACACTGGGAAGACTGAACACATTGTCTTCAGTCCCCACTACAAACTCCACTCCCTCCTCAGCAACTCTATCTTCCTGGTAACTGTCTGAGGCTGAACCAAACTGTTCACAACCATGGTGAACTATTTCACCCCAAGATGAGCTTCCAACCACATATCCACATCATCATCAAAACCGCCTATTCCCATCTCAGTGACATCGCCCGACTCCACCCCAGTCTCACTTCATCTGGAACTCTCATCCATTCCAATGTGACGTGGAACTCAAGGGAATGGAACTGACCAAATTGCTCCACAGAGAGTTCAGTAAGTCTCACAACACTAGGTTAAAGTCCAACAGGTTTATGTGGAATCACGAGCTTTTGGAGCACTGCTCCTTCCTCAGGTCACTCACCTGATGGACTTTAACCTGGTGTTGTGAGACTTCTTACTATGCCCAACCCAGTCCAATGCCGGCATCTCCACATCATGGCTACCATGGAGAGTTAGCATGGATTTAAGTTGCCAAATGCATTTCCTTCTATGTTGTAATCTCTGCATCACTGGAAATTGATAAAGCAGCCACACTGCTGTATATTTCAAGACAAAAAATATGGGATCATAAATAACATATCTCTCTCCCATACAAATTTACTGTTGATTTAAATGTTAGCCCTCTTCTGGGAAAACTGAATTGTGAACATTGGGTAAGAGGCTCCCCTATTAGCCAGATAAACTGAGGGAACTAAAAGATGTCAATGTCTTTGAGAGAGAAACAAAAATATACCTGGGCCTAGTCCTGTTCCTGAATCCGGTCTTCATCTGTAACCTTTCCAGAGTCTGCAGCCTCCCTGGATTCACTTCCTTTCCCTTCAGTTGCTGCAAGTCCCCAATTTCCCCCAGAATGAGAAAAGAAATGGAAAGGGGGAAACATTGATTTCCTCCCAGATGTTGCCCAGAGGAGGGAGTTTGGACAACTTCCGCATTGTGACGTCCATAATAGAGCTCTGCCTAAATCAGCCAATAGGAATCATTCTGCTCCGCGATGACGTCTCCGGTGCGCAGGCCCGGGCGCGCGGACCCGGGAGCCCCGCCCCCACCCATTGTTCCCCCTCCCCCTCCACCTCTTCCAGCCACGGTTTCCAGGCAACCGGCTGACGGCTCCGGCCAGAGCGAGAAGCCGCGTATTGATCGCCCCCTCCCTCGGCCCGGGACTGCGCATGTCCAAGGGAGAGGGGAAGATGTGCATGTGCGGGGGGAGCCAACCTTTTGACCTGCTGCTTGAGGTGTTGGCCAATGGAAAGTTGGAGGACCGGACGTTCTCTGGTCCTCCAGCCAATCAGAGCTCCCCCATTGTCTGAATGCGGAAGTGGACAATGAGCTTGTTCAGCTGCTCATTCCTGCCCAGCAAAGCTGCTGCTCTCTCTCTCTGAATGAACCCTAATAACCACATTTTAATTTGATGTTTTTAAGTTTCCTTTGCATTTTGATTTCTGTTCGGGCTGTTCCCCCTCCTTTTTGGGGAGCTGCCCCTTTTACTTTGTCCTGATTTAATTTGAGTTTGTTTACTTGGTTTGACCTAAAAAGAGGTCTCTCTCTGAATGAAGATTGCGCTTCAGACAGACTCAAACTTCTTCTGTCTCCAACATCTGTGAGTAAAACACTTTCTTTTCTCCCCCTTTCCATTTCTTTTCTCATTCTGGGGGAAATTGGGGACTTGCAGCAACTAAAGGGAAACGGAGTGAATCCAGGGAGGCTGCAGACTCTGGAAAGGTTGGCCCGGGTCTCTCTTTCTCTTAAAGACATTGACATCCTTTGCTCCCTCAGCTTGACACGCTGATTTGTCTGGCTAAAAGGTCCCTTTCCTCATGTTCACAATTAAAGGGCTGGTTTCCCCAGGTGATAGAATAGAATAGAAACCCTACAGTGCAGAAGGAGGCCTTCGGCCCATCGAGTCTGCACCGACCACAATCCCACCCAGGCCCTACCCCCACATATTTTACCCGCTAATCCCTCTAACATACACATCCCAGGACTCTAAGGGGCAATTTTTTAACCTGGCCAATCAACCTAACCCGCACATCTTTGGACTGTGGGAGGAAACCGGAGCACCCGGAGGAAACCCACGCAGACACGAGGAGAATGTGCAAACTCCACACAGACAGTGACCCAAGCCGGGAATCGAACCTGGGACCCTGGAGCTGTGAAGCAGCAGTGCTAACCACTGTGCTACCGTGCCGTGCTGACATTTAAAAGAACAATAAATTAATATAGGATAGAGATATGCCTTGTGTTATATTGTAGATTTGGTGTAATATTTATGGTTCTGTAACAAAGTACATTTATTATTATTTCTCGTTTTGTAATGTAGCACTGAAGCTATGTTATATATTTTCACTCATCGAGTCATTACAGCGCAGAAGGAGTCCATTCAGTAACTCAAATCCATGCCGACTCTCTGTCGAACAATCCAGTCAGTCCCATTCCCTTTCTATATTACCTTTCCCCTGCAACTTTATTTCCTTTATGTGCCCATCTAATTTCTGAAATATATTAAAGGGGACAGTAAACTAATACAGGACAGAGACGTGCCTCTGCTCCCCATAGCCAGGAACTGATAGCCTGCTCCCTTATATTGTATATCATCCTCTCTGTATTGCTTGTTTCCTCTGTTTCTCAGCTTTTATCTTTGACCACCTCATCTTTCTGCTTTTTAAAATCTCTCTCAGTTTTTCTCTCAGTCTTTCTGTCTCTCCTTTCCTCTGTATCTTTCTCAGGCTTTGTGTGTTCCTATTTGATCAAGATGTTCAAAATCAGGGAGAGTTTCTGATTGATTACAGAGGGAAAAACAGGGAGAAAAGCAGAAAAACCCGGCAGGTCCGGCGGCATCTGTTCAGAGAGTTAACATTTTGAGTCCATATAATTCTTCAGGGCAGGAAAAACATGGGTTATCCATCTTAGATCAGGGAATGTGCTGGGGGAGATTTAATAGAGGTGTTTAAAATGACAAATGATTTATGATAGTGTCAATGGAGAGAAATTATCTCCCAGCAGCAGGAGGGTTTGTCGATGGAGAGAATCGATTTCCCCGGTGCAGGAGGGTCTGTAAGCAGAGGACACAGAGATTTAATTTAATTGACAACAGAATTGGAAGGGGTGTTAAGGAGAATGTTTTACACAATAACTTGATATGATCTGGAATGCACAAACTGACAGGTGCTAGAAGCAAGTTTAATAGTAGCTTTCAAAGGGAATTGGATAAATACTTGCAGAGGATAAATTGGCAAAGTTATGGTGAATGGGATTAATTAGACAGTTCACTCATCTTTGTGACATTCTGAATGTATCTCTCCTCAGGTTTTAATATTTGATCTTTTCGATTATAATGTGTCTCAAACAGAAGATTAAAATATTGGGTTTGATGAGCTGTCAGATCTCTTTCCTGTGTGTCTGTGTAACTTGAGAACTGGAGATGACCATGAGGAGGAACTGATTATTTTCAGTTCCTCTAACAGATACACCTCAGATATCAGAAATCCCTGGAGTTTCCCATGTCCTCATTATTCTCGCCTCGAGTATAACAGCTCTCAGTCAGGCCGAGTCAGTCACATGTGTCTCTGTCATGATGTTTCCACTTGTATTTTATCACTCACCTCCCAGTGACACTCACCATAACACAGACACCTTAAAATATCATTGTTCCCTTGCACTTTGTCCTCCTATTATAATCAAATGTTTGTTGGGCCTCTTGTCTCCCTTAATGTCAGATTACCTGCAGTTAAAATGACCTCAGAGACACTGAAACTGCAGTTGTAAAATACAGCAGAATTGGAATAACAGACAGGTTATTGTCCGATAATGACAGTAGCAGAGTAACACACATCGGAATTTAAATACATCATATCAATAGACCACGACTCACTCACACTATCAAATGAAACCTAAACTTTGGTTATGGTGCACGAGATACTGACTGTATTACCATTACATTGGATCTAATGCTGTGTTCACTAACATACTGCAATGTGACTCTAAATATTTTAACAAACATTGTATTTGTTACACTCAGAGTAAGTCAGTGCTTTGCTGTGTTGTCTCTGTGCCCCATCTCCACTCTGAATGAATTGGAGCCTGTGTGTGTCATTGTTACACTGAGACTCTGTCACTGTTATTACTAATGTGGAGATGCCGGCGTTGGACTGGGGTAAACACAGTAAGAAGTTTAACAACACCAGGTTAAAGTCCAACAGGTTTATTTGGTAGCAAAAGCCACAAGCTTTCGGAGTCTTAAGCTCCTTCTTCAGGTGAGTGGGAATTCTGTTCACAAACAGGGCATATAAAGACACAAACTCAATTAACAGAATAATGGTTGGAATGCAAATACTTACAGCTAATCAAGTCTTAAAGGTACAAACAATGTGAGTGGAGACAGCATCAAGACAGGCTAAAGAGATGTGTATTCATAGAATCATAGAAACCCTACAGCACAGAAAGAGGCCATTCAGCCCATCGAGTCTGCACTGACCACAATCCCACCCAGGCCCTACCCCCATATCCCTACATATTTACCCACTAATCCCTCTAACCTACGCATCTCAGGACACTAAGGGCAATTTTAGCACGGCCAATCAACCTCACCCACACATCTTTGGACTGTGGGAGGAAACCGGAGCACCCGGAGGAAACTCACGCAGACACGAGGAGAACGTGCAAACTCCACACAGACAGTGACCCAAGCCGGGAATCGAACCCAGGTCCCTGGAGCTGTAAAGCAGCAGTGCTAACCACTGTGCTACCGTGCCGCCCCACTGTTCAGACAGGACAGCCAGTGAGACTCTGCAAGTCCAGGCAAGTTGTGGGGATTACAGATAGTGTGACATGAACCCAATATCCCGGTTGAGGCCGTCCTCATGTGTGCAGAACTTGGCTATCAGTTTCTGCTCAGCGACTCTGCGCCGTCGTGTGTCGTGAAGGCCGCCTTGGAGAATGCTTACCCGAATATCAGAGGCCGAATGCCCGTGACCGCTCAAGTGCTCCCCAACAGGAAGAGAACAGTCTTGCCTGGTGATTGTCGAGTGGTATTCATTCATCCGTTGTCACAGCGTCTGCATGGTTTCCCCAATGTACCATGCCTCGGGACATCCTTTCCTGCAGCGTATCAGGTAGACAACTTTGGCCGAGTTGCAAGAGTATGTACCGTGTACCTGGTGGATGCTGTTCTCACGTGAGATGATGGCATCTGTGTCGATGATCCGGCACGTGTTGCAGAGGTTGCTGTGGCAGGGTTGTGTGGTGTCGTGGTCACTGTTCTCCTGAAGGCTGGGTAGTTTGCTGCTGACAATGGTCTGTTTGAGGTTGTGCGGTTGTTTGAAGGCAAGAAGTGGGGGTGTGGGGATGGCCTTGGCGAGATGTTCGTCTTCATCAATGACATGTTGAAGGCTCCAGAGGAGATGCCGTAGCTTCTCCGCTCCGATGAAGTACTGGACGACGAAGGGTACTCTGTCCACCGTGTCCCGTGTTTGTCTTCTGAGGAGGTCGGTGCGGTTTTTCGCTGTGGCGCGTCGGAACTGTCGATCGATGAGTTGAGCGCTATATCCTGTTCTTATGAGGGCATCTTTCAGCGTCTGGAGGTGTCTGTTGCGATCCTCCTCATCCGAGCAGATCCTGTGTATACGGAGGGCTTGTCCGTAGGGGATGGCTTCTTTAACGTGTTTAGAGTGGAAGCTCTCCACTCACATTGTTTGTACCTTTAAGACTTGATTAGCTGCAAGGATTCGCATTCCAACCATTATTCATGTAAATTGAGTCTGTGTCTTTATAAGCTCTGTTTGTGAACAGAATTCCCACTCACCTGAAGAAGGGGCTTGAGGCTCCGAAAGCTTGTGTGACGTTTGCTACCAAATAGACCTGTTGGACTTTAACCTGGTGTTGTTAAACTTCTTACTGTTATTATTGGACAAGCAGCAAATCACCGTCACAATGCCCGGCTGATTGACGGCAGCGCGGACCAATGGGAAGAGGGGACAGTGCTGGAGGACCGACATGGAGCGGTCGGTCCTCCAACCAATCGGAGCGAACGAGGGGCGGGGCCAACTTTGACTCGAGCATGCGCAGTATGAGTAATGGCGATGGGAAACGGCTTTTGCTGTGGGCTCGGAAATCTGTTAGAGGTGACTGGAGGTACGGAGAGAGCAATGGATCGTCCAGGTGGGTGGAAACGCTGCATAAGCATGTTGTGTAAGCCGCAAACCGCGGAAGAGAACTTCCCGGACCCAGTTTGTACCGAGCAAGGCTGCAGCTCCTCGTGTTCGTCCAAGGTTAACGTTCGCCATCTTTATTGGGGGCAATAGGCAGCAGTGCGCACGTGCGGCCGCCATGTTTGTAGAGGGCAATGTTGTCAATCAGTGGGAGGGGCTTGTTCCCCAGTGCTCAGAATGGAGACAACCTGTCCATCAAACTGCATCAACCCTGAGTCCCAATGTCTTATTGATGAAGCAGAGCGGTGGTAGAGAAGGAAAAAGAAAGGAAAATAAAAACAATAAATGCTGGAAAATCTCAGCAGATCTGACAGCATCTGTGGAGAGAGAATAGAACCAACGTTTCGAGACTGGATGACCCATAGTCAGAGCTTGTACACGTGTAAACAGAGCATGTAAACTTTGACACCTCCATGTACCCTTGTACACCTCAATCAATCTACTTTGCTCCAAGGAGAACAACCCCAAGTTATCCAGCCTAACATTGTAACTATAATTCCTCATCCCTGAAACCATTTTGATAAATCTCCTCTGCACCCTGTCAAGGAGCCTCACATCCTCCATAATGTGTGGTGTTCACTGGTTTGCACAGACCCAGGTATTCTGTATTCCTGTCTGTGATCTCATCACATACTTACAATTGCACAGTGACATCACCCCCGCTCCCCGGGGATTTCCTCAACTGGGAGATTTTTCTCTGATGCCAATGCTTCTGATATCTTTCCAGCTGCAGGCTCCAGCAGGAGATTTTAATATTAAAATCAGTTAAATTGTTTCAGAGGTGAGTGTTTGTGACCATTCACGGGCGCGGGTTCTCGTCATAAACCAGCTGCTCGCCTCCATGCTGTGGTACCGGCTGGTCCCTTTGACCCCTCCCCCTGGCTTTGTCGCCAATATCCTGGTGTTGTTAAACTTCTTACTTTGTCGCCAATATCCAGAGAACCCTCCTGCGGTTCTTCTGGGGCAATCGACTGCACTGGGTCCCTGCTGCGGTTCTGTATCTCCCGCTTGAGGAGGGCGGACAAGGTCTGGTGTGCCTCCGCACTCAGATAGCGACCTTCCGCTAAAGGTACCTTTACGTTGAGCCCCCTCCACAATGGTGTGCCATATTTCTTCTGCCACTGGCACGGCCTCAATTATGACGTGCAGCTCCTGCATATCGAACTGGGGCGTGCTTCGACCGCCCTGCAGGAGTTGCCCATCTTTTACCTCACCGTCTGGAACACGGTCGCCTCGCGACACAGCTCTCCCCCGTCAGGAGTAGCAGCTCTCGTGCGAGAGCCGCTGCTCAGGAATCCGCTCCTCCAGCCGTATGACTTCAGGTGGCTGGCGGAGAGGAGGGCTGTGGACGCCGGGGTGACCAGAATCGGGGACGTGCTCGATGGCGGAGGAGCGGGCTGGATGGGCCCCCGCGTGCTGGCTGAGCGCGTGGGGACGACCGTCCGGCACACGGCCAAAGCCATCCTAGACCTTAGGACGGTCGTGCTCGGCCCCGAAACTGCACGCAAACTCGAGGCGGCGCAGGCGTGCGGTGGGATCCCGCCCGAGCGTTCCCCTGTTCGGACAGAATTCCACATTGGCCCAAAACTTCAACCCTCCTCCTCGGGTCAGGTGCCCCACAGCCTGAGCCGCCTCGTGGAAATGTCCTCCGTGCCTTTTCCTACCGCGCGGAGGCGTTTCCTGTGTGGGCTGCTGCTGCACACCTTCCACTACCGCCTCCTTGCCTGTCGCCCGGATACACCTTGGCGGGCCTTGTTTCCGTAGAGGTCCCTCTACGGAGGGATTGCCCCAATTACATCGGGGACCTGGGGTGAAGGGTGATGCATGCAGCAGTTCCGCACAACCGTAGGATTCACTGGTTCACGGGCTATGAAGCTTGCCCCTTCTGTGGCCTTGTGAATTCCGTGGACCATGTCTATGTTTTGTGTCTTAGGTTGCACTTTCTTTTTGTTGGGGTCGGGATGGCGACCTCCTCGTGAACCTGCTCCTGGGCCTGGCGAAACGCGCCATTTACCGGTCCAGGCTGCGGACGATCGAGGGGGCCGTCCATCCTGACTGTCTTCCCCTCTACCGCGGCTACGTTCGCGGCCAGGTGTCCCTGGAGAGGGAGCATGCGGTGTCCACGGGCGCGGTTGACGCCTTCCGCGCCCGCTGGGCACCGCAGGGGTTGGGGTGCGTTATCGACCCTAATAATCACATTTTAATTTGATGTTTTTAAGTTTCCTTTGTACTTTGATTTCTGTTCGGACTGTTCTCCCTCCTTTTGGGGAGCTGCCCCTTTTACTTTGTCCTGACTTAATCTGAGTTTGTTTATTTGTTTTGACCTAAAAGAGGCCAACATCTGTGAGTAACACACTTTCTTTTCTCCCCCTTTCCATTTCTTTTCTCATTCTGGGGGAAATTGGGGACTTGCAGCAACTGAAGGGAAAGGAAGTGAATCCAGGGAGGCTGCAGACTCTGGAAAGGTTGGCCCAGGTCTCCCTCTCTCTCTCTCTTAAAGACATTGATATAGAAACAGAGATGATAGGAGCAGGAGGAGGCCATTTGGCCCTTCGAGCCTGCTCCGCCATTCATTATGATCATGGCTGATCATCCAACTGAGTAGCCTAATCCTGCTTTTTCCCCATAACCTGTGATCCCATTCACCCCAAGTGCTTTATCCAGCCGCCTCTTGAATACATTCAATGTTTTGGCACCAACTACTTCCTGTGGTAATGAATTCCACAGGGTGACTACTCTTTGGGTGAAGAAATGTCTACTCACCTCCGTCCTAAATGGTCTGCCCTGAATCCTCAGACTGTGACCCTTGGTTCTGGACTCCATCGGGAACATCCTCCCTGCATCTATCCTGTCTCGACCTGTTAGAATTTTATAAGTCTCTTTGAGATTCCCCCCTCATTCATCTGAACTCCAACGAAAACAATTCTAACCTGGTCAATCTCTCCTCATACATCAGTCCCGCGATTCCCTGAATCAGCCTGGTGAACATCCTTTGCTCCCTCAGCTTGACACATTTATTTGTCTGTCGAAAAGGATGGTCTTTTTCCTCATGTTCACATTAAAGGGCAGCTTTCCCCAGGAGATGGCTGACATTTAAGGGGACAGTATGTTAATATAGGACAGAGATCTGTCTAGTGTTATTATATGGTACCCAGATTAGATATATTATTTATGTTTCTGTAATAAAATACTTTTATTATTAGTTCTTGCATTGTAATATAATGCTATAGCGATGTTATACATTTCCAGTCATAAAGTCATTACAGCACAGAAGGAATCCATTCGGTAACTCGAGTCCATTCTGACTCTCTGTATAACATTCCAGTCCCAATCCCCCTCTATATCCCCATTCTCCTGAAAGTTTATTTCCTTCAAATGCCCATCCACTTTCGTTTTTAAATAGAATCCATAGATATGGATGGAGATTTACAACTTTTTGGGAATGAAATAGGAAAGAATGTTCCATAGAAACTAGAATTGGCTGCTCTGAATTTCTATCCTATACTGACAGGGGCGGCACGGTAGCACAGTGGTTAGCACTGCTGCTTCACAGCTCCAGGGTCCTGGGTTCGATTCCCGGCTCAGGTCACTGTCTGTGTGGAGTTTGCACATTCTCCTCGTGTCTGCGTGGGTTTCCTCCGGGTGCTCCGGTTTCCTCCCACAGTCCAAAGATGTGCGGGTTAGGTTGATTGGCCAGGTTAAAAATTGTCCCTTAGAGTCCTGGGATGCGTAGGTTAGAGGGATTAGCGGGTAAATTAGCGGGTAAAAAAAAAAAGGGATTAGCGGGTAAGGCCTGGGTGGGATTGTGGTCGGTGCAGACTCGATGGGCCGAATGGCCTCCTTCTGCACTGTAGGGTTTCTATGATTCTATGACTGTGATGACTTTTGCAAACTCATTTCATAGGATATTGAATGAGGAATCAAAGGCAAAAATCTCAACCGTCACGTCTAGACAGAGCCATATTCCTTGGGATCTGAATATCTTGTAATATGGAACTGTAGCTACGTTATATATTTCCAGACATCTCTTCCCTCAGAGGGTTGTTAGTCTTTTGGATTTCTCTTCCACAGGGACCAGTGGAGGCTGAGGATCATTGAATATATTCCAGTTAGACAGATCTTTGACTGACAAGGGTGTCAAGGGTTATGGGGAACAGACAAGAAGATGGAGCAAAAGCTAAGACGTGGGGGGATTTCTTCACTCAAGGATGTGGGAAAGCTTTGGAATTCTCAATCCCTGAGGACAGTGAAGCCTCAGTCATCAACTACTTGCAAGAGAGAGATTGATTGGTTTCTAGATATTGAATATATCAAGGGATATGGGTTTAGTGTGGGGAGAATGATGCTGAGGTAGATGAACGAATTATCTCATTGAATAGTTTAAAAGAATCGATGGGCCAAATGGCCGACTGCAGCTCCTATTTGTTATGGTCTCTGTGTCCAGGACAGGAAGCAGTGAGCATGGATCTGTCAATCAGCCTCAATCAGCACCTTCAGGAGAATTGGGAGGGTGAATATTAGATACAGCAGAGTGAGAATGGAGGGAGAGTGTGTGGGATGGAAATTTACAGCTTTTTGGGACTGAAATAGGAAAGAATGTTCCATAGAAACTAGAATTGTCTGTTCTGAATTTCTATCCTGTACTGACACTGATGACTTTTGTCAACCTGTTTTACAGGATATTGAAAGAGGAATCACAGGCCGAAATCTCAAACGTCACGTCTAGATCTGACAGAGTCATATTCCTTGGGAGCTGAATATCATCGGACTTTGAATCTGGAAGGAGAAATGATTGTCCAGTCTGTTGATTTGAAAAGATTTGAAATGTCAGTGTGACTGGAAAAGCAGCAACACACTGCCACACTCGAGTGAGAGTGTTCCAGTGCACTAACTAAAGAGCTTTAACCAGTTACACAGCCTGAATAAATATCACACCATTCACAGCAGGGAGAGACTGTACCCGTGTTCTGAGTGTGGACTAGACTTCAACTGATTGTCCACCCAAGAGAGAGGTAAGGACACCTGCACCATGGAGAAACCGTGGAAATGTGGGGACTGTGGGAAGAGATACAGAGCCCCATCAGAGCTGGAAGCTCATCGGCGCAACCACACTGGGGAGAGACCATTCACCTGCTCTCAGTGTGGGGAGGGATTCACTCAGTCATTCAGCCTGCAGTCACACCAGCGAGTTCACACTGGGGAGAGACCGTTCACGTGTTCTCAGTGCGGGGAGGGATTCAGTCATTTATCCAGCCTGCGGACACACCAGCGAGTTCACACTGGGGAGAGGCCGTTCACCTGCCCTCAGTGTGGGAAGGGATTCACTTGTTCATCCAGCCTGCAGTCACACCGGCGAGTTCACACTGGGGAAAGGCCATTCACCTGCCCTCAGTGTGGGAAGGGTTTCACTCAGTCATTCAACCTGCGGGCACACCAGCGAGTTCACACTGGAGAGAGGCCATTCACCTGCTCTCAGTGTGGGAAGGGATTCACTCAGTCATCCCACCTGCGGATACACCACCGAGTTCACACTGGGGAGAGGCCATTCACCTGCTCTCAGTGTGGGAATGGATTCACTCAGTCATCCCACCTGCAGACACACCAGCGGGTTCACACTGGGGAGAGGCCATTCACCTGCTCTCAATGTGGGGAGGGATTCAGTCGGTCATCCCACCTGCAGACACACCAGCGAGTTCACACTGGGGAGAGGCCATTCACCTGCTCTCAATGTGGGGAGGGATTTACTCAGTCATCCCAGCTGCAGATACACCAGCGAGTTCACACTGGGGAGAGGCCATTCACCTGCTCTCAGTGTGGGAAGGGATTCACTCAGTCATCCAGCCTGCTGACACACCAGCGAGTTCACACTGGGGAGAAGCCGTTCACCTGCTCTCAATGTGCGAAGGGATTCACTCGGTCCTCCCACCTCCAGATACACCAGCGAGTTCACACTGGGGAGAGACCGTTCAGCTGCTCTGTGTGTGAGAAGAGATTCAGTCTTTCATCCGCCCTGCTGAGACACCAACAAGTTCACGAGTGATTCCAGGGGTTGTTTCTGTTATTGTTTCTGCTCTCAATTACATCCAGGACTGCATTTTGTTCATTCTCACAGTTGGTCAATGGGGAGGGTCGGAGGGTTTCTTTCTGCTGGACTGGCCGGTCTCATGACTTTGCCTCCAGTGGGCTGATGCTCTTTGAGTCGTGTTACCAAATTTCACAAGGATCACAGAGTGACAGGGTGTGAGGAAGTTAAGAGTCACTATTTTTGTTTGAAATCCCCTCAAATGCCCATCCAATTTCCTTTGTAATTGTTTATTGTCTCCACTTCCTCCACCCTCGTAGGCAGCAAGTTCCAGCTCATTACCATTCGCTGCATCAAAATATTCTTCGTCACATCCCACCCCCACGCATCTCTGATCCAAAACCTTAAATCTGTGTCCCCCTCATCCTTGTCCCATCAGCTAATGGGAACAGCTTTTCTTTGTCCACCTTATCTAAACCTGTCAGAATCTTGTCCACCTCTATCAAATCTCCCCTCAACCTCCTTTGCTCCAAGGGAAACAACCCCAGCCTGACATCGACAATAAAGAACAAACTAACAGAATATGTTAATACCTGAAATCAAATGGGAATGTTTAATTTCTGTTTTAATGATATTGTGAATATATTGTCCTGGACAATAACAGAATTGGAATAACTCACCTTGGGTGTGGTTGAATGGAATACCTCAATCTGATATCCACCTACAGTCTAGTGAAAGTGTGGAATGTGTAGCTGGAAATCCCTCCCTAACAGCACTGTGGGTGTACTTACACCTCAGGCATTGTAGCAGTTCAGGAAGGCAGTGTTGGGGTTGACCATGGCCGAGGCAGCTACATACAGCCACATATTCTGTTATAATTGAAGGACTGCAGATTGAATGTGAGGCATTATGGGACTGGACTATCTTAACGACATTCCTGTGACTGCTCAGTTTCTGCAATCATGAACCATTAAAGCTGCTTAGCAGCGCCCCAACAGAGGACCTGGTGAGAATATTTACTCAGAATGAGCTAAAATTAGCTAAAACAAAGATTTTGCAGCTGGCAACATGTTTGGGATTTTAAATCAACAAAGACTTGATGTTTCCGATAAAATCAGGCCTTGGAAGTTGGCTAAAAAAAGTTTAAGTTATAATGAAGGGGAATGAAGGATCTTGTGTCTTATTTTAATCAAGGAGTTGTGAGCTTAGACCATAAGACACAGGAGCAGAATTAGGCCACTCGGCCCATCGAGTCTTCTCCGCTATTCAATCATGGCTGATATTTTTCTCATCCAAATTCTCCTGCCTTTTCCACATAACCCCTGATCCCCTTATTAATCAAGAACCTATCTATCTCTGTCTTACAGACACTCAATGAACTGACCTTCACAGCCTTCTGTGGCAAAGAGTTCCACAGATTCACCACTCTCTGGCTGAAGAAATTCCTCCTCATCTCTGTTTTAAAGGATCATCCCTTTAGCCTGAGGTTGTGCCCTCTAGTTTTTTCCCACTAAGTTTCAATAAGATCTCCCTTCATCCTTCTAAACTCCAATGAGTGCAGACCCAGAGTCCTCAACCATTCTTCATACGACAAGCTCTTCATTCCAGAGATCATTCTTGTGAAGCTCCTCCAGACCCTTTCCAAGACCAGCATATCGTTCCTTAGATGTGGGGCTCAAAACTGCTCACAATACTCCAAATGGGGTCTGACCAGAGCCTTATACAGTCTCAGAAGTACATCGCTGCTCTTGTATTCTAGCCCTCTTGACATGAATGCTAACATTGCATCTGCCTTTCGAACTGCCAACTAAACCTGCACGTTAACTTCAAGAGAATCTTGAACAATGACTCCCAAGTCCCTTTGTGCTTCTGATTTCTGAAACATTTCCCCATTTAGGAAATAGTCGATGTCTCCATTCCTCCTCCCCAAGTACATAATCTCACACTTTTCCACATTGTATTCCATCTGCCACTTCTTTGCCCACTCTCCTAGCCCATCAAAGTCCTTCTGCAGCCCCTCTGCTTCCTCAATACTACCTGCCCCTCTACATATCTTTGTATCATCTGCAAACTTAGCAACAATGCCTTCAGTTCCATCTTCCAAATCATTAATGTATATTGCGAAACGTTTGTGGTGCTCTGTCGCTTTAAGAAGCTATAGCTGCGAGAGAGAATGCTGAGGATTCATTGTTTGAAATTTACGAGCTGTGAGAACCTGTGTGTTTCATTTGTTTTATGTGGATGTTTGTAGATGTGTTTTATTATTGTTTTGGGCTACATTTGTTAAGGTTTATCTTTCTGGGGAATTAACCTTATCTTGAGTCTTTAATTAAAGGCATTTCTGGAAGTTTAGAAACAGAACCACAAGAACGCTTAAGGAATTAATTTTGTTTATTGTTGTAAAGCACATGCTATGTTTCTCTGTTTGTGTGTGGATGATATTTGTTGAATGCTTCAAGCTTTCAGGTTTTCTGTCTGTGATTTAAATCAAACATTTAAATAAAGGACGTGTAATTAATAAAGCTTTTTTTCATAAAAGTTGTGAACCTGGAGCCACATTTACTGGCCAGAGACATGATTCCAGGAAACTTTGCTAAACTTGTGGGAATTTTAATCCAGATTCAAACTCACACATATGAGTATGAGAGAGTTTTAATTGTAATGGTTATTTAAAATTTGGGACATGTGAAATAATTCTGACCATTCCTGTGTTCATTGAATCATAGAATCCCTCCAGTGCAGAAGGGACCATTCGGACCATCGAGTCTGCACCATCTCTCTAACAGAGCACCTTACCCAGGCCCTCTCCCCTGCCCTATCCCTGTAATCTCACACATTTACCATGGCTAACCTATCTAACCCACACAGCTTGGGAGACGAAGAGGGAATTCAACATTGCAAATCCACTGAATCTGGGCATCTTTGGTCTGTGGGTGGAAACTGGAGCACCCGGAGGAAGCCCACGCAGACACAGGGAGAACATGCAAATTCCAAACAGACACTCACCCAAGGCTGGAATTAAATGCCTGACGCTGTGAGGTAGCAGTGCTAACCACTGTGCCACCATGTCACCCGATAGTTGAGGCCAAAACATTGCCTGATTTCAAGAAGATATGAGATATACTCTTGGGGCTAAAGGGATCAAGGGATATGGAAGGAAGGGGCGAATCAGGAAATTGAATTCAATGATCAGCCATGATCAAGATGAATGGTGGAGCAGGCTCAAGGGGCCGAATGGCCTACTCCTGCTTCTAGTTTCTATGTTTCTCTCCACTGGGCCAGCATTCCATCCAGTGGCACAGTGGTTCGCACTGCTGCCTCAAAAAAGCAAATACAACAATGGCTTTGGCATCTGCTACAATGTGACTGACAGATTGACAACGGAGTCAAGGGCATCAGGAGCAAAAGATACCCTGGGAGGTGGAGAAGAATGCGACGGAGATTACGTGCGGGTCCTTGATTGGTTTTCTAAAGAGATTCAGAAAGGAAGCAGCAAGTTGGAAAAAGTCCAGAATAAATTAATTTCCAGTTACATTGGAAACCTGTGCCTCACAGCTGAGTACAAAATATAAAGAGTTGAGGGAACTGGTGGATAAGCTGCAGAATGGAGCTGATTGCTGGCAGGAGAGCACGTCTCACCTGGACAATCAGTTACATTGGGAACAGGGGGCAGATGATAGGGTGAGTGGAGCTCAGAAAAATCTACTGCTGTTCGGCCAAACTCTGGAACAAGATATTGATTTACAGTCAGAAAATATCAGATCAAGTGAAGAGTTAGAAAATGCCGTGGGGACTTTGAGGAAGTTAATTCAGCCACAAAGTGACACCTCCCCTGAAGCAGACCACTCCCTGTGTTTAGCTAACATCAAACAACCTGAGACACAAATCAGTCACCAGTGAGTAAATGTAGTTGTTTTCTCCAAAAAAAGAATCACTGAAAGCACTCCCCCTTCTCCTCTGCCTCTCCTGTGTGATAAGGGAATGCAGGTGTGTGTGATTAGCCATGACTTCTGCACCATCATGATCCACAACGCTTACTCCAAGTTGGTTTGCCCAGTTGAAGGAATGCTGTACATTTGAGTCATAATTGTTGAAGCAGGGTGTTGTTTGAAAGCATCACAGATTCGAAGAATTAGTTTGGAAAGGGAATAAAAATTAATTTAATTTGAACTGCCGTGTGTTTCTGTTTGAAATAAATTCAGACTGTACTAAAATGTGAAAGGAATGTATTTGGGTTTGAAATTAAGTTGTTCAAGGTTAGAATTGTGAAGGCCAATTTGCTCCCAAAACACAAAGATCAGGCTGCAGTTTGGCAGCAAACCAGTTCCAACTTTCCTAAACATCTGAGTTAAAATTGTTGAGATTCGGTTAACAACATATTTCACAAAGTATTTCTTTCAACTTTGATTAAGTGGAAAATATTGAAAGTTGAAATTGGTGTTCAAAAAAGGATCGATAAAAGAGATGAAATTGGAACAAAATTGAAGAAAATAACACGAGAGAAGTTTTTTAAATTATGTAAGTTGATGCAATTGCCAAGTTTCCTCTGCCCACTCCCCGCCTCTCTCGGTTCCACAGAGAAGTTAACACTTTCAGCAGACAGTTGATTGTTATAAATCTCCACACAGCCTTTGTTTTTTAATGTAACCTATACTTGGACATATTAACTCACTGAGATCTTGGCCAGAGCCAGATGGATTGTTTGTGTTTTTTAAACAGGTGATGATGGTTTCCAGCTCTGAGTGAAGTCAACAGTTTTGAGAATTAAAGCAGAGAATAAAAGACTTTACTTTTCAGAAAACCACCAAGCCTGCTTAGGATACTGGAATTGATAAACATCTGATGTGAGTTGCTATTTCAAGCATTGAAAATGGAAATCACCTGTTGTTTAAGGGAAAGAACAAAGTTGATAATGCCTGGAATCAAACACAAATTTGGGGCAGCACTGTGGCACAATGGTTCTCATGGCTGTCTCACAGTAAGAAGTCTCACAACACCAGGTTAAAGTCCAACAGGTTTATTTGGTAGCAAATAGGCCAGGGACCCGGTTCGATTCCTGACTTGGGTCACTGTCTGGCGGAGTCTGCACGTTCTCCCTGTGTCTGCGTGGATTTCCTCCGGGTGCTCCAGTTTCCTCCCACAGTCAAAAAGACGTGCTAGTTAGGTGCATTGGCTAGGCTAAATTCTCCCGCAGTGTGCCAGAGCAGGCGCCGGAGTGTGGCGACTAGGATTTTCGCAGTAACTTCATTGCAGTGTGAATGTAAGCCTACTTGTGACTAATGAATAAACTTTGACTTCAAATATTCTTAAAGTTTTTAAAGTTTATTTATTAGTGTCACAACTAGACTTGCATTAACACTGCAATGAAGTTACTGTGAAATGTTCGGTTTCTTTTTAAAGATATTATGAGCATATTTCATGTTTTAAAAGATTCTCCAGAACTCCGGAAAGTGCAGTTTAAAGGAATGCATACATTCGGGTATGGAACATTCTGGTAAAGGGGAAGTATAGACGAGGTAAATGAGGTGACAGCTTTTTCTTGGAGATATTTAAAGTTTATTTATTAGTGTCACAAGTAAGGCTTATTGCAATGACGTCACTGTGAAATTCCCCTAGTCACCACATTCCGGCGCCTGTTTGGGACAATGCACCTAACCAGCATGTCTTTCAGTCTGTGGGAGGAAACCGGAGTACCCGGAGGAAACCGACGCAGACACGGGGAGAATGTGCAAACTCCGCACAGACAGTGACCCAAGTCGGGAATCAAACCCAGATCCCTGGTGCTGTGAGGCAGCAGTGCGAGCCACCGTGCCACCCCTTGTTTGTTTCTTTGTCCATGAACTATTTGAGAGAACTGAATTTTATAATCTGGCCGCCATCTGAGACGTTGGGATTGTACAGGGGGAAATAAGCAAATACGTTGAGATGGAAAACCCCTTTGACCCCGGCTTTTGACTTTCTTTTGAAGTTTCCAGCAGAATTATTGGATGGTGCATCCTTTGAAAGAGAGTGGAATTCAGGATGATGATTGGTAAAATACCCAGCACCATCGCTATAGACCTGATAAACCTTTCACAAATACACAACAAGGATTTGTGGGAGAGGACAGAGAGATAACAACAAGCAAGACAAAGTACATGTCTGGTTAATAACAACAACATGAGAGACAACATTTAACATGGAGGGAAATGTGTGAAGATGGCTTATGAATGTGAGACTCCAACAGAGAATTAAAGAAGGAATTGGAACACTGATGTGAGATTGCAGAATTGGTTTGTAAGTTGTGAATGAACTAATATGCGAGAGTGCACAGTGCAGCTGTATTGAAGAATGAAGTGTGGCACGGTGGCACAATGGTTAGCAGTGCTTCGTCATAGCGCCCAAGGACCCGGGTTCAATTCTGGCCTCGGGTCACTGTCTGTGTGGAGTTTGCACAATCTCTCCGTATCTGCGTGGGTTTCCTCCAGGTGCTCCGGTTTCCTCCCACACTCCAAAGATATGCAGGTTAGGTTGATTGGCCATAGTAAATTGCTTCTGAGCGTCAGGCGAACTAGCAGGGTAAATAAATGGGGTTTTGGGGATAGAGCCTGGATGGGATTGTGGGCTGTGCAGACACGATGGGCCAAATGGCCTCCTTCTGCACTGTAATGATTCTATGATTCAAATGGGACTTTCTCAGCTGCTTGACTAACAGCGTGACATGAAATGGTTAATATGACCTGAAGAGTAAGAAATCATTTTGAAATGATCAAGGCACTGACACAGACTCCAGAGAAACTGACTGGAAGAACAAATTAAAGTAAATGGAATTTTGGACTGGGACAAATGAAGGCGCGGGAGAAATAATACTGAATAAGAATTATTACAAGATGGAGCAGGTTAAGGGACAGCTTGAGAATTGTTTTGAATCTATGCAATTTATACAGCAATTATATGTTATCACTGCTTTTATATCCAATTATACCATTTCAATTATGTCTGAAAATTAGTTGTGAGAAGGAGATTGTAAAGGGAATGGAAGTTGGCTACCTTGGGCTAAGCCAATGAGGAAAAGGGGGAAAATGCCAGAGTGAATGAATAGATTTAGTAAAAGGGGTGATGGATGTAACACCCCTGCATTAGAGTAAAATCACATGTTAATCAAATGCTCCACATCAAGGTTCTAATATCAGCAAGGTTGTTTACTTGTTTGAGGAACAAACAGTTTCTGGATTACAGACAAGTCTTTGGGTGAAGTTTTAATAATAAACCTACATAGGCAAAATAGGAATTTTTGAACAATGTTCTGTGCTCTGACTAACAGTATAACATTTATAGCTGTATTGGAGCTGGGAGCTGTGTTAGAATGCTCAGTGGGATTTGTGAGTGATCTTGGGCTTTGCAGGTTGGACTCTAGTTGTGGAGGTACTGAGTGCCCCTGGGGCAGGATTTTGGGAAATCGCCTTTGGTTCAGGACCCCGAGGAAGATTCACATTTCTACTTGGGGTGGTCACTCAATGGAGTTAGTGAAAGTCATTATTGTTATTCATAATTTTACCTTTCTAAAAATAAACTTTGAAATGGGAATGGGAAAATGAGCTGTAGTCCAGAAGCCAGTGTTGAGTGTTGTGAGGTACTGAGGAGGGTATCAAGGTTGCAGGAGTGTACCGGCAGACAGGAAGGTGGGTTGAAGTGTGTCTACTTCAATGCAAGGAGCATCTGGAATAAGGCAGGTGAACTTGGAGTGTGGATTGGTACTTGGGACTACAATGTTGTGGCCATTACGGAGACATGGTTAGAACAGGGACAGGAATGGTTGTTGGAAGTTCTGGGGTATAGATGTTTCAGTAAGAGTAGGGAAGGTGGTAAAAGAGGTGGAGGAGTAGCATTATTAATCAAGGATAGTTTAACGGCTGCAGAAAGACAGTTCGAGGGGGATCTGCCTACTGAGGTAATATGGGCTGAAGTTAGAAATAGGAAAGGAGCGGTCACGTTGTTAGGAGTTTTCTATAGGCCCCCAAATAGTAATAGAGATGTGGAGGAAGAAATTGCAAAGCAGATTATGGATAGGTGTGGAGGTCACAAGGTAGTTGTCATGGGTGACTTTAACTTTCCAAATATTGATTGGAACCTTTATAGGTCAAATAGTTCGGATGGGGCAGTTTTTGTACAGTGTGTGCAGGAGGGTTTCCTGACACAATATGTGGATAGGCCGACAAGAGGTGGGGCCACATTGGACTTGGCCCGTTTCATTACCCAGTACCAAGTGTTCGGTTTGTTTGTGGGAGAGCACTTTGGAGATAGTGACCACAATTCGGTGTCTTTCGTTATTGCAATGGAGAGGGATAGGGCCGTACGGCAGGGCAAGGTTTACAATTGGGGGAGGTGGAATTATGATGGGATTATTTTGATGCAGCGAATGGTAATGACCTGGAACTCGCTGCCTACGAGGGTGGAGGAAGTGGAGACAATAAACAATTACAAAGGAAATTGGATGAGCGTTTGGGGCATTTCAAAAATAAATGCTGACTAAATATCTCTGAACTTCCTCACACCCGGTCACTCTGTCATTCTTGTGAAATTTGAAATCAGGTATTTGCAACAAGACTCAAAGAGCATCAGCCCACTGGAGGCAAAGTTGTGAGACCGGCCAGTCCAGCAGAAAGAAACCCTCCGACCCTCCCCAATGACCAACTGTGAGACTGAACAAAATGCAGTCCTGGATGTAATTGAGAGCAGAAACAATAACAGCAGACTCTCATCCCCATATTCACTTCTGAACTCGCTGGTGTCTCAGCAGATTCGATAACTGAGTGAATCTTTTCCCACATGCAGAGCAGTTGAATGGCCGCTCTCCTGTGTGAACTCGCTGGTGTTTCTGTAGGTTGGATGACTTACTGAATCCCTTCCCACATTGAAAGCAGCTGTATGGTCTCTCCCCTGTGTGATCTCGCTGGTGTGTCTGCAGGCTTCATATCCGAGTAAATCCCTTCCCACACTGACAGCAGGTGAATGCACTCTCACCAGTGTGAACTTGCTGGTGTCTCTGCAGAGTGGATGAATCAGTGAATCCCTTCCCACACACCCAGCAGGCGAACGGCCTCTCCCCAGTGTGGCTGTGCCGATGAGCTTCCAGTGGAGAGGGCACTTTGTATCTCTTCCCAGTGTGTTGTGCCTGATTCAATCGACAAACAGTTTATTGAGTTACGCCAGCGGGGAGAAGCCACAGGGGCTGACCATGTGTAACTCCACCCAACAAAGAATATCATCAATTCTTATCCAGCTACTCAGCCCATCCCGGCTGGACACAATCCAATCAGAATGGTGATAGATTACATACATTATAGGTTCAATAAAATTAGTATCTGGGCATTATGGGGCTTTGTGATCATCTCATGGACAGGTGCCCCATCATGCTTTCCAGACCCCCCTTGGGGGGGGGGTCTTTCTTGGGCTTTCTTTGTACATCGACTCCCTTAGTTAGAAATGGGGCGGATTAAAAGTTCTCAAATGGACGTCAGCACCCTTCCTTTGTTTTAATCGAATGACCACATGGTCTGGGAATCATTTCTATTTAATACTCTCTCTTTTTAAACTCTTTTCTTCAGTATCCAATTCCAGAATTTTCCTTTCCTTTGTGTGACTTGTGTCAGGAATAAATCTTTGGACCTGACAGGAAGTTTAACCCAAGATCAATCCAACACAGGATTGGTCAGAATCATTTCACATGTGTCAAATTTTAAAGAACCATTACAAATTAAAACTCTCATTCTCACATGGGTGAATTGTATCCGGATTAAAATTTCCAGATGTTTAGTAAAATATCCTGGAATCCTGTCTCTGGCCAGTAAATATGGCTCCAGGTTCATAACTTCTGAACAAAAAAAGTTTTATTGATCACACTTCCTTTTTTAAAAATCTGTTTGATTTAAATCACAGACAGAAAACCTCAAAGCTTGAAGCATTCAACCTACAAATATCATCCATACACAAACAGAGAAACTTAGCATATGCTTTACAACAACAATGACCAAAATTAATTACTTAAGCGTTCTTGTGATCCTGTTTTTAAACTTCTAAAAATGCCTTTAATTAAAGACTCAAGACAAGGTTAATTCCCCAGAAAGATAAACCTGAACAAATGTAGCCCAAAACAATGATAAAACACATCTACAAACATCCACAAAAAACAAATGAAACACACAGGTGGAAAAAGTGGTGAAGGCATATGGCATGCTTGCTTTTATTGGATGGGGCATAGAGTATAAAAGTTGGCACATGATGTTGCAGTTATATCGAACGTTGGTTAGGCCGCATTTGGAATACTGCGTCCAGTTCTGGTCACCACACTACCAGAGGACGTGGAGGCTTTGGAGAGAGTGCAGAAAAGGTTTACCAGGATGTTGCCTGGTATGGAGGGTATTAGCTATGAGGAGAGATTGAGTAAACTAGGGTTGTTCTCTCTGGAAAGAGGTTGAGGGGGCAACCTAATAGAAGTTTATAACATTACGAAGGGCATAGATAGGGTGAACAGTTGGAAGCTTTTTCCCAGGTCAGAAATGACAAACACAAGGGGTCACAAGTTCAAGGTAAGGGGGGCAAGGTTCAATACAGATATGCGGGGGACGTATTTTACACAGAGGGTGGTGGGGGCCTGGAATGCACTGCCAAGCAAGGTGGTTGAGGCAGACACGCTAGGATCATTTAAGACTTATCTAGATAACCACATGAACAGACTGGGAATAGAGGGATACAAACGGATGGTATGTTAGGAACACATGATCGGTGCAGACTTGGAGGGCCGAAGGGCCTGTTCCTGTGCTGTATTGTTCTTTGTACATATTCCAGACTTTCACTCGACTGTCGGTGGATATCAGATTGGTATATTCCATTATAGGGTCTGTTCTGTGCTGTACTGTTCTATGTTCTATAACATCTTTGTTGATTTAAAACCCCAAACACGTTACACCCAAACACCGGCAAAATCTTTGTTCTTTATCTGGGGATAAAATTCTCAGTTATTCCAAATTCCTCCAGGCTATGCTTAATATTTCCACATTTAACTTATTCCCAGAAATCCTCAATTATAAACTAAAATAGACACATGAGTTTCCGGGCAGTCTCAGGAATATGGTCAAGATAGTCCAGTCCCACAATGCCTCACATTCAATCTGCAGTCCTTCAATTATAACAGAATATGTGGCTGTATGTAGCTGCCTTGGCCATGGTCAACCCCAACCCCAAGGGTGCCTTCTTGAACTGCTGCAATGCCTGAGGTGTACGTACACCCACAGTGCTGTTAGGAAGGGACTTCCATCGAAACACAGAAAAACTACAGCACAATACCAGCCCTTCAGCCCACAAAGTTGTGCCGAACATGTCCCTACCTTAGCGATTACTAGGCTTACCTATAACCCTCTATCTTACTAAGTTCCATGTACTTATCTAAAAGTCTCTTAAAAGACCCAATCGAATCCGCCTCCACCACCGTTGCTGGCAGCCCATTCCACGCACCCACCAACCTCTGAGTGAAAAACTTACCCCTGACATCTCCTCTGTACCTACTCCCCAGCACCTTAAACCTGTGTGGTCTTGTGGCAACCATTTCAGCCCTGGGAAAAAGCCTCTGACTATCCACTCGATCAATACCTCTCAACATCTTATACACCTCTATCAGGTCACCCCTCATCCTTCATGTCTCCAAGGAGAAAAGACTGAGCTCACTCAACCTATCCTCATAAGGCATGTCACCTAATCCAGGCAACATCCTTGTAAATCTCCTCTGCACCCTTTCTATGATTTCCACATCCTTCTGTAATGAGGCGACCAGAACTGAGCACAGTACCCCAAGTGTGGTCTGACCAGGGTCTTATATAGCTGCAACATTATCTCACGACTCCTAAACTCAATTCCTCGATTGATGAAGGCCAGTACACCATCCACCTTCTTAACCACAGCCTCAACCTGCACAGCTGCTTTGAGCGTCTTACGAACTCTGACCCCAAGATCTTTCTGATCTTCCACTCTGCCAAGAGTCCTACCATTAATATTATATTCCGCCATCCTATTTGACCTGCCAAATGAACCACCTCACACTTATCTGGGTTGAACTCCATCTGCCACTTCTCCACCCAGTCTTGCATCCTATCAATGTCTCGCTGCACCTTCTGACATCTCTCCACACTATCCACAACACCTCCAACCTTTGTGTCATCAGCAAACTTGCCAACCCATCCTTTCACTTCCTCATGGAATTGCGGATAGCGAAGAGCATTGTCGGGCAATACAGCAGGATATAGATAGGCTGGAAAATTGGGCGGAGAGGTGGCAGATGGAATTTAATCCGGATAAATGCGAAGTGATGCATTTTGGAAGAAATAATGTAGGGAGGAGTTATACAATAAATGGCAGAGTCATCAGGAGTATAGAAACACAGAGGGACCTAGGTGTGCAAGTCCACAAATCCTTGAAGGTGGCAACACAGGTGGAGAAGGTGGTGAAGAAGGCATATGGTATGCTTGCCTTTATAGGACGGGGTATAGAGTATAAAAGCTGGAGTCTGATGATGCAGCTGTATAGAACGCTGGTTAGGCCACATTTGGAGTACTGCGTCCAGTTCTGGACGCCGCACTACCAGAAGGACGTGGAGGCATTGGAGAGAGTGCAGAGAAGGTTTACCAGGATGTTGCCTGGTATGGAGGGTCTTAGCTATGAGGAGAGATTGGGTAGACTGGGGTTGTTCTCCTTGGAAAGACAGAGAATGAGGGGAGATCTAATAGAGGTGTACAAGATTATGAAGGGTATAGATAGGGTGAACAGTGGGAAGCTTTTTCCCAGGTCGGAGGTGACGATCACGAGGGGTCATGGGCTCAAGCTGAGAGGGGCGAAGTATAACTCAGACATCAGAGGGACGTTTTTTACACAGAGGGTGGTGGGGGCCTGGAATGCGCTGCCAAGTAGGGTGGTGGAGGCAGGCACGCTGACATCGTTTAAGACTTACCTGGATAGTCACATGAGCAGCCTGGGAATGGAGGGATACAAACGATTGGTCTAGTTGGACCAAGGAGCAGCACAGGCTTGGAGGGCCGAAGGGCCTGTTTCCTGTGCTGTACTGTTCTTTGTTCATCCAGGTCATTTATAAAAATCACAAAGAGTAAGGGTCCCAGAACAGATCCCTGGGGCACTCCACTGGTGACCGACCTCCATGCAGAATATGACCCGTCTATAACCACTCTTTGCCTTCTGTGGGCATGCCAGTTCTGGATCCACAAAGCAACGTCCCCTTGGATCCCATGCCCCCTCACTTTCTCAATAAGCCTTGCATGGGGCACCTTATCAAGTTTCCAGTTACTGAGAGAGACAAGAGATGAAATTGCTGGGCCTCTCACAAAAATCTTTGTTTCTTCATTGGACACAGGTGAGGTCCCAGAGGATTGGAGGATAGCAAATGTGGTCCCGTTATTTAAGAAGGGTAGCAAGGATAACCCGGGTAATTATAGGCCAGTGAACTTGATGTCCGTGGTAGGGAAATTGTTGGAGAAGATTCTTAGAGATAGGATCTATACACATTTAGAACTGAATAATCTCATTAGCGATAGACAACATGGTTTTGTACAAGGGAGGTCATGCCTCATAAATTTGGTTGAGTTTTTTGAGGAGGTGACAAAAATGACTGACGAGGGAAGGGCCGTGGATGTCGTCGACATGGATTTTAGTAAAGCGTTTGACAACGTCCCTCATGGAAGGCTGGTGCAAAAGGTTAAATCTCATGGGATCAAAGGTGAACCAGCTAGATGGGTACAGAACTGGCTTAGCCATAGAAGACAGAGGGTAGCAGTGGAGGGGTCTTTTTCTGATTGGAGGTCTGTGACTAGCGGTGTTCTACAGGGCTCTGTACTGGGACCTCTGCTGTTTGTGATATATATAAATGATTTGGAGGAAGATGTAGCTGGTGTGATCAGTAAGTTTGCGGACGACACAAAGATTGCTGGAGTTGTGGATTGTGATGAACATTGTCAGAGAATACAGCAGGATATAGATAGGCTGGAAAATTGGGTGGAGAAATGGCAGATGGAATTTAATCCAAATAAATGTGAAGTGATGCATTTTGGTAGATCTAATGCAGGGGGGAGCTATACAATAAATGGCAGAACCATCAGGAGTATAGACACACAGAGGGATCTGGGTGTGCAAGTCCACGATCCTTAAAGGTGGCAGCACAGGTGGAAAAGGTGGTGAAGAAGGCATATGGCATGCTTGCCTTTATTGGGGCATAGAGTATAAAAGTTGGCACATGGTGTTGCAGTTATATGGAACGTTGGTTCGGCCGCATTTGGAATACTGTGTCCAGTTCTGGTCACCACACTACCAGAAGGACGCGGAGACTTTGGAGAGAGTACAGAAAAGGTTTACCAGGATGTTGCCTGGTATGGAGGGTATTAGCTATGAGGAGAGATTGAGTAAACTCGGGTTGTTCTCCCTGGAAAGACGGAGGTTGAGGGGCGACCTAATAGAAGTTTACAAAATTACGAAGGGCATAGATAGGGTGAACAGTTGGAAGCTTTTTTCCAGGTCAGCAATGACAAACACAAGGGGTCACAAGTTCAAGGTAAGGGGGGCAAGGTTCAATACAGATATGCGGGGGACGTATTTTACACAGAGGGTGGTGGGGGCCTGGAGTGCACTACCAAGCAAGGTGGTTGAGGCAGACACGCGAGAAACATTTAAGACTCATCTTGATAACCACATGAACGACTAGGAATAGAGGGATACAAATGGATGGTCTAGTTAGGAACACATGATCAGCGCAGGCTTGGAGGGCCGAAGGGCCTGTTCCTGTGCTCTATTGTTCTTTGTGCTTTAAAATAGACACATGAGTTTCCGGGCAGTCACAGGAATGTGGTCAAGATAGTCCAGTCCCACAATGCCTCACATTCAATCTGCAGTCCTTCAATTATAACAGAATATGTGGCTGTATGGAGCTGCCTTGGCCGTGGTCAACCCCAACCCCAAGGGTGCCTTCCTGAACTGCTGCAATGCCTGAGGTGTACGTACACCCACATTGCTGTTAGGAAGGGACTTCCAGCTACATATTCCAGACTTTCACTGGACTGTAGGTGAATATCAGATTGATATATTCCATTCAACCACACCCAAGGTGAGTTATTCCAATTCCTTTATTGTCCAGGACAATACATTCACAATATCTTTCAAACAGAAATTAAACATTCCCATTTGATTTCAGACAGTAACATATTCTGTTAGTTTGTTCTTTATTGTCAATGTCAGGCTGGGGTTGTTTTCCTTGGAGCAAAGGAGGTTGAGGGGAGATTTGATAGATGGGGGACAAGATTCTGACAGGTTTAGATAAGGTGGACAAAGAAAAGCTGTTCCCATTAGCTGATGGAACAAGGACGAGGGGGGACACAGATTTCTTGTTTTGGGTTAGAGATGCAAGGGAGGGGGGAGTGGGGGGCTGGGGGGGGGGGGGGGCAGTGGGGTGGGGGGGGAATTGAGGGGGGAGATGTGAGGAAGAATATTCTGATGCAGTGAATGGTAATGACCTGAAACTCGCTGTCTATGAGGGTGGAGGAAGTGGAGACAATAAACAATTAAAAAGGAAATTGGATGGGCATTTGGGATGTTCCAAACAGAACGAAGAACAAAGAAAATTACAGCACAGAAACAAGCCCTTTGGCCCTCCAAGCCTGCAGCAACCATGCTGCCTGTCTGAACTAAAACCCCCTACCTTTCCGGGACCATATCCCTCTATTCCTATGCTATTCATATATTTGTCAAGACACATCTTAAAAGTCACTATCGTATCTGCTTCCACTACCTTCCCCGGCAACGAGTTCCAGGCACCCACCACCCTCTGTGTAAAAAACCTGCCTTGTACATCTCCTTTAAACCTTGCCCCTCGCACCTTAAACCTATGCCCCCCAGTAACTGACTCTTCCACTCTGGGAAAAAGCTTCTGACTATCCACTCTGTCCATGCCCCTCATAATCTTGGAGACTTCTATCAGGTCTCCCCTCAACCTCCGTCGTTCCAGTGAGAACAGACCAGGTTTCTCCAAACTCTCCTCATAGCTAATGCCCTCCACACCAGGCAGCATCCTGATAAATATTTTCCGTACCCTCTCCAAAGCCTCCACATTCTTCGGGTAGTGTGGTGACCAGAATTGAACACTAGATTCCAAGTGCGGTCAAACTAAGGTTCTATAAAGCTGCAACATGACTTGCCAATTTTTAAACTCAATGCCCCGGCCGATGAAGGCAAGCATGCCATATGCTTTCTTGACTACCTTCTCCACCTGCATTACCACTTTCAATGACCTGTGTACCTGTACACCGAGATCCCTCTGCCTATGAATGCTCTTAAGGGTTCTGCCATTTACTGTATATTTCCATTCTGTATTAGACCTTCCAAAATGCATTACCTCACATTTGTCCGGATTAAACTTCATCTGCCATCTCTCCGCCCAATTCTCCAACTGCTCTATATCCTGCTGTATCCTTTGCCGTTCCCCATCGCTATCCGCAATTCCACCAACGTTTGTGTCGTCCACAAACTTACCAATCAAACCAGTTACATTTTCCTCCAAATCATTTATATATATTACAAACAGCAAAAGTCCCAGCACTGATCCCTGCGGAATGTCACTTGTCACAGCCCTCCATTCAGAAAGGTACCTTTGCACTGCCAACCTCTGTTTTCTTCTGACTAAATATCTCTAAACTTCCTAACACCCTGTCACTCTGTGATCCTTGTGACATTTGAAACCAGGTATTTGCAAAAAGACTCAAAGAGCATCAACCCACTGGAGGCTGAGACCAGCCAGTCCAGCACAAAGAAACCCTCTGACCCTTCCCATTGACCAACTGTGAGAATGAACAAAATGCAATCCTGGATGTAATTGAGAGCAGGAACAATAACAGCAGAATCCAACCTCTGGAATCACTCGTGAACTTGCTGGTGCCTCAGCAGCCGGGATGAAACGCTGAAACCCTTCCCACACACAGAGCAGGTGAACGGCCTCTCCCCAGTGTGAACTCGCTCGTGCGTCTGCAGGTTGGATAACTGAGTGAATTCTTGCCCGCACTGAGAGCAGGTGAACGGCCTCTCCCCAGTGTGAACTCGCTGGTGTGTTTGCAGGTTGGAAAGCTGAGTGAATCCCTTCCCACACTGAGAGCAGGTGAACGGCCTCTCCCCTGTGTGAACTCGCTGGTGTGCCCGCAGGCTGGATGACTGAGTGAATCCCTGCCCACACTGAGAGCAGGTGAATGGTTTCTCCCCTGTGTGAACCCGCTGGTGTGTCCGCAGGTCGGATGACCGAGTGAATCCCTTCCCACACTGAGAGCAGGTGAATGGTCTCTCCCCAGTGTGAACTCGCTGGTGTGTCTGCAGGCTGGATAACCGAGTGAATCCCTTCCCACACTGAGGGCAGGTGAACGGTCTCTCTCCAGTGTGAACCCGCTGGTGTGTCCGCAGATGGGTTGACCGAGTGAATCCCTTCCCACACTGAGAGCAGGTGAACGGCCTTTCCCCAGTGTGAACTCGCTGGTGTGTCTGCAGGCTGGATAACTGAGTGAATCCCTTCCCACACTGAGAGCAGGTGAACGGCCTCTCTCCAGTGTGAACTCGCTGGTGTCTCTGCAGGCTGGATAACTGAATGAATCCCTTCGCACACTGAGAGCAGGTGAATGGTCTCTCTCCGGTGTGAACTCGCTGATGTGTCTGCAAGTGGGATGACAGAGTGAATCCCTTCTCACATTGAGAGCAGGTGAACGGTCTCTCCCCAGTGTGAACTCGCTGATGTCTCTGCAGGTGGGATGACCGAGTGAATCCCTTCCCACACTGAGAGCAGGTGAATGGGGGCTTCTCCCCAGTGTGAACTCGCTGGTGTGCCCGCAGGTCGGATGACCGAGTGAATCCCTTCCCACACTGAGAGCAGGTGAACGGCCTCTCCCCAGTGTGAACTCGCTGGTGTGCCTGCAGGTTGGATAACTGATTGAATCCCTTCCCACACTGAGAGCAGGTGAACGGCCTCTCCCCAGTGTGAATTCGCTGGTGTGTCAGCAGGCTGGATGACCGAGTGAATCCCTCCCCACACTGAGAGCAAGTGAATGGCCTCTCCCCTGTATGAACTCGCTGGTGTGTCCGCAGCTCGGATAACTGAATGAATCCCTTCCCACACTGAGAGCAGGTGAATGGCCTCTCCCCAGTGTGAACTCGCTGGTGTCTCTGCAGGCTGGATAACTGAGTGAACCTCTTACCACACTGAGAGCAGGTAAATGGCCTCTCTCCAGTGTGAACTCGCTGGTGTCTCTGCAGGCGGGATGACTGAGTGAATCCATCCCCACACTGAGAGCAGGTGAACGGCCTCTCCCCAGTGTGAACTCGCTGGTGTATCTGCAGGCTGGATAAATGAGTGAATTCCTTCTCACACTGAGAGCAAGTGAACGGCCTCTCTCCAGTGTGAACTCGCTGGTGTCTCTGCAGGTGGGATGACTGAGTGAATCCCTCCCCACATTGAGAACAGGTGAACGGCCTCTCTCCAGTGTGAACTCGCTGGTGTGACTGCAGGCGGGATGACCGAGTGAATCCCTCCCCACACTGAGAGCAGGTGAATGGCCTCTCCCCAGTGTGAACTCGCTGGTGTGTCTGCAGGCTGGATAAATAAGTGAATTCCTTCTCACACTGAGAGCAAGTGAACGGCCTCTCTCCAGTGTGAACTCGCTGGTGTCTCTGCAGGCTGGATATCCGAGTGAATCCCTTCCCACACTGAGAGCAGGTGAAGGGCCTCTCCCCAGTGTGAACTCGCTGGTGTCTCTGCAGGTGGGATGACTGAGTGAATCCCTCCCCACATTGAGAGCAGGTGAACGGCCTCTCCCCAGTGTGAACTCGCTGGTGTCTCTGCAGGTTGGATAACTGACTGAATCCCTTCCCACATTGAGAGCAGATGAACGGCCTCTCCCCAGTGTGGCTGCGCCGATGAGCTTCCAGCTCTGATGGGGTTCCGTATCCCTTCCCACAGTCCGCACATTTCCATGGTTTCGCCATGGTGCAGGTGTCCTTACCTCACTCTTGAGTGGACAATTAGTTGAAACTTCGTCCACACACAGAACAAGATTACAGTCTCCACCTGCTGTGAATGGTGTGATATTTATTCAGACTGTGTAACTGGTTAAAGCTCTTTAGTCAGTGCATCGGAACACTCTCACTCGAGTGTGGCAGTGTGTTGACGCTTTTTCACTCACACTGACATTTCAAATCTTTTCAAATCGACAGACTGGACAATCATTTCTCCTTCTGGATTCAAAGTCCGATGATATTGAGGTCCCAAGGAATATGACTCTGTCAGATCTAGACGTGACGTTTGAGATTTCAGCCTGTGATTCCTCTTTCAATATCCTGGAAAATGAGTTTCCAAAAGTCATCAGTGTCAGTACAGGATAGAAATTCAGAACAGACAATTTCTATGGAACATTCTTTCCTCTCTCATTCAGAGGGTGGGTTCTCCCCCGCATATGCACAGCTTCCCCTCTCCCTCACACATTTTGCAGTCCCGGGCGGGGGGAGGGGGAGATCACCGAGCGGCTTCTCGCTCTGGCCAGAGCCGTCAGCCGGTTGCCTGGAAACCTTGGCTCGATGTGGTGTAGGGGGAGGGGAACAATGGGTGGGGGCAGGGCTCCCGGGTCCGCACGCCCGGGCCTGCACCATGGAACCCGGAGACATCACCGCGGAGCGCAGTGATTCCTATTGGCTGATTCAGGCAGGGTTCTATCGTAGCGTCACAATGCGGAAGTTGTCCAATGAGCTTCAGAGTGAAATTTCGCTCTCCGATCACATTCCATTGTGACGTCACACACTCACCCATTCCATTGTGATGTCACACCCTCACCCATTCCATTGTGACCTCACACTCTCACCCATTCCATTGTGACGTCAGGGCTTCCCTCTCCGATCACAATCCCTGCCGGCCTCCCACATGCAGCCTCAATGGCGGCAGTCAGCCCGGGTCTAACACTACAAGCTGCCGCTCCATTTGGTACAAAGGGGGGACCGGGAAGTTCATTTCCGGGGTTTGGGTTTGAACAACATGTTTACAAAGTCTCTCCACCCACTCGCCACATTTATCATTCCCCGCGCGCCGCCCCCTACCTAGTATTGATCTCGCCTCCAAATTAAAACCGCCCGTCTACCCGTCGCCATTACCCGCACTGCGCATGCTTCAGGTCCCGCCTCTCATTCACTCCGATTGGTTGGAGGATCAGCCGCTCCCGCTCGGTCCTCCAGTCCCGCCCCTCGTTCACTCCGATTGGTTGGAGGACCAGCCGCTCCGGCTCGGTCGGCCAGTCCCGCCCCCTCTTCCTATTGGTCCGGAGCTGCCGTCAATCAGTCCCCGGGCATTGTGATGTGGAGCATGCGCAGTGTCATTGCTGTCCTTGGCGCTTGTTTGTCCCGGAGAAGCGGAGTCAGCGTTAGGCGGTGGCTGGGAGGATTTGGAAACACTTTGTGGATCCGCAAACCCTTCAGAATCATTGTCAGCTCCCTGGTTTGCAGCTGCGGGGCTTCTCCCTCCCTCCCTCCCTCCCGGGAACAGGCCCAGGTTAACGGCCCCATCCTGGCTCAGCCACTGGAGGATGGTTCACATCAGAGGATGGGGGAGGGGGACAATAAATAAGAGGTTACACTTTGGCCTCAAATCAATGAGGACTCTGATCTCTGGGAAGGAAGGAAACCCTGGGAGGTGGGCGGGGAGGATTCACAAACACCCGCTGGAGGCCCCAACACCCCCAATAAGACCCATTGGTTTTATTGTCAGTCTGCAGACAGCAGCTGGAGAACTGAACCCAGTAAGAAGTCTCACAACGCCAGGTTAAAGACCAACAGGTTTATTTGGTAGCAAAAGCCACTCGCTTTCGGATCACTGCTCCTTCATCAGGTGAGTCGGACTTGTGTTCATAAACGGGGCATATATATTGACACAAACTCAATTTACAAGATAATGGTTGGAATGTGAGTCTTTACAGGCAATCAAGTCTTAAAGGTACAGACAATGTGAGTGGAGAGAGGGTTAAGCACTGGTTAAAGAGATGTGTACTGTCTCCAGCCAGGACAGTTAGTGAGATTTCCACATCAAGAACTGAACCCAGACAGAGGAGAGGGAGGGAGAAAACTGGGAGTGGAGGGAAGAAATGGTGGAGATGTTGAGATGGGTTTGGATTTCAGTCCAGGGGAGGAGGTAGAGTGTGTGGGACGGGGATTTATAGATTTGGGGGAACAAGAGAGGAAAATATGTTCCAGAGAAACTATGAATTGTCTGTTCAGAATTTCTATCCTGCACTGACAGTGATGGTATTTGTAAACTGTTTTTGCAGGGTATTATGAAGCAGGATTTACAGATGTGAAACTCAAACCAAACTTCACATCAAGATCTGTTTCAGTGATTTGATTCATCAGAAACTGAATATCATCAGCCTTTGTCTACAGAAGGAGAAATGTTCATTCTGTCTGCGGGCAAAGATTTCAAACATCAGTGTGACTGAAAAAGCACCTAGACACACAAACACACCTGAGAGTTTCCAATGTGCTGAATGTGGAAAGTGGTTTAACAAGTCTGAAAAATAATCACATCATTCTAACTGAGTAGTGACCCGACACATATTCTGTGTAAACGAGGCTTCAACTCATCATCCAACCTGGAGTCACATGAGGACACCCGCAGCACAGAGAAACCATTGAAATGTGTGGACTGTGGGAGGGGATTCAATTACCCGTCCGAATTGGATATTCATCGTCGCATTCACACTGGAGAGAGGCCGTTCACCTGCTCTGAGTGTGGGAAAGGATTTGCTTACTCATCCAGCCTCTATACACACCGGCGTGTTCACACTGGTGAGAGGCCGTTCACCTGCCTCGAATGTGGGAGGGGATGTCATGCTTTATCAAGCCTCCTGATTCACCGGGAGGTTCACTCCGATCAGAGACTGTTTCAGTGTTCTGATTGTGAGAAAAGCTTTAAAAGCACAAAGGACCTCCTGAGACACCAGCGCACTCACATGGCGGTGAGACCGTTCACCTGCTCAGTGTGTGGGAAGGGATTCACTCAGTCATCCCACCTTCTGACACACCAACTTGTTCACACTGATCGGAGACCATTTCAGTGTTCTGACTGTGAGAAGAGATTTAAAAGTAAAAATGATTTACAAGTCCATCAGCGCACTCACACTGGGGAGAAGCCATTCACCTGCTCCGTATGTGAGAGGAGATTCGGACGTTTATCCCAGCTGCAAACACACCAGCGAGTTCACTCTGATAAGAGACCATTTCAGTGTTCTGACTGTGAGAAGAGCTTTAAAAGTAAACAGGATTTGGTGACACACCAGCGAGTTCACACTGGGGAGAAACCGTTCACCTGCTCGGTGTGTGGGATGGGATTCACCCATTCATCCCACTGTCTGAGACACCAGCGAGTTCACACTGGGGAGAAACCGTTCACCTGCTCGGTGTGTGGGATGGGATTCACCCATTCATCCCACCGTCTGAGACACCAGCGAGTTCACACCGGGGAGAAACCGTTCACCTGCTCGGTGTGTGGGATGGGATTCACCCATTCATCCCACTGTCTGAGACACCAGCGAGCTCACACCGGGGAGAAGCCATTCATTTGCACTGTGTGTGTGGGAAGGGATTCACTGATTCAGCCCAGCTTCTGATACACGAGCGAATTCACACTGGGGAGAAACCCTTCACTTGCTCCACATGTGGGAAACGATTCACTCAGCCACCCCAGCTCATTGCACATCAACTGGTCCACACTGATCAGAGACCTTTTAAATGTTCTGACTGTGAGAAGAGCTTTAAAAGCACGAAGGACCTGCTGAGACACCAGCAAATTCACACTGGGGAGAGATCATTCACCTGCTCCATGTGTGGGAAAAGGTTCACTCAGTCATCCCACCTGCTGAGACACCAGCAGGTTCACACGGGAGAGAGATCGTTCACCTGCTCCGTATGTGGGAAGAGATTTGCTCGGTCAGCCAATCTGCTGAGACACCAGCAAGTTCACAAGTCACTGCAGGGGTTGGATTCTGCTGTTGCTGCTAATCCCATGCAGGACTGAATCATGTTCATTCTGTTATTAAGGAGACTGGGATGGGACACAGATAATCTCCGTGCAATCAGGCAGAGTCAACATGGTTTTGTGCAAGGGACATCCTGTTAATTGATGTGTTGGATTCTTTGAGGAAGTAACAAGCAATGTGGATAAAGTGGAACCTGTGGATGTGGTGTATTTAGTTTTCCAGAAGGCATTTGACAAGGTGCCACATCAATGTTTACCACACTTAATAAGAATTCGTAGCATAAGGCATATTAGCATTTTATCCATGTTGATTCTTTATATTAGCATGGATAGAGGATTGATGAGCTAATCGGAAACAGAGAGGAACATAGAACATAGAACATAGAACATAGAACATTACAGCGCAGAACAGGCCCTTCGGCCCACGATGTTGCACCGACCAGTTAAAAAAAAAAACTGTGACCCTCCAACCTAAACCAATTTCTTTTCGTCCATGAACCTATCTACGGATCTCTTAAACGCCCCCAAACTAGGCGCATTTACTACTGATGCTGGCAGGGCATTCCAATCCCTCACCACCCTCTGGGTAAAGAACCTACCCCTGACATCGGTTCTATAACTACCCCCCCTCAATTTAAAGCCATGCCCCCTCGTGCTGGATTTCTCCATCAGAGGAAAAAGGCTATCACTATCCACCCTATCTAAACCTCTAATCATCTTATATGTTTCAATAAGATCCCCTCTTAGCCGCCGCCTTTCCAGCGAAAACAATCCCAAATCCCTCAGCCTCTCCTCATAGGATCTCCCCTCCATACCAGGCAACATCCTGGTAAACCTCCTCTGCACCCTCTCCAAAGCCTCCACATCCTTCCTGTAATGTGGGGACCAGAACTGCACACAGTACTCCAAGTGCGGCCGCACCAGAGTTGTGTACAGTTGCAACATAACGCTACGACTCCTAAATTCAATCCCCCTACCAATAAACGTCAAGACACCATATGCCTTCTTAACAACCTTATCTACTTGATTCCCAACTTTCAGGGATCTATGCACACATACACCTAGATCCCTCTGCTCCTCCACACTATTCAAAGTCCTCCCGTTAGCCCTATACTCAACACATCTGTTATTCCTACCAAAGTGAATTACCTCACACTTCTCCGCATTAAACTCCATCCGCCACCTCTCGGCCCAACTTTGCAACCTGTCTAAGTCTTCCTGCAAACTACGACACCCTTCCTCACTGTCTACCACACCACCGACTTTGGTGTCATCAGCAAATTTGCTAATCCACCCAACTATACCCTCATCCAGATCATTAATAAATATTACAAACAGCAGTGGCCCCAAAACAGATCCCTGAGGTACACCACTTGTAACCGCACTCCATGATGAATATTTACTATCAACCACCACCCTCTGTTTCCTATCCGCTAGCCAATTCCTGATCCAATTTCCTAGATCACCCCCAATCCCATACATCTGCATTTTCTGCAGAAGCCTACCATGGTGAACCTTATCAAACGCCTTACTAAAATCCATATATACCACGTCCACTGCCTTGCCCCCATCCACCTCCTTGGTCACTTTCTCAAAAAACTCAATAAGGTTAGTAAGGCACGACCTACCTGCCACAAAACCATGCTGAGGGAGAAACAAGTCATTTTTGGGATGGCAAAGTGTAGCCTGTGGAGTGCCACAGGGACCAGTGCTGGGCCCTCAACTATTGACAAACTATTTTCATGATGTGGATGACAGGATCAAAATTTGTTGATAACACAAAGGTAGGTAGGAAAGTGAGATGTGAATGACCATAACAAGCCTGCAAAGCGATATAGATAGGGTCAGTGAGTGGGCAAAAAGTTGGCAACTGGAACAAGATTTTTGGATAATGTGAACTTGTCCATTTGGCAGGAAGGATGGAAAAGCAGCTGATTATTTAAACAGAGAGAGATTGCAGAACTTTGAGGTACAGAGGGATCTGGGTGTCCTGGTACCGTAATCAGGAAAAGTTAGTGTGTGGATCCAGCAAATGATTAGAAAGGTAAATGAATTGTTGTTTATTGCAGAGATGTTTTGCTGCATTTGTTCAGGGTATTGGTGAGACCACATCTAGAGCACGGTGTACAGTTTTGGTCTCCTTACTTAAGAGAGGACTTGTGTGAGAAGTAGTTCAGAGAAGGTTTAGTTGACTGATTCACGGGATGAGGGTGTTATCATACAAGGAAATGTTGGACATGTTCGGCCTGTATCTAAAGGGGTTTAGAAGAATGAGAGAGGATCTGATTGAAACATAAAATTCAGAGGGGACTTGACAGAGTGGATGTTGATTGTAGAGAGAGGAGAACTAGAGGCACAGTTTAAAAATACGGGGTCTCCCATTTAAGACTGGGATGAGGAGAAACCTTTTCTCTCAGAGGGTTGTTACAGTGTGGAATTCTCTTCCACAGAGAGTGGTGGAGGCTGGCTCACTGAATATTCTGAAGTCTGAATTTAATAGATTCTTGATTGACGAGAGTGAAAGGGTGTGAGGGGTAAGAAGGAAAGTGGAGTTGAAGCTACAATCACATCAGCCGGGACCCTATTGAATGGTGGAGCAGGCTCGAGGGGCCGAGTGGCCTTCTCCTGCTCCTAATTCACATGTTCCCATTGTGATAGTTGGAGTTTGTTTCTGCTGATGTTAATTTCCCAAAAAACTGAGCTGCAGCTTAATCTACAGAATAGAATCAAATAAATCTTGCCAATCTGATTGTTCAGCCAGGGTCTAACTGGGCGGCACGGTAGCACAGTGGTTAGCACTGCTGCTTCACAGCTCCAGGGTCCCGGGTTCGATTCCCGGCTCGGTTCACTGTCTGTGTGGAGTTTGCACATTCTCCTCGTGTCTGCGTGGGTTTCCTCCGGGTGCTCCGGTTTCCTCCCACAGTCCAAAGATGTGCAGGTTAGGTTGATTGGCCAGGTTAAAAATTGCCCCTTAGAGTCCTGAGATGCGTAGGTTAGAGGGATTAGTGGGTAAATATGTGTGGGTAGGGCCTGGGTGGGATTGTGGTCGGTGCAGACTCGATGGGCCGAATGGCCTCCTTCTGCACTGTAGGGTTTCTATGATTTCTATGAATGACAGAGCGGACTGGAAGAGCTGAACAACCAACTCCAGTTCCTGTGTAGTTTCTCCCAGGCTTCTCCCACTCTCTAACTCTGCTCCAGTGCTGGTTTCTGATGAAGTCTCTTCTCCCCAGGTCTCCCATCACTTTCCATTCATCAGCTGGTGTCTGAGTCCAAGTTTACCAGGAACAGGAGGAGGTCATTTATCCCTCAAGCCTGTTCTCTCATTCACTGAGGTCATGGCTGATCTGTGACCTAACTCCATTTACCCAGATATTGTTTTAATCCTGACTTCCTCAGTCTGTTACAATGAGATTTAAAAAATAACTTTTGTTTACATCAGACCTTCAATGTAGGAGAGTGTCCCAAGGTGAATCTCAGAAACATCAATTGATAAATCAGACAACTGGCACTGAGGGGATGTTAGGAGGCTGACTGAAGACTTGGTGCAGTGTAAAGGGTCAATGTTAAATTTGTAAATATTCTACCCAGTGATGTAAGATCAGATGATAAGAGTTTGCTGAGAGATGGTTCTATGCTGAGCCTTGTGCTGTACATATTTAGAAGAAGGTGCAATAAAAAGTTATATTAACCAATAGCCTTGCCTCCAGCAGTCTTTGTCAATCCTGGCCAATCCCTGTGGCATAGGGACACCCACACTTGTTTGGGAGGAAGCTCCAGGATTTTGACCGAGTGACAGCGAAGGAACAGCGATATATTTTGAAGTCAAGATGGTGAGTGTTACGATCCCAGTTGATGTTATAATTGGACAGGATGATTCCAGGATGGAACACTGGCTCAAAAGACCGCAACTTTTACTTTTTGTAGAAAACATAAAGGAACAGAATCACAGGACTGCCAATTAGCTTTTAACAAAATATTTATTAAACACGAAGAGTTTGACGATAACAAAATACTCCTTGACTCACACTTACCTTCACAAATGTATCCAGATTTCAAGAATAACATAGATTTAAAATTCCTTATGCTATAATGTTCTCAGTAAACACATGGTTCCTTTAAACCCACAGGTTGGCTGTGATCAGACAAGCCCCACTCTGAAACCAAGTGGCAGATGCAACTCAATCGATCCTCTGTGGATTTCTCCTCAAATTTCCCCCCAGATGATTGTCACGAGTGTTTCCAAACTTGGCTCTCAAAAAGACACGTGTTAATATCTCCTTCCAAAGCAACTTTCTCACTTCCAGGTCTTCCAATTGTTCTTTCAAACAAGGCTTTCTCTCCACTCTTTTAGCAAGAAGCTGCCTCTAGGTTTTTAACTCTCAGAATTCCTTTGCCTTGAATTGCAACATGCTTCCAAAATTCTGCATAAACTCAGATCATCAGTCCGTAACAGAATACAATTGCTTCAAAATCTGGATTTAAGGACATCAAACCTTCCCACTATTTCAGATATGCGGCTTCTCTTTCGCCAACCTCATCAGTTCTTTTCTTCCCAGGTCTGAGTTTAACTTCCATGAATAGTATCCTGTTCCAAAGACAATGCTGTTCCTTTTTTACTTAAATATTCCTGAAACTTCTTTTCCATTCCCGGGTTTCTCAAACGAACTGTCCTTTAATTCCTCTGGAGCTTGCTTTCGGACACATTACTCCATTGTATGGCTTTCCTGCTTCTAGTAGAGCTGAGAGCTGCTCACTCTCTCGTTTCCTCACCCCAACTGCTATAGAACAACGAACAAAGAAAATTACAGCACAGGAACAGGCCCTTCAGCCCTCCAAGCCTGCACCGGTCATGCTGCCCGACTGAACTAAAACCCCCTCCCCTTCCGGGGACCATATCCCTCTATTCCCATCCTATTCATGTATTTGTCAAGACGCCCCTTAAAAGTCACGACCAAAGACTATAAATTCAACTAATACTACACTCAAAAAACCTTCTCACCCTCAAGGTGCCCCTGGTTGCTATGCAACAATGCATTATTTCTCCAACTTCACGTTTATTTTTCACGCCATAAACTCTCTCAGCACAACAGGAATACAATTTCAATTGAAACCTATCCCCCACACATGCAAACACCTTTGTTCAACATGAATCCAACCAAAGTTCTCCTCTTCCTACACAGAAACACTAAATCAAACTTACTTAAATCTATACTTTATTTCTAATATTTAACAATAGAAACATAGATCACTTAAAACTATCTCTGTTTTCCTGACATGAGTGACTTAGAGAGGAAACTCCAGGTGGTGATATTCTCATGTATCTGCTGCTCTTGGCCTTCTAGATGGTAATGTTCCTGAGTCTGTAAGATGCTGCCTAAGGAGTCTTGGTGAGTCCCTGCAGTGCATTTTGTAGATGGTACACACTGTTGCTCCTGTCCGTCGGTGGTAGAGGGAGTGAATGTTTGTGGTTAGTGTGTTGATCAAGTGGGGCTGCTTTGCCCTGGGTGGTTTTGAGCTTGAGTGTTGTTGGGAGCTGCACTCATTCAGGCAAGTGGAGAGTATTCCATCTCATTCCTGACTTGTGTCTTGTAGATGGTGGACGGGCTTTGGCTGGGGGAGTCAGAAAGTGAGTTACTCTCCTCAGGGCTGCCAGTCTCTGACCTGCTCTGGTAGCCACAGTGTCTATGAGTTTCTGGTCAATGTAACCCCCGCAGGATGTTGATAATGGAAGGGGGATTCAGTGATGGTAATACCCTTGAATGTCAAGGGGTGATGGTTAGATCTTCTCCTGTTGGAGATGGTCATTGCCTCGGACTTATGTGGCATGAATGTTACTTGCCACTTGTCAGCCCAAGCCTGGATATTGTTGTATTTGGACATGGACTGTTTCAGTATCTGAGGAGTCACAAATGGTGCTGAACATTGTGTATTCATTGGCGGATATCCCCACTTCTGATCTTATGATGGAGGGAAGGTCATTGATGAAGCAGCTGAAGATGGTTGGGCCTCGGACACGACCCTGAGAGATCCCTGCATTGATGTCCTGGAGCTGAGATGACTGACCCTCCACAACCACAACCATCTTCCTAATTGCCAGTACACGTCCAACCAGCAGAGAGTTTGCCCCTTGATATCCATTGATTCCAGTTTTGCCAGGGGTCCATGATCTGGGTGGCACAGTGGTTAGACCAGTTGGCTCACAGCCCCAGGGACCGGGTTCGATTCCGACCTTGGGTGGCTGTGTCGAGTTGGCACATTCATCAGCTTTTTTTTTGTGGATCATTTCAGTGGAAATGTGCTCTCCCAGACTCAAAGAGCATCAGCCCACTGGAAACAAAGTTGTGAGACTGGCCAGTCCAGCAGAAAGAAACTCTCCGACCCTCCCACTTCACCAATTGTCAAAATGAACATGGTTCAGTCCTGGATGTGATTAACAGCAGCAATAACAGCAGAATCCAACCCCTGTCATCACTTGTGAACTTACTGGTGTCTCAGCAGGTGGGATGACTGAGTGAATCCCTTTGTGAATCCTTGTGAACTCGTTGGTGTGTCTGCAGGTGGGATGACTGAATGAATCCCTTTCCACACTCAGAGCAGATAAACGGCCTCTCTCCAGTGTGAACTTGCTGGTGACTCTGCAGATAAGATGAAAGAGCGAATCCTTTCCCACACTCAGAGCAGGTGAATGGTCTCTCCCTGGTGTGAACACGTCGGTGTGCCTGCAGGTTAGCTGAACGAGTAAATCCCTTCCCACACTCAGAGCAGGTGAACGGCCTCTCCCCGGTGTGAACTTGCTGGTGATTCTGCAGGTCAGATAACTGAATGAATCCCCTGCCACACTCGGAACAGGTAAATGGCCTCTCCCTGGTGTGAACCTCCTGGTGTGACACTAGGTGGGATGATTGAATAAAACGCCTCCCACACTCGGAGCAGACGAATGGCCTCTCCCTGCTGTGAACTCCCTGGTGTGACATTAGGTGTGACGATTGGATAAAACGTTTCCCACATTCGGGGCAGCTGAATGGCCTCTCCCTTGTGTGTGTTCCTTTGTGTGTCACTAGATGTGATAACTGAATAAAACGCTTCCCACACTCGGAGCAGGGGAACGGCCTCTCCCCCCTGTGGACTCCCTGGTGAGTCACTAGGTGTGATAATTGAATAAAACACTTCCCGCACTCAGAGCAGTTGAAAGGCCTCTCCTTAGTGTGGGCTCGCTGGTGTATCTGCAGGTGAGATGACTGAGTGAAACCCTTTCCACAGTCGGAGCAGGTGAATGGTCGCTCTCCGGTGTGGATTTGTTGGTGATTCAAAAGTTCAGATGAATGATTGAATTGCTTCCCACACTCAGAGCAGTTGAATGGTTTTTCCCCAGTGTGAACTTGCTGGTGTGTCAGCAGGTGGGATAACTGAGTGAATCCCTTCCCACACTCAGAGCAGGTGTACAGCCTCTCCCTACTGTGAACTGCTTGGTGATTCCACAGGTCGGCTGCCTGGAGAAAACCCTTCCCACACTCAGAGCAGATGAAGGGCCTCTCCCCAGTGTGGCTGCATTGATGAATCTTCAGGGCAGATGGGGAGCAGTCTCCTTCCCCACACTTGGAGCAGGGGAACAGTCTCTCCCCAGTGCGAATATGTTGATGAGTTTGCAGTGCAGACGGGATATGGAATTCCTTACCACAATCCTCATCTTTCCCCGGTTTCTCCATGGTGTGGATGTCCTTGTGTCTTTCCAGGTTTAACAATCAGTTAAATCCTCATCCACACATAGAGCATGTGCACTGTCTGTCCCCGCTGTAAATGATGTGATATTTTTGCAGTCTGTGTAACTGGTCTTTTGACAGTCAGTGTACTGGACACTCTCACTCAGGCCTGTGTTTCTTGGTGCCTTTCCAGTCACACTGATGTGACAGAAAAAACAGATAAATATTTCTTCTTCTAGATTCAAAGTCTGATGATATTCAAGTTCTGATAATTTGAGTGACTCTATTAAGCCTTAACATGTTTTGAGATTGCTGGCAGCAAATCTTCCCCTTATAACTTCCTGTAAAATGAGTTTACAAAAGTCATCACTGTCAGTATCAAACAGAAATTCAGAATAGACAATTCTAGTTTCTGTGGAACATTTCTTCCTTTCTCGTTCCTCTCGATCTGTACATCTCCATCCCACACCCTATCCCTGTCTCCTCACTCTGCTGTATGTATAATACACCCTTCCAATTCTCCTGAAGGTGTTGATTCATGCTGATCAACAAATCCATACTCACTGCTTCTTCTCCAGCACTGAGATATCTTCATGCAGGCTGCCAGTCTAAATACCTAAATATACTTAGTGAAGTAAAATGTATGTAACATAGGGGACCAGTTTAATAAATAGAAGTACAGCAAGGCTATGAGATAGAACATTATTTCAACAGTGAACATTCTTGAATATCAATTGTTTGGCTATGAGGGTGGTGCATTTTGATACATTCAATATTTCAAAATGAAATTAGATGGGCAGTCAAAATAGACTGGCAGGGGAGCAGGGATACAGACGGGATGAGGAGCATATCAGCCATGATTGAATGGCGGAGTGGACTCGATGGGCCAAATAGCCTAATTATGCTCCTATATCTTATGAACTTAAGGGGGAATGGGACTGACTGGATTGCTCTACAGAGAGTTAGCATGGACTTGAGTTGCTGAATGGACTCCTTGTGTGATACAATAACCCGATTACTGAAAATAAACGACTTAGTTACAGTATTAACAAAACTAAAAATAATAAAAAATGAACTTTATTACTGGACCATGCATAATATATCTAATTTGTATCATCTTACAAGACTGCACACATCTCTGTCCTATATTAATTTACTGCCCCTTAAATTTCAGCTATTTCCTCGGGAAATCACCCCTTTAAATTGTGAACATTAGGAAAGAGACCATCCTCTTAACCAGACAAATAAATGTGACAAGTTGAGGAAGCAAAGGATGGCAATGTCTTTAAGAGGGAGAGAGATACCTGGGCCAACCTTTCCAGAGTCTGCAGCTCCCTGAATTCACTTCCTTTCCCTTCAGTTGCTGCAAGTCCCCAATTTAACCCCAGAATGAGAAGAAAAAGGAGAGAAGAAAACAAAGAGTTTTACTGACAGATGTTGACGACAGGAAGAGATTTCAGTCCGTCTGAAATCCAATCTGCATTGTCACAAAGCCCGCACTCTGATTGGCTGGAGGACCAGTGTCCTTCCGGTCCTCCAATTCCTCCCATTGGTCAATGCCCCTCATGAAGACAGTGGTGCAGCGGAAGTGAGTGGGAGACACTTTGACCCTGGATCGCTCGAAGTTGTTGGCCAATGGGAAACGCTATCCTCCGCACATGCGCAGAACTTCTCTGGGTTCATCATGCGCAGTCCCACCCGGCGAATAGAGCGATTTCCTCAGCGCGGGGGATTGTGGGAGCCACGGCCGCCATTACTCGGCCGGAGCCGAGTCTCCAAACACCTGGGACTGCGATGGATGGGATGGGGAGGAGGCGAAGTGACCCCATCCGGATATAATGTACATCTGGGTAGTCACTGGAATTGATAGCGAAGCCGCCTTCGCAAAATTCAGGTGTAAAAATTTAGACACCTGGGTGACATATTGGGGAGTGGAATAGCTCAATGTGAAACTGAACCCCAGAGTCAGCAGCGTCCTTGGGGGAGAACTGGGGAAAAATAAGGAGGATGGTCAAAAGAATTAGGCTTACAATTGATAGGGAGGAGGCAGATGTTTAAAGTTTGAAATTTGATTAGATTTGATTTATTATTGTCACATGTATTAGTAGACAGTGCGAAGTATTGTTTCTTGTACGTTTTACTGACAAAGAGAAGGAAAGAGGAGGGTGCAGAATGGAGTATGACAGTCATAGCTAGGATATAGAGAAAGATCAAATTAATGTGAGATAGTTCCACTCAAAAGTTTGATGGCCACAGAGCAGAAGCTATTCTTGATTTGGTTGTACATGTCCTCAGACCTTTATATCTTTTTCCCGATGGAAGAAGGTGGAAGAAAGAATGTCCAGGTCTTTGATTATGCTGGCTGCTTTTCTAAGACAGTGGGAAATGTAGACAGAGTCAATGGATACGAGGCTGGTTTACATGATGGATTAGGTCATTCATGACCCTTTGTAGTTTCTTGTGGTCTTGGACAGAGCAGGAGCAATATCAAGTTGTGATACAACCAGAAAGAATGCTTTCCAGAAAGGGAGGAGAATGTTACGTGACAACCAGAATATCAGTTTCAAATTTCTATCCTGTGCTTACATTCATTGCTTTGATAGATGTTTTTATTGACAAGGGATTAGAATGGAAGGATTTTCAGTCAGAAACATCTTGATTCATTCGGACACGACTATCATCAGTGATCAAATGTCAGAGGAACACTGATGCCCTGTTCAAAAAGATTTCAATCATCAGTGCGAATGGAAAAGTTGTGTGATGCACATTCCCAAGAGAGAGAGAGAGATTTCCAGGAAAAGAGACATAAGAATATATGGACAAATGAACTATGAGCAGGCCACTCAGGCCGTTTCAGTGCTCAGCACCGACAACTGCCAGTTTCCAGATGCAATTTTACAACTCATCCGCTTAATCCTGGACCACAATGTCTTCACCTTCAACAACCAGTTCTTCATCCAGACACACGGAACAGCCATGGGGACCAAATTTGCACCTCAATATGCCAACATCTTCATGCACAGGTTCAAACAAGACATCTTCACCGCACAGGACCTTCAACTGATGCTATACACTAGATACATTGATGACATTTTCTTCCTTTGGACTCATGGTGAACAATCACTGAGACAACTATATGATGACATCAACAAGTTCCACCCCACCATCAGACTCACCATGGACTACTCTCCGGAATCGGTTGCATTCTTGGACACACACATCTCCATTAAGGACGGTCACCTCAGCACCTCACTATACCGCAAGCCCATGGATAACCTCACGATGCTCCACTTCTCCAGCTTCCACCCTAAACACGTTAAAGAAGTCACCCCCTATGGACAAGCCCTCCGTATACACAGGATCTGCTCGGATGAGGAGGATCGCAACAGACACCTCCAGGCGCTGAAAGATGCCCTCATAAAGAACAGGATATGGCGCTCAACTCATCGATCGACAGTTCCGACGTGCCACAGCGATAAACCGCACCGACCTCCTCAGAAGACAAACACGGGACATGGTGGACAGAATACCCTTTGTCGTCCAGTACTTCCCCGGAGCGGAGAAGCTACGGCATCTCCTCTGGAGCCTTCAACATGTCATTGATGAAGACGAAGGTTTGTGACAAATCCCCACATTAACATGGTCAATTCCCCATATTTCTGTGCTTGTGTCTCCAATTGGGCCCCCAGACTGCCATCATTTCCATCCACTAATGGAAATGTTCATATATTTGGCATGGTGTGACAGCCCTATGGCTGTAAAATGGTAGATCCTCTGGCTCAGTATGAGCTGTGACTTGGTGGATGGGCTATGAATGTGATATAAATACAGCCTTACAGATGATGCATTTCGTCCAAGTCAACTTGACAGTCAAATGATGAGGGCTGAATGGACTCCCCGAACTCTCTCGTTGCATATTGTTCTTATTGAATGGGATCATACCTATCCAAGCAGTGTAAAAAAAAGGAAACAACAGGAAACAAGTAGCCAGAGTAAATCTTGGTCCAGAGAAAGCTCACTTCAAAAGCAACTAACTTGTGTTAATATTAAAAACATTTGCCATATATTGTTTGACACAAAACTGATTCAGTTTAATTTTATCCAGAACATTAACACCTATTACCGAGCTGCAGTTTATGACCACCAGCAGAATAGGACCCTAATGAATGTTGTTCAGTCCTGGGTGTGATTAACAGCAAACTCTAACTCCTGCCTTCACTTATGAATTCGCTGATGCGTCAGCAGGTTGGATTTCCGAGTGAATCCCTTCCCACACTTGGAGCAGGTGAATGGTTTCTCCCCAGTGTGAACTCGCTGGTGTTCAATTAGTATCGACGATCGACTGAACCCAGTCCCACATTGAGAGCACATGAATGGCCTCTCGTCAGTGTGAACACGTTGGTGGGACCTCAGATCTCCAGATCGTTTGTAGCACTTCCCACAGTCTGGGCATTTGAAAGGTCTCTCCTCAGTGTGAACCCGCTGGTGAGCCATGAGTTGGGAGGACTGAGTGAATCCCTTCCCACAATTGGAGCAGGTGAACGGTCTCTCCCCAGTGTGAATTCGCTGGTGTTCAGTGAGATGGGATGATTGCCTGAATCCAATTGCACAGTGAGAGCATCTGAACGGTTTCTTGTCAGTGTGAACATGCTGATGGGATTTCAGTTCTCCAGAACTTTTATAGTAATTCTCACAGTCGAGGCACTTGAAAGGTCTCTCTCCAGAGTGAACCCGCTGGTGCACCATGAGTTGGGATGACCGACTAAATCCCTTCCCACACTCCGTGCAGGTGAATGGCCTTTTCCCAGTGTGAATTCGCTGGTGTACAGTGAGTTGAGATGATTGCCTGAACCCAGTCCCGCAGTGAGAGCACCTGAACGGTCTCTCCTCAGTGTGAACACGTTGGTGGTACGTCAGTTCCCAGGAACTTTTATAGCCCTTTCCACATTCTGCACAGTGAAAAGGTCTTTCCTCCGTGTGAACTTGCTGATGGCGTGTCAGTTCCCGGGAACTTTTAAAGCACTTCCCACATGCTGGACATTTAAAAGGTCTCTTGTCAGTGTGAACTCGCTGGTGTGATAGCAGGTTGCTTGTGTGAATGAATCCCTTCCCACACTGGGAGCAGGTGAATGGCCTCTCCCCGGTGTGAACTCTCTGGTGTACCAGCAGATTGGAGGACTGAGTGAATCCCTTCCCACATTTGGAGCAGGTGAATGGTCTCTCTCCAGTGTGAACTTGCCGGTGTCTCAGCAGGTTGAACGACTGAGTGAATCCTTTCCCACACACAGAGCAGGTGAACGGCCTCTCCCCAGCATGAACTCGCTGGTGAATTTCCAGTTCAGATGGGGAATAGAATCCTTCCTCGCAGTCCCCACATTTCAACGGCTTCTCTTCAGTGTGACGGCACTTGTGGTTCGTGGGGTCAGATGATTCATACACAGAACACGCGTACAGATTCTCCCCACTGCAATCGATGCTTTTTTCTTCCATGTTCAAAATCCAATCATGATACAATGGTTACAATAAATTGGGCGACTCCATCAGATCCTGATGTGATGTTCGCTTTGTGTTTCCCGACTGAAAATCCTCCTCTTCTAATACCCTGTGAAATTGATTTAAATGGAAAAAAGGCAGTGAGAGAGAACCCACAGAAACACAAAGGCAGGTTGTGAAATTGAGCTGAATGAATCTGGTCATTTGTGGGGCCGGCACTGGGAAAAAGTTACCAGGGAAACTGCCGGATTGTCAGTGGGCGGCACGGGGGCGCAGTGATCAGCACTGCTACCTCACAGCGCCAGGGACCCGTGTTTGATTCCCAGCTTGGGTCACTGTCTGTGTGGAGTTTGTACGCTCTCCCTGTGTCTGCGTGGGTTTCCTCCGGGTGCTCCGGTTTCCTCCCACAGTCCGAAAGACATGCTGGTTAGGTGCATTGACCCGAACAGGTGCTGGATTGTGGCAACTAGGGGAATTTCACAGCAACTTCATTGATGTGTTAATGGAAGCCGACTTGTGACTAATAAATTTTTAACTTTAAAAAAACCCAACTGATTCACTAATGTCCTTCAGGGAAGGAAACCTGCTCCCTGGTCAGGGGTGACACAAGACTCTGGACAATCTGGGAGAAGAGATCGAGGGGGAAGAGGCAGAGAGACAGAAGTAGGAGAGGGTGAGACAGAATTGGGCAGCACAGGAAAAAAGGAATTTCAAATATTTCAAACTCCCACAACCTCGACCACCTCGATGGAGCAACGAAGCAGGTGTATGGGAACACCATCATCTCCAAGTTCCTTTTCAACTCACACACCATCCTGACGTGTCTGACATCCAGTACTGGATGAACAGAAACTTCTTCCAATTGAATATTAAGAACCAAGCCGTTGTCTTCAGTCCTCACAACAGACTCCACTCTCTCTCCCTGGCAACTGTCTGAGGCTGAACCAGACTTCTCACAACCTCAGTGTCCTGTCTCATCCCAAACTGAGCTTCCAGCCACATATCCTCATCATCACCCAGAATGTCTATTTCCACCTCAGTAACATCGCCCGAGTCTCAAATCATCTTGTTCAGAAACTCTCATCCATTCCTTTGTTACCTCTGGACTTAACTCTCCCAGAGCACTCTTTGCTGGCCTCCCACATTCAGCCTCCCTGCAATCCTCAGGTCATCCAAAACTCTGCTGTCTGTGTAATTATTCAAGACTTGTTCACCCATCACCCCTGTGCTCACTGACCTATAAAGGTTCCTGTTTAAGAACCACTAACATTTAAAAACTCCCGTTCTTGTTTCCAAATTTCTCCATGACTGCGACCACTCCTCTCTCTGTAATATCCTTCAGTCACACAATTCTCCATCATCGATGCTCGCCCCTAATTCCAGCCTCTCTTCAGTGTGAACATATTGATGGGATGTCAGTTCCTGGGAACTTTTATAGCACTTCCCACAGTCTGGGCAATTAAAAGGTCTCTTGTCAGTGTGAACTCGCTGTTGTGTCATGGGTAATGCCGACTGAGTGAATCGTTTCCCCACATACAGAGCAGGTGAATGGCCTCTCCCCCGAGTGAACCTGCTGGTGTTTCAACAGGTTGTTTGACTTATTGAATCACAACCCACACTCAGAGCCGGCTCACGGCCTCTCCCTTGTGTGACTGCGTCACTGAGTCTCCAGTTTAGACGGTAACTGAAGGCCTTCTCACAGTCCTCATGTTTCCACAGTTCTCCCCGGTGTGATAGTGTCTCGACAGGTTAGACGATTGGTTGAAGCCTCATCCACACATAGAACATGTGTACGGTTTTCCCCCCACTGTGAACAGTGCTTTTTCCTTCAATGTTCAAAATCCCATAATTTGGACACTCCATCAGATCCTGATGTGAATGTTTGGTTTGAGTTTCCTGACTACATATCCTCCTCTTTCAATACCTCATGAAATTAATTTAAAACAGAGAAAAGGGAGTGAGAGAGTGCCCACAAAAACACAAAGGCAGGTTATGAAATTGAGCTGAATGAATCTGGTAATCTGTGGGGTCGACACTAGGAAAAAGTGATCATGGAAGCTCCTGGATTGTCATAAAAACCCAACTGGTTCACTAATGTCCTTTAGGGAAGGGGACTTACCACCCAGTCTGGGCCTACACAAGACTCTGGCCTCTACGGGAGGGGAGAGAGGTGAAAGACGCAGGGGCAAAGGAGGTGATTTTCTATTTTGAATTCTAGAACTTTGACAAAATTCTCCAAACCTTCAACTTCCACACCAAGGAGGACCAGTTGCATTCGAACACCATAATCTCCAAATTCCCCTCCAACTCGCACACTGTCCTGCCCTGTCCGATACCCAGTACTGAATGAACAGCAATGTGCTCCATTTAACTACTGGGAAGAAGAAAACCATTGTTTCTCTTCAGTCCCCGCTACAAACTCCACTCCCAAACTACTGACTCCATCCTTCTCCCTGACAACTGTCTGAGACTGAACCGGACTGTTCCCAGCTTCAACAACAGCTTTCATTCGAAACTGAGCTCCTGACCTCATATCTGAATAATCACCAAGACTGCCAATTTCCATCTCAGTAACATCATCTGACTCTGTCCTTGATTTTGCTCATCTGCAGCTGGAACTCTCATCCATTTCTTCAATAACTCCAGACTTAACTATCCGAATGCATTTCCAGCCTCCTACATTCAATCTCCCTGAAGTCTTTAAGACTTCTCATCCAAATCTCTGCTGGCCGTGTGCTTACTCACACCAAGTCTTGTTCATCATCACCCCTGAGCTCACTGACCTGCAAAGGCACTTAATGTACAACACTTCTTTGAAATGCCCTGGGAAAGTCTATGACATGGAAGACATATAAATACAGATTGTTATTATTGACATGTATCATCGTTCCTTCATCATCACTGGGTGAATAACCTGTAACTCTTACCTAACGCATTGTGGGAGCATCTTCACCACATGGACTGCAAAGTTCAAGAAAGTCAAAGATCATCTTGCCCACAGATACCTGGGGATGGGGAATGTTTGCTGCTGGTCTTGTTAGTGAAAGGACACAGTCTATTTATCTATTAGCATCATAAGTAGGCTTACATTCACATTGCAATGAAGTTACTGTGAAAACCCCATAGTCGCCACACTCCGGCGCCTGCTCGGGTACACTGAGGGAGAATTTAGCATGGCCAATGTACCTAACCAGCACGTCTTTCGGACTCTGGGAGGAAACCAGAGCAGCCAGAGGGAACTCACGCAGACACAGAGAGAACGTGCAAACTCCACACAGACTCCACAAGGCTGGGAATCGAATCCGTGTCCCTGGCGCTGTGAGGCAGCAGTGCTAACCACCGTGCCACCTTAATTTTCACATCAAAGCAAAAACTGACTTAACTATTTGGGACTTTCAAAGGTGGTGATTTTAACCAACATCCCCCACGGTGGTGAATGTTGAGTATAAAAGTTGGCAAATTATGTTACAGTCATATAAAATATTGGTTAGGTCACATTTGGAATACTGTGTCCAATTCTGGTCGGCATTCTACCAGAAGGACGTGGTGGCTTTGGAGGGAGTACAGAAAATGTTTACCAGGATGTTGCATGGTATGGAGAGTATTAGCTATGAGGAAAGATTGAATAAACTGGAAAGATGGAGGCCATGGGGCAACCTGATAGAAGTTTATAAAATTATGAGGGGCGTAGGTAAGGTAACAGTTGGAAGCTTTCTTCCTGGGCAGAAATGACAATCACAAGGGGGCACAATTCAAAGTAAGGGGGGGAAAAGTTCAGTGGAGACACGGGGGGGGGGGGGGGGGGACGTTTTTTTTACACAGTGGGTGGTGGGGCCTGGAATGCACTGCCAAGTGAGGTGGTCGAGGCAGATACATTAGCAACATTTAAAACTTATCTGGATAAAAACATGAACAGACGGTGTATAGAGGGATATAAGCGGTTGGTTTAGATAGGACAACGTGATGGGCGCAGGCTTGTGGGCTGAAGGGCCTGTTCCTGTGCTGTACTGTTCTTTGTTCTTTATCCCCTAGCCACACCATAGGGGAACAGTGCGCAGGCGCAGTACCGAACATGGTCGGGAGCATGCGCGATGTCAGTGATGGCGAAGGGGAGAGAGGATCCTTTTGTCTGATCCGCAGCCGGTGAAGGTGTGGAAACGCGCAGGGCCGATGGAGTCGGCGGGTGAACGGGGAGGGTTTCTAAATACCTGCTGAAAGCCTCAAACCGCGAATACGGACCTGCAGGTTCCGCGTTTGCAGCTCCGGTTTGTCCTCCTGGGGCGAAGACCCCGGTTACCAGCCGCCATCTTAGTTCAGCGGAGGGCAGAGCGCATGCGCTGACGTCTTGGTGACGCCCATTGTCACACAACAGAGAGTGGACGGGATTCAGGATTTCTGTTTTTAACTGGGTCCTAGTGCCCGAGTCACATAAAAGGATCAGTCACACTGGTCAGAACTTTCTGGTTCAGTTCGGAAGGTTCCCTTTGGTTTTGTTGATGCTTGGTTGTTGATTTTTGTCTTTCAGTTCGTTTGGACCATATGATTGGAGGGAATAAGAAAGGAAAGAATGTTCCATCCGAACTAGAATTGTCTGTTCTGAATTTCTATCCTGTATTTACACTGATAACTTCTGTAAACTCCTTTTACAGGGGATTAGGATGGGAGGATTGACAGGTGGGAAACTTAAATCAAACATCACATTGAGATCTGACAGTCATTCGATTCATCAGGACCTGAATATCAATGTGGAAGGAGAAATGTTTGTTTGTTCTGTCTGTGGGAAAAGATTTCAAACATCAGTGTGACTGGAAAAGCAGCGAGACACACACACCCGAGTGACAGCGTTCCAGTGAACTGACTGTGAAAAGAGCTTGAACCAGTTACACAGCCTGAAAAAACATCACACCATTCACAGCAGGGAGGAACCGTACATGTGCAGTGTGTGTAGTCAACTGATCATCAACCTGGAGAGACACAAGGATACTGGCACCATGGAGAAACCATGGAAATGTGAGGAACATAGAACAGTACAGCACAGAACAGGCCCTTCGGCCCACGATGTTGTGCCGAGCTTTATCTGGAACCAAGATCAAGCTGTCCCACTCCCTATCATCCTGGTGTGCTCCATGTGCCTATCCAATAACTTCTTAAATGTTTCTAAAGTGTCTGACTCCACTATCACTGCAGGCAGTCCATTCCACACCCCAACCACTCTCTGCATGAAGAACCTACCTCTGATATCCGTCCTGTATCTCCCACCACGAACCCTATAGTTATGCCCCCTTGTAATAGCTCCATCCACCCGAGGAAATAGTCTTTGAACGTTCACTCTATCTATCCCCTTCATCATTTTATACACCTCTATTAAGTCTCCCCTCAGCCTCCTCCGCTCCAGAGAGAACAGCCCTAGCTCCCTCAACCTTTCCTCATATGACCTACCCTCCAAACCAGGCAGCATCCTGGTAAATCTCCTCTGCACTCTTTCCAGCGCTTCCACATCCTTCTTATAGTGAGGTGACCAGAACTGCACACAATATTCCAAATGTGGTCTCACCGAGGTCCTGTACAGTTGCAGCATAACCCCACGGCTCTTAAACTCCAACCCCCTGTTAATAAAAGCTAACACACTATAGGCCTTCTTCACAGCTCTATCCACTTGACTGGCCATCCCAGCTGGAAATCCATCAGCGCACTCACACTGGGGAGAGGCCATTCACCTGCTCCATGTGTGGGAAGGGATTCAGAGAGTCATCCAACCTGCTGCAACACCAGCGAGTTCACACTGACCTGAGACCTTTTAAATGCCCAGACTGCGGGAAGGGCTATAAAAGTTCTGGGGACCTGATGTCCCATCAACGTGTTCACACTGACCAGAGGCCATTCAGGTGCTTTCACTGCGGGACTGGGTTCAGGAAATCATCTGAATTCACTGTACATCAGCGCACTCACACTGGGGAGAGGCCGTTCACCTGCTCCATGTGTGGGAAGGGGTTCATTAATTCATCCAACCTGCTGAGACACCAGCGCACTCACTCTGATGCAAGAACTTTCAAATGTCCTGACTGTGAGGAGAGCTTTAAAAACAGTGATAATCTGCTGAGACATCGACGCACTCACACTGGAGAGAGGCCGTTCACCTGCTCTGAGTGTGGGAAGGGATTCACTCGATCAGCCGCACTGCTGACACACCGGCGAGTTCACAGCGGAGAGCGGCCATTCGCCTGCTCGGAGTGTGGGAAGAGATTTACTTATTCATCTCATCTATTGAAACACCAGCGCACTCACACTGTGGAGAGACCATTCACCTGCTCCATGTGTGGGAAGGGATTCACTCAATCTTCTAACCTGCTGACACACCAGCAAATTCACAAGTGAGTGCAGAGGTTGGAGTTCTCTGTATTGCTGCTGTTGATCACATTGAGGACTAAATGTGTGGATTAAACCTGAGGTGTGTAAGAAATGTGTCCCAGCTGCTCTTCCATGGTTCAGAGCTCCTCGGCACGGAACAGAGGCTCCTTTACAACTGTGTTTAGAGTCAGGAAGAACAACAGTGAATGCTGGAAACATGCCGTCAAATCAGAGATTGGTGTAAAACTGGGATCTGTTCCTGAGTGAGAGTGAAACAGCAGGTTTAAGTTTCCTGTCTGGAACTGATTGTGGTAATTATGGTAATCATAGAATCCCTACAATGCAGAAGGAGGCCATTTGGCCCATCGAGTCTGCACCGACTCTCTGTCAGAGCATCTTCCCCAGACACACCCCTCCCACGCTAGCCCCATTACCCCACGCATTTACCCCACTAATTCCCCGAACCATAACATCTTGGGACATCTATGGGGCAATTTAGCATTGGTCAATCTGCCTAACCTGTACATCTTTGGACTGTGGCAGGCAACCAGGGAGCATTTCCATGGAGATGCTGCTTCGACCCAGAGTGTAATGGTAATGCTGCTGCACTTTGATACGACTGCTCAGACATTAGACTGTGTCAGCTCTTATTGATACTGAATAAAATCTAACCACTGTCACCAATAAGGGTTATCACTGGCAATCATTTCAGAGTTTGGGGAAAGAGAATAAAGGGCTAATGGACACCCCGAATCCCAATTCTATAGAATAAAAGGATGTTCACAATACTCTGGGCCCAAATGGTTTCTCTTCAGCTCCTCTGCACCCTGTTACTGTGACTCCACACTTTGGGCACATGGACTGAACCCCAGGGGTTCCATCACCATCTGCCCCAATCGCCCCGTCTCCTGCCCCAATTGGCTGGAGGCCCATTTCCCAGTCAGTCCTCCAGCACCTTCCTGTCTCTCTATCAGTGCAACGCCCAGGGCAGCTTCCCAATTGAGGCTCAGGCCCTGTTATTCTCAGCGAAATTCAGCTCTCAACTCCGTCACCTGGCTGTCACTAACATGAGCAACAGAGAGAGAAAGGTGCCCCAGGCTGAAATGGGAACTTGAAACTTGTGGCTCCAAACAAACTCTTCAACATTTGTGCATTCAATACCTGTTTTTGTATGAGGTTGTTATTTTGACATTGAGGCACTGGAGGCGAAGAATAACTTTCCCTTTCCAACTTTGAATTAGAACCATAGAACCATAGAAAATTACAGCTCAGAAACAGGCCTTTTGGCCCTTCTTGTCTGTGCCGAACCATTTTATGCCTAGTCCCACTGACCTGCACTTGGACCATATCCCTCCACACCCCTCTCATCCATGAACCCGTCCAAGTTTTTCTTAAATGTTAAAAGTGACCCTGCATTTACCACTTTATCTGGCAGCTCATTCCACACTCCCACCACTCTCTGCGTGAAGAAGCCCCCCCTAATATTCCCTTTAAACTTTTCTCCTTTCACCCTTAACCCATGCCCTCTGGTTTTTTTCTCCCCTCGCCTCAGCGGAAAAATCCTGCTTGCATTCACTCTATCTCTACCCATCAAAATCTTATACACCTCTATCAAATCTCCCCTCAATCTTCTACGCTCCAGGGAATAAAGTCCCAACCTATTCAATCTCTCTCTGTAACTCAGCTTCTCAAGTCCCGGCAACATCCTTGTGAACCTGTCTATTGTCTATTGTATCAGCCACAGCGCAGTGGATCCACACGCTTCCACAAGAAACTGCAAAGGGTGGTGAATGTACCCAGTCTATCACACAAACCAGCCTCCCATCCATTGCCTGTGTCTACACTTCCTGCTGCTTCGGAAAAACAGCCAGCATAATCAAGGACCCTACACAGCCCAGACATTCTCCCTTCCACCTTCTTCCATTGGGAAAAAGATACAAAAGTCTGAGGACACGTACCAACTGACTTCCCTGCTGCCATCAGACTTTTGAATGGACCTACTTCATATTAAGTTGATCTTTCTCTACATTCTAGCTGTGACTGTAACACTACATTCTGCACTCTCTCCTTTCCTTCTCTATGAACGGTATGCTTTGTCTGTATAGCATGCAAGAAACAATATTTTTCACTGTATACTAATACATGTGATGATAATAAATCAAATCTTCACTCTGAATCAGAAGATTGTTCTTTCCAATCCCAGTCCATTGACCTGAGGCCAACATTCAAAGTGCCAGCACTGAGGGAGTGCTGCATTATTAGAGCTGCTGCCTTTAGGATGAGATGCCAACCCAAGTACCCCATCTGCCCCTTCAAGGACATAGATGTTGCCATGGGTATGATTTTGAAGAAGAGCAGGGGGCCTATCCCCAGAGTCTTGACCAATATTTATCAATCAACATCACTATAAACAGATCATCTGCTCGTGATCATGTTGCTGCTTTTGGGATCTTGCTGTGTACACATTAGCTGCCACATTTCCTGCATTACAACAACGACCACACTTCAAAGCTGCTTCATTGGTTGGAAAGTGCATTGGGACACCCTGTGGTCCTGAACGATGCTAAATGCAAGTTTTTTAATTTCAGATTTGTGTTCCCTGATCTTGATATCTGAATCTGAATTGACTTCAGCCACCCCCAAAACTTGCCATTTAACAAATTCACTTTGGATCAAAGAATATTTTAACCAATTAAGGCAACAGCAGGATTCTCCGGTGAGTAAATTTTAAAAATAAATTTATTCAACAAGAAATGTTTACTTCAAACATTGGCTTTTACAGCTTGATGTGGGTGATCAGTCTGTCGAAGGTTAACCCTCTCTGGCTCCTTCTTTGACAGGAATTCTTGTGGATTTCAACCTCAGAAGTCTGGTTCCTTCTTTGACAATAATTTACCTGGAACTCGACCCTGTGAATATTCAGTACTTGGCTGGCAGGGAAGATGTTGGGAATCTACTTTTATCCCCAAAGTGACCATTACCTGACATCAGAGTTGGGCTGATTGTGACATGACACTTGGTCAATTTGGTTACCAGATTAATTTAACCGGATCCCCAATTACTGACACCACCTTCTCTCAAAATCTTAGACAGGAATACAATTGCACAGTTTCATACTAACCCTTTATCTGATTCTATACAATCAGGTATTCAGACAATTTCAAATTCTGAGACAAATCAGAGCTTGAAGGTCTCTCTTACCAGTACATTTATCATCATTGCACATTCTTCACATACACAGCAATTCAAATGATATGTTTTTACAGCAAATAAAACTCAGTCTTTTACTATAAGACTACTTGTGACACTAATAGATAAAAAAATGACATTCTTTATCGATTTATTAACCGTAACTCAATTAAATCTCACTACTTCTCCAGTTATTTGTTACTGAATGCGAGCTAATTAATACAGTAATCTTTAGTTAATAAACTTGGTTACTACAAGATAGACTGGTTCAAAAAGACAGTTTGTCGAAAGATAACAGCTTTCTTCCTTACTAATCCTGACCAGACTGAACAATGAACCTTATTCTTTAGTTGGACTTTGGAAGAATATGATATCCTGTAGCTTATCAAAATTATAAAATAATTTATTTCTTTAAACAACTTCTGCCGGCTCTGCGGTTTCTGGAAACTTTTCAGGTTATTCAATGTTAATATTTTAAAATAAAGATCTAGCCTTTATATAATTGTCTATTACACTGAGTCACTGACGATAGCTTATTCAAGGTTCATTCCTGAATAATCGTATGTTACATGACTGGCTTTTCATATACAATCAATTTGTAGCTAATAAAGCCAGTGACAGAAGGGGAATAGACTGTTAGAAGCCACATGTTCGATTTTAAAATGGTTTCCTTGACCTTGTTACTTATAGCAATGAATATAGATAGTTTTCTGATCGATAAGGGAATTAGGGGATAGGGGGAGCAGGTGGCTAAGTGGAACTGATTCGCTTCAGATCAGCCATGATCTTGTTGAATGGCGGGGCAGGCTCGAAGGGCCAGATGGCCTACTCCTGCTCCTATTTCTTATGTTCTTATGTTCTTATATGGTATGAAAGCGATTGATTTTTGAAACTAAATTTGGTTACTCAGGCCTGCAATTTCTTCCATTACAACAGTCACTACAATTCACAGAACTTCATTCACTGTATAATGCTTCAGGACAAAGGCATAGATAGAGAAACAAGGTGGTGAAAGGTTATCGGGGGAGGTGGGAATGTGGAGTTGAGGTTTCAATTAGGTCAGCCATGATCGTGTTGAATGGCAGAACAGGCTCCTGAATCATATGTTCATCTGACACCCTGTGGTTGTGAGAGGTGCTACAGAAATGCAATTTTTTTTTGTTCTCCACAATATTGTATATATTACACTCAGTCCCTGCATCAAAATCATTGTTAAAGGTTGAGTCTAAATTTGCCACATTTTGAATGATGGGGTGGTTTTCTCCAAAGAGAAGACGAAGAAGTGATCTGATGGAAGTCTTTAAAATTATGAAGGGGTTCAATATTCCAATAGGTATTTCAGTGAGAAACCTCTTTACCAGCGAGTGGTGAGAATGTGGAACTCCCTACCACAGCGAGTGGTTGAGGTGAACAGCATGGATACATTGAAGGGGAAGCTCGATACATACATGAGGGAGAAAGAAATAGAAGGATATGCTGATGAGGAAGATGAAGAGGGGTGGGTGGAAACTTATGTTGCGTATAAATAGTGACGCAGACTGATTGGGCCGACTGGCCTGGCCCTGTGCTGTAGACTCAATGGAACAGAGACAAATGTATTTTAGATCTACCTGGAGTGCTATTAAAAGCACTATTTACTATCCAAGATAAAATAAATATCCTTCATCAGCTTTTGTGGATCATTTCAGTAGAAATGTGCTCTCCCAGGCTCAAAGTGCATCAACCCACTGGAATCAACATCGAGACCAGCCAGTCCAGCAGAAAGAAACTTCACCAAAATGGTTCAGTCCTGGACATGATGAACAGCAGCAATAACAGCAGAATCCAACCCTGTCATCATTTGTGAACTCGCTGGTGTCTCAGCAGCTGTGATGACTGAGTGAATCCCTTCCCGCACACAGAGCAGGTAAATGGTCTCTTCCCAGTGTGAACTCTCAGGTGTGCCTACAGGTTGGATGAATTACTGAATCCCTTCCCACACTGAGAGCAGGTGAATGGTCTCTCTCCGGTGTGAACTCGCAGGTGTGTCTGCAGGTGGGATGACTGAGTAAATGCTTTCCCACAATCAGAGCAAGTGAATGGCCTCTCCCCAGTGTGCACTCGTCGGTGTTTCTGCAGATTGGATGCATCTGGGAATCCCTTCCCACAATCGGGGCAGGTCAACGGTCTCTCCCCAGTGTGAACTCGCTGGTGTATCAACAGATGCGATGAATCAGTGAATCCCCTCCCACATTCGGGGCAGGTGAATGGCCTCTCCCCAGTGTGAATTCGCTGGTGCATCAACAGATGGGATGAGCGACTAAATCCCTTCCCACAGGTAGAGCAGGTGAATGGTTTCTCCCCAGTGTGAACTCGTTGGTGCATCAGCAGACTGAATGAATCACTGAATCTCATCCCACACATTGAGCAGGGGAATGGTCTCTCTCTGGTATGAACCCTCTGGTGCATCAGCAGGTTGGATGAATCAGTAAATCCCTTCCCACACTCGGAGCAGGCGAATGGCCTCTCCCCAGTGTGAACTCGCTGGTGCCTCAGCAGGTTGGATGAATCACTGAATGCCTTCCCACACTCAGAGCAGCTGAATGGTCTCTCCCCGGTGTGAATGCGCTCGTGTGACTGGAGGCGGGATAACTGAGTGAATTCCTTCCCGCACTCCGAGCAGGTGAACCGCCTCTCCCTGGTGTGAACTCGCTGGTGCATCAACAGGTTGGATGAATCACTGAATCCCTTTCCACAATCGGAGCAGGTGAATGGCCTCTCCCCAGTGTGAACTCGCTTGTGTGTCAGCAGGTGGGATGAACTTGTGAATCCTTTCCCACACTCAGGGCAGGTGAATGGCCTCTCCCCTGTGTGAACTCGTTTGTGTGTCTGCAGGGAGGATGAATGAGCGAATCCCTTCCCACACTCCAAGCAAGTGAAAGGCCTCTCCCCAGTGAGACTGCGTCGATGAGTTTCCATCTGATATGGGAAATTGAATCCTTTACCACAGTCTCCACATTTCCATGGTTTCTCCATGGTGTAGGTGTCCATGTGTCTCTCCCAGTTTGACAGTCAGTTGAAGCCTTGTCCATACATAAAAAACCTGAATAGTGACTAGTGATGTCTTTTCAAGCTGTGTAACTGGTTGAAGCTTTATTCCACAGTCAGTGCACAGGAACACCCACTCATGTCTGTGTCTCCACGTTTTCCAATCACACTTATGGTTGAAATCTCTTGAAGCAGACAGAACAGAGAAATATTTCTCTTTATAGATTCCAAAGGCTGATGTTGTTCAGGTCCCGATTTATCAAGTTAATCTGGCAGATCACCACGAATATTTGTTTTGAGAAGTCCAATTCTGATATTCTGTAAAATGAGTTCCAAAATTCATCACTGTCAGTGCAACTTAGAAATTCAGAAAAGACAATTCTAGTTTTTATAGAAAATTCTTTACTTTCTCCCGCCATTCTTACCCTGCATCTAATACACATCATAGAACAACACTCGACATATCCCTGTCCTGTATTAATTTACTGTCTCCTTAATATCAGCTATCTCCTGGGGATCCACCCCTTTAATTGTGACCATTACGAATATAGACCATCCTTTTAGCCAGACAAATAAATGTATTAAGCTGAGGGAGCTAAAGAATGTTAATGTCTTTAAAAGAGAAAGGCTTGGGGCAACCTTACCAGAGTCTGCAGCCTCCCTGGATTCACTTCCTTTCCCTTCAGTTGCTGCAAGTCCCCAGTTTCCCCCAGAATGAGAAGGGGGTTGAAAAGAAAGTGTTTCACTGACAGATGTCGGAGACAGGAGGACGTTTCTGTCTGCATGAAGCTCAATCTGCATTGTCACAAAGACAGCATTCTGATTGGCTGGAGGACCAGAGGGCTGCCGGTCCTCCAACTATTCTCATTGGTGAATGTCTCACGCGACATAATGGTGGGTGGGACCTCCTCCGTACATGCGCACCTTCCCTCTCCCCTGGACATGCGCATTCGGGGTCGCCTGCTTGCGTGGCGAATAGAGCGGTTTCCCCAGCGCCGTGGATTGTGGGTATGCGGCTGCCATTATTCAGCCGGTCTCCAAACTCCTGGGACTGGGGTGAAAATTCGTGGGTTTGGGTTTGGTACCTGTGGGTTTGATTGTGACGCCCCTTTCGCAAAAGAGTTTGTTAAATACAGCTGTAAAGATTTGGACAGTGGCACAGTGGTTAGCACTGCTGCCTCACAGCGCCAGGGACCCAGGTTCAATTCCGGCCTTGGGTGACTGTCTGTGGGGAGTTTGTACATTCTCTCTGTATCTGTGTGAGTGGCTGGGCTTCCCCGTCTTGCCGGCGGTTGACATGAGCTGGCCATGTCAATGATGAACCTCATGCAGGAGGACACCAAGGGCAGCCTCAAGGCTGGTTTGGCCCTTCTGGTTCCCCTCTCCCCCTGCTCCAGTGGCACAGACATTTGGAAATATGTAACCAATGTCCAACTCCTCACAGCCAAAAGATATTGCTGATTTTTAAAATTACTGCCTCTGAAAACTGGCATGGTTTGCAGAGATTAACAATTTAATGCACTTAACTGGACAGACTGGAAAATGCCCACATCTTTTCTCTGTCTAGTTAATCCACTCGAATGATCATCTGATGAATCAGCTGACACTGTCCCATGCAGGGAGCCTTTTAAAGTGCTGGCCGTGACCTTGTTCTGGGTCACTGCCTGCAGTCTACAACACTAGACATCCCACTCTCCAACACTCATTGAGCAAAATGAAGGTCTACAACCCACCCTTGCTGCTAATTGGTGACAATGAATGTATTATCAGACACGCAGTGATGGCGGCACAGAAGTCGGAATGCTGCCGAATTCCGGATGTGGAATGCGCTGTCATAGAAACGAGAAGCAGGAGTAGGCCATTTGGCCCTTCAAACCTGCTCCACCATTCATTATAATCATGGCTAATCATCGAATTCAATGGGCTGATCATCGAATTCAATATCCTGATCCCACATGACTGCATTGTTCAGCTGTTGGAAGTTACCTCAAAACTGATTGCAAACGTTTATGTCTCTGATGTAAATCACCATTTAAAGTCAATAAGGCTGAGTGTAATTATTGAGCTCTGATGGAGGGTCATCTAGACTCAAAATGTTGGCTCTATTCTCTCTCCACAGAGGCTGTCAGACCTGCTGAGATCCCAGCATTTTCTGTTTTTGTTTCAGATTCCAGCAGCCACAGTAATTTGCTTTTATCTTAAGAGATTATTCCTCAAATTGAAATTGACAAAATAAATTGATATGAATGGCTGATTTGAACATCCAAAGGGAAAGTTTAAGGGAATAATCACATTGTCAGAACAAAAAGAAACTAACAACTAACAGCCAGGTGGTTCCTCAGTGTCAAAAACGATTTCTTTTTCACAATAATATTTCTACTTGAATTTGGGTTAATTTCAGAAAAAAAGTCAGAGAAAATTTGTGTTATTTTTAGGAAATAAAAGACCATCTAAAACAAAGATCTTGATAATGCCTGAAATCAAATATGATTATAATATATGAAATATGATATGGGGAAGTTTATGAGTGAGAGGAGGAGAAATTTCTTCATGCAGAGAGTGGTGAACTTGTGGAATTTGTCAGCACAGAAGGCTGCGGAGGCCAAAACATTAGAAATATATCTGTTTACCTTCTGAGATATATTCAGACTCTAAAAGCCTCAAGGAGTTTGGGGGGATCAGTGGAGAATGGTGTTGAGATAGGGGATCAGTCATGATCATATTGAACAGCAGAACAGGATCGAAGGGCCACATGACCTATTCCTGCTCCTATTTTCTATGTTTCTGGAAGTCAACAAAACAAGAATCTCATCAGGACTGTTGTTAAAAATGGAAACGAGGAATTACACATCTTCAGCCTGATCAACCAACATAAATTATAAAAGTCTGTTCTGTTAAGTATATTTTTCCATTCTATATTGACAAGTATTTTTCTTTTAAATAAGCTTCCTTCAATTGATTATCTGAGATTCCTGTCATAGAATCCCTACAGTGCTGAAGGAGGCCATTCGGCCCATGGAACCTGCACCAACAACAATCCCACCCAGGCCTAACCTCATAACCCATTTACCCTGCTAATCCCCCTGACACTCAAGGTCAATTTAGAACAGCCAATCAAGCTAACCCACACATCTTTGGAGTGTGAGGAAACCAGAGCACCCGGAGGAAACCCACGCAGACATGGGGAGAACGTCTTATCCAGTGGTTAAAAGTCTTGTTTAAAGTAAAATAACTGAGAGAGTTGTTTACAGGCATCGGTGAATTGGGCTGATTGCAGACAGAATGAGCAGGACAGTGAGAGAGAGAGCTGTGTCTGCACTGGCGCAGAGACAGAAATCCGATTGGAGGGTTGAAACATGGAGTTACAGGATTTGGGAGGTGACAAGGACGTTACAGGGGAAAAGACGATTAGAGATTGGGGCGAGAGTTTACAAGGATATTGGGAGTTAAGGGTTGGTTTCATTGGGGGAGGGTGCTGGTGATGATGGCAGAACTGAAGGACATAGGAATACCTGAAGGGAGAGAACCATGAACGATATCAGTGAAAATAGGGAAGCTGGGTGAGGAGCAGTTTAGTGGGAATAAGGTCGAGGGAGGAGGTGGGATTGCTGGAAAGATATACTCTGAGAGGATACAAGGAGAGATAGGAGAGAATTGAAACAAAGGATCAAATTCAGGGCTACAGCAAAGGGGGGTCATGAGAGAGAGTTTGGCTCGGTGGGCTAGGGGAAGGGAGGGAAGCAGTAGAGGCAGCTGATTACATTGTCTAAATCTTAATGACAAAGAAGCTCCATGAGCTCCTCACACTGGAGGTGAAGATGGAGGAGACAGGGGAAAGAGAGACCTTCAAAGGATCCAAATTGTGTTTGAGATATTAAAAAAGCTCAACACTCTTCATGTCGAACACAAACTGAATTTATTTTACTTAACAATGTATAACTTAACATTTATAACTATGCTTTGTTTATAAACAGCAATACTGTGATAACTTTCCACACAAATATCAACATACAAATTAGGAGCAGGAGTAGGCCACTCGGCCCCTCTAGCCTGTTCCACCACTCAATAAGACCATGGTTGATCTGATTGTAACCTCAAATCCACATTCCTTTTACCCCTTGTTAATCAAGAATCTATCCAGCTCTGCCTTCAAAATATTTAAAGACACTGCTTCCAATGCTTTTTGAGGAAGACCCAGAGACTCGCTGCCCTCTAAGAGAAAACATTTATTTCTCATCTTTGTGTCAACTGAGCAACATTTTATTTTTCAATAATGTATTCAATAATAAGAATTAGATTCGCTCACATGAGAAATCATCCTCTTTAAATCGATCCTGTCAAAATACCTCAGGAACTGAAAAAGATTTGAATCAAATTGCCTCTTACTCTTTTAAGCTCCAGCAGATACAAGCTCAGGCTACTCAGTCTTTCCTCATAAGAGAACCTCCCATTTCTGGTATAGTCTAGTAGACCTTCTCTGAACTGCTTCTAACACATTTACATTCTTCTTTAAATAAGGAGACAAATACTTTAATCATATTCCAAATCGCCAGTGTTCTGTAAAGCAGAAGCATAACCTCTGTTTTGTATTCAATTCCCCTCACAATAAACAATAACATTATGTTAACTTTCCCAATTACTTGCTGTACCCTTCTACTAGCCTTTTGTGACTCATGAACCAGGACACTCAGAATCCTCTGACGGGGAACTGAATTTCTCCTCACAGTCTCCACATTTACACGGTTTCTCCCTAATGTGACTGTGGATGTGAATGGTGCTGTTTCCTTCCATGTTCAAAATTCTCTGCTGTTAAGGTTACGATAAATTGTGCAGCTCCATCCAATCCTGATATTCTGTGTGAGTTTCCTGACCCCAAATCCTCCCCTTCTAAGCCAATTATATTAACACCTATAACAGAGCTGGAGTTATTTTTCAATTCAGCAGAAACAGACACAAACAAACATGGTTAAGTCTGAATATGATTAACAGCAAAATCCAATCACAATAGTTACTTGTGAATTTGCTGGTGTTTTCGCAGCCTGGATGAAGTAATGTATCCCTTCCCACACTGGGAGCAAGTGAATGGCCTCTCTCCAGTGTGAGTTCGCTGGTGATTTAGCATCGTGCATGAGGTAATGAATCCCTTTCCACACACAGAGCAGGTGAACGGCCTCTCCCCAGTATGAATTCGCTGGTGTTTCAGCAGCATGGCTGAGGTAGTGAAACCCTTCCCACACTGGGAGCAGGTGAACGGCCTCTCCCCAGTGTGAACTCGTTGATGATTTAGCAGCGTGGATGACTGAGTAAATCCCTTCCCACACTGAGAGCAGGCGAATGGCCTTTCGTCAGTATGAATTCGCTCGTGTATCACTAGGTTGGATGACTGATTGAATTCCTTCCTACACACAGAACATGTGAACGGTCTCTCCCCTGTGTGAATTCGCTGGTGTTTCAGCAGATGGGATGAGGTAGTGAATCCCTTCCCACATTGAGAGCAGGTGAACGGTCTCTCCCCGGTGTGAATGCGTCGATGAGTTTCCAGGTGGGATGGGTAATCAAATCCCTTCCCACAATCCTCACATTTCCAAGCCATCTCCCTGTTGTGACTGCAATTATGTCCTGAAAGGCCAGATGATTGGGTGAAGTCTTGTCCACAAACAGAACACAGTTTCTCTCCACTGTGAATGGTGCTTTTTCCTTCTATATTCAAAATACAATGATATTCAGGTTACAATAAATTGGTCGACTCAATCAGGTCTGAGATCATGTTTGATTTCTGTTTACCAACTGCAAATCTTCCTCTCCTAAAAGGTTGTGAAATTGATTTAGAACAGAAAAAAACTCATTTTCTCCTCATGCAACTGGCAAACATTATCTTATCTATGGAAAGAGACATAAAGTTAAAAGGCAAAAGGGATCAAAGGATATGGGGGTTTGGGCTATTATCATAATGAATAGAAGAGCAGGCTTGAAGGGCCAAATGGCCTACTCCTGATCCTATTTTCTATGTTTCTATGCAACTCAATGTCTATGAGGATGGTGGAACAGTAAACAAATGGTTTCAAAATGAGATTGGATCGGCACACAAAGGAAATGAACATGCTGCACTAATGGAGATATAGAGGGGAATGGGGCTGAGTGGATCACTCTGCAGAAAGTTGACATGGACTCAAGTTCCTTCTGAAGTGTAGAGTCCATGATTGGAAATGTATAACATAGCTGCAGTACTAGATTACAAGAATGGAAATAATAAATACATTATTTTACTGAAATATAAATATTATACCTAATACGTACTATAAAACAACACTGGATATATCTCTGTTGTTACGTCCCAAGCCAACTGATAACCTTATAATAAACACATTCCTGACAATTCCAAGGATAAAATGAGTGAGGTTTCACTTTTTAAAATGTTTCATTGTAAAAATCAAAATAAAAGCAACATAAATGAATCAGGCATTGACAGACAAATAGTATTTGAATAGATGGGATACTTTTACTTCAATAAAACCAGTCTCAACAAAATCACCAGCAATTTCTCCCTTAGAATTCGTGGCACTAATTCAATTTACCACAACTCTCTGTATTTCCCAGAGAGAGAGAAAAAACACAGGAGAATGGCACTCAGTCAAAATGCTCATTTGGCGAGTCGGGTACAGATATGATGGCCCATATATATGGCCCATATATATTTTATATATTTGCATATTTAATGGATAATAAATGTGTGTAATATACAGCACTCTGTTATGTGATTGGCAAGATAGGGATCAGTGAGGAAGAACTTTTTTTAGGCCCTGGAACTTGCTGCTGGTGAGAGTGGTGCAACTGGAGATAATCAGCGATTTCAAAATGAAATTTGATGGACACTTGAAGGAAATAAACTTTCAGGGAAATGGGGATATTGAGGGGTATGGAATTGACTGATTTTCTGTACAGAGAGTTGGTATGGACTTGAGTTGCCAAATAGATTCATTTTGTGCCACAGTGACTCTATGGCTTGAAATATAAAACATAGCAACGCTGCTATATATTTCAAGACAAGAAATAATTATAATGAACTTCAGAGAATCATAAATGATTTTGTATGTGCCATATGACCACACTATCTCTGTCCTCATTTGATTTACTGTTCCTTTAAACGTCATCCATCTCTTGGGAAAACGTTTTAATTGTGAGCATTAGGTAGGAGGCCATCCTATTAACCAGACAAATAAATGTGTCAAACTGAGAGAGCTAAAGGATATCTTTGAGAGAAAAAGGAAAAGATACCTGGACCTTGTCCTGCTCCTAATTCCGATGTTCGTCTGTTTCCTTTCCAGAGTCTACAGCCTCCCTTGATTCACTTCCTTTCCCTTCAGTTGCTGCAAGTCCCCAATTTCCCCCAGAATGAGGAAAGAAATGGAAAGGGGGAAACATTGATTTCCTCCCAGATGTTGTCCAGAGGCGGAAGCTTCACTCTGAAGCTCATTGGACAACTTCCGCATGTGACGTCACAAAGGAGCCCCCCTGAATCAGCCAATAGGAATCAGTCTGCTTCGCGGTGACGTCATGGTTTTCCAGTGCGCAGGCCCGGCCCGCAAACGCGGGCCCCGCTCCCGCCCATTGTTCCCCTCCTCCTGCACCTCCTCGAGCCAAGGTTTCCAGGCAACCGGCTGGCGGCTCCGGCCAGAGCGAGAAGCCGCTCGGTGATCTCCCCCTCCCCCCTCTCTCCACGGCGGCTGCTGCTCCAAAAAGAGACCCGAGAGCGACCGCTGGCGGCAGCCGCACTGCGCCTGCGCCGGACAGCTCGGCTCAGCAGCGCTCTCTGCGCCTGCTCCGGACAGCTCGGCTCAGCAGCACTCTCTGCGCCTGCTCCGGACAGCTCGGCTCAGCAGCGCTCTCTGCGCCTGCTCCGGACAGCTCGGCTCAGCAGCGCTCTCTGCGCCTGCGTGCTGGGCTGCCAGCTGAGGGAGTGGGGGAGGGGACTTTGCAAAATCTCTTCCCATCATTTTCTTCCAAGTCCCGCAGTTTGATTTGAAACAGCACAGCTTTTGTTTCAGACTCAAACGTCCTTCTCTGGCCAACATGTGTGAGTAAAACCTTGGTTAGGCGCATTTGAGGTATTGCATGCAGTTCTGGTCACCACACTACCAGAAAGACATGGAAGCTTTGGAGAGAGTGCAGAGAAGGTTCACCCGGATGTTGCCTGGTCTCGAGGTGTGGACCATGAGGAGAGATTGAATAAACTAGTCTTGTTTTCAACTGGAAAGATGTAGGATGAGGGGAGACCTGATAGTCCAAATGCGGCACGGTAGCACAGTGGTTAGCACTGCTGCTTCACAGCTCCAGGGACCTGGGTTCGATTCCCAGCTTGGGTCACTGTCTGTGTGGAGTTTGCACATTCTCCTCGTGTCTGCGTGGGTTTCCTCCGGGTGCTCCGGTTTCCTCCCACAGTCCAAAGATGTGCGGGTTAGGTTGATTGGCCATGCTAAAATTGCCCCTTAGTGTCCTGAGATGCATAGGTTAGAGGGATTAGTGGGTAAAATATGTCAGGATATGGGGGTAGGGCTTGGGTGGGATTGTGGTAGGTGCAGCCTCGATGGGCCGAATGGCCTCTTTCTGTACTGTAGGGTTTCTATGATTCTATGATTCATTTCAATGCAGCCTAACCAAGGTTTTATATAGCTGCAACATGATTTCCCAACTCTTGTACTCAATGCCCCGGCTGATGAAGGCAAGCATGACTTCTGCTTTTTTAATCACTTTGGCAATCTGTGTTGCCAATTTTAGGGAACTGTGAACCTGCATGCCCAGATCCCTTTGTATCTTAATGTTCCTAAGGGTTCTACTATTTACAATATAATTCACATCTAATTTGATCCTCCAAAATACATCGCCTCGTGTTCGTATGGATGAAACTCCATCTGCCATTTCTGTGCTCAAGTCTCCAATTTATCTAAATTCTGTTGTATCCTCTGACAATCCCTGGCACTATCAGCAACTCCAACAGTCTTTGTGTCATCTGCAAATTTACTAATCCCTCACATTTTCCTCCAGATCATTTATATATATACTAACAGAGGTCCCAGTACAGATCCCTGCAGAACACCATCCATCTAGTATCCATCTAGCCAGCCCACCCTGAATCATGTGATTTTTAGTTTATGTACCTGTCTGCCATGTGGGACCTTGTCAAACACCATAGTAAACTACGTCCACAGCCCTTCCCTCATCAATTATCTTTGTCACCTCTTCAAAAAATTCAATCAAATTAGTGAGACATGACCTTCCCCATACAAAACCCTGCTGCTTGTAACTAACTCGTCCATTTTCTTCCAAATGTGCATATATCCTGTCCCTCAGTATCTTCTCCAAAAGCTTCTCCACCACTGACATAAAGCTCACCAGCCTATAAATTCCTGGATTATCCCTGCTTCCTTTCTCAAACAAGGGAACAACATTGGCTATTCTCCAGTCCTCTGGAACCTCACCTGTGGTCAAAGAGGACGTGAAGATATCTGTTAAGGCCCCGGCTATTTCTTCCCTTGTCTCCTGCAGCAACCTGGGATAGATCCCACCTGGCCCTGGGGACTTGTCTACCTTAACACAATTTAGGATACTCAACAATTCTTCCTTCGATATATTTACATTCACTAGAGCGTTCACACACCTATCCCTGAACTCAACATCCATTATGTCCTTCTCCTTGATCAATACCGATACAAAGTACTCATTAAGGTTCTCACCCACTTCCTATGGCTCCACGGAAAACTTCCCTCCATTGTCCTTGAGTGGGCCTACTCTTCCTCTTGCTACCCTCTTGCTCCTAATATGCGCATAAAAAGCTTTGGGGTTCTCCTTGACCCTGTTTACTAAAGACATTTCATGGCCCCTTTTAGCCCTCCTAATTCCACGGTTAAGTTCCTTCCTACTTTCAATGTGCTCCTCAAGCGCTTCATTCATTTTTAGACGAGGCCTGTCATATGCTTCTTTTATCCTTTTGACTGAAATTACAATTTTCCTTGTCATCCATGGTTCCTGAATCCTGCCATTTCTATCTTCATTTTTTGCGAGAACATGCCTGTCCTGCACTTCAATCAACCGGCCTTTAAAAGCCTTCCACATGCCAGACATGGATTTACCTTCAAATAGCTGCTCCCAGTCCACATTCCCCAGTTCCTGTCTAATTTGGATGTAATTGGCCCGTGCCTAATTAAGCACCCTCACCCGAGGGCAACTCTTGTTCTTATCCACGACTATCTGAAATCTTATGGAATTATGGTTGCTAAACCCAAAATGCTCCCCCACTGAAACATTGATCACCTGGCCCAGCTCATTCCCCAATACCAAGTCGAGTATAGCCCCCTCCGGGTTGGATTGTCAACACACTGTATCAAAAAGGCCTCTAGGACAATCTAACAAATTGTTCTCCATCCGAGCCCTTGGCTGTCAGGGAATTTGTATAGATATTTAATAAGAAAAGTTAACAAAGTGAGCATTGGTCCCATAGAAAGTGATCTGGAGAATTGGTTGTGGAAAGTAGGGCTATGGTGGATGAACTAAACAGATATTTTGCACCTGTCTTTGCTATAGACAGCACAAGTAACCTCCCAGAGATAGTTGTAAATCAGGAAATGGAAGAGATGGTGCAAATCAGGAAAATTACGAACAGTGGTATTGAGCACATTGTTGGGTGTGTGCGCTGACAGGTTCTCTGGTCCGAATGGACTTCTCCCTAAGGTCTTGAAAGAAGAGGCTACTGAGATCATTGATGCAGTCATTTTAATTTTACAAAATTTCAGCGATTCAGGGAAAAATGGCAAATGTTTTATTATTCAAAAAGGAAGAGAGAAAGTGGGAAAGTTCAGGCCAGTTAGCCGAACATTTGTCACAGGGAAAATGTTAAAAGCCATTCTCTTCCTCTGCAGTGGAAGCAGAGTCTTTGAATATTTTTAAGACAAAGCTAGATAGATTCCTGACTAACAAGAGGGTGAAAGGTTATGGGATGTAGGCAGGAATGTAGAGTTGAGGTTACAATCAGATCAGCCATGAGCTTACTGAATGGTGGAGCAGGCTCGAGGGGCCGAATGACCTACTTCTGCTCCTAATTTTTATGTTCGTATGCTCGCTGGTGTTTCAGCAGCTGGGATGACTGAGTGAATCTCTTCCCACACTCAGAGCAGGTGAATGGCCTCTCCCCAGTGTGAGTGCGCTGGTGTACAGTGAGATGAGATGATTGTCTGAACCCAGTCCCACATTGAGAGCACCTGAATGGTCTCTCATCAGTGTGAACACGTTGATGGTACATTAGTTCCTGACAATTTTTATAACACTTCCCGCAGTCCAGACATTTAAAAGGTCTGTCCTCACTGTGAACACTTTGGTGTGTCATCAGGTTAGATGAATTAATGAATCCCTTCCCACACACACAACAGGTGAATGGCCTCTGCCCTGTGTGACCACGCTGATGAATTTCCAGCTGTGATGGGTAATTGAATCTCTTTCCACAGTCCCCACATTTCCACGGCTTCTCCCTGTTGTGACTGCATTTGTGTCTTGACAGGCCGGATGATTGGCTGAAGTCTCGCGCACACACAGAACATGTGTACGATTTCTTCCCACTGTGAATGGTGCTTTTTCCTTCCATGTTCAAAATCCAATGATGTTCCGGTTACGATAAATTGGGTGATCCATCAGATCCTGACCTGATGTTTGGTTTGAGCTTTCTGATTGCAAATTCACCCCTTCTGAAACAGAAAAAGTGAGAGTGAAGCCACAAAAACACAAAAGTAGGTTGTGAAATGGAGCTGAATGAATCTGTTAATTTATGGGGCCGGCACCAGGAAAGAGTGACCATGAAAACTGCTGGATTGTCATAAATTTAACAATTGGTTCATTATATCCTTCAGGAAAGGGAACCTGCCACCCAGTCTGGACCGATACACGATCCAGTATCTATGGAAGGGAATGAGAGGGAGAGAGAGGTTAGAAGAAGCAGAGGATGAAGAAGAGGGATTTTTCTGTATTTGCAGCTTGATCAGAACTCTGACAGAATCACCTTAACCCTCAACCTCCACCACCGACAACGGCCAGAGTATTCAGCATATGTTAAGACCATTACCTCTAAGTTCCCCTCCAACTCACACATCGTCCTGACTTGTCTGACATCCAATACTGGAACATCAGAAATTTTCTCTCATTTAAATATTGAGAAGACTGAAGCCATACTTTCCAGTTCCCACTCCAAACTTCATTCTCTAACTACTGACACCGTCACTCTCTCGGCCAACTGTGTGGCTGGCACAGTGGTTAGCACTGCTGCCTCACAGCGCCAGGGACCTGGGTTCGATTCCTGGCTTGGGTGCCTGTCTGTGCAGAGTTTGCACATTCTCCCCGTGTCTGTGTGGGTTACTTCCGGGTGCTCCAGTTTCCTCGCACAATCTGAAAGACATGTTGGTAAGGTGCATTGGCCATGCTGAATTCTCCCTCAGTGTATCCGTACAGGCGCCGGAATTCTCACATTAACTTCATTGCAGTGTTAATGTAAGCCTACTTGTGACACTAATAAATAACCAGGTTGTTCAGAACCATGATGTTATATAACCATGGTTGAGGGGGTGGCACAGTTGTTGTGCTGCATCAGTGAGAAATTGGAAGTGAAAGAGTGAAGCAGTTTGATGGGCAAGTTGTCCACGTTCTGTCACTGGAGAAATTTCAAAATTATTGCCCCCAACAAAAATGGCATCTGCGCATGCGCCCTATTGCGAGTGCCCCCGCTAAAGATGACAGCTGCGCATGCGTCTTGCTGCGACCACCCGAAAAAGATGGCGGCGGTTAACCCGGGTCTGTAACTGAGAGAAAGTTACGGCCCTGCTCTGTGCAAAGGGCCGGGGACCATCCCAATTACCGGTAGGTTCTTTTTCAAGGATTCGCGGTTTATGTAACGTCTTTACGAAGTCTCGCAAACCGCCCCCCTGATCCATCGCTCCCTCTGCCTCGCCATTCCCACCTTTTCTCATTGTGGATCTGAGCAAGATTCGGCTCCACCGCCATTAATCACACTGCGCATGCTTCATTTATACCCCAGCCCCGCCCCTCAATAACTGATTGGAGGACCAGCTGCTTCCGCTCCGTCCTTTAGCCCCGCCCCCTCTTCCTATTGGTCCGGAGCTGCTGTCAATCAGTCCCTGGGCATTGTGAGCGAAACAAACCCTTCAGAATCATTGTCAGCTCCCTGGTTTGCAGCTGCGGGGCTTCTCCCTCCCTCCCTCCCGGGAACAGGCCCAGGTTAACGGCCCCATCCTGGCTCAGCCACTGGAGGATGGTTCACATCAGAGGATGGGGGAGGGGGACAATAAATAAGAGGTTACACTTTGGCCTCAAATCAATGAGGACTCTGATCTCTGGGAAGGAAGGAAACCCTGGGAGGTGGGCGGGGAGGATTCACAAACACCCGCTGGAGGCCCCAACATCCCCAGTAAGACCCATTGGTTTTGTCAGTCTGCAGACAGGAGCTGGAGAACTGAACCCAGACAGAGGAGAGGGAGGGAGAAAACTGGGAGTGGAGGAAAGAAATGGTGCAGATGGTGAGGAGGAGGGAGAGTGTGTGGGACGGGGATTTACAGATTTGAGGGAACAAGAAAAAAAAATGTTCCAGAGAAACTAGAATTGTCTGTTCAGAATTTCTATCCTGGACTGACAGTGATGGATTTTTGAAACTGCTTTTACAGATGAGGATTTACACACAGGAAACTCAAACCAAGACAAATGTCACTTTGTGATTTCTATCGTGCATTGACAGCAATGGGTTTTGTAAACAGAGATTGAAGGGGTTGAACCATTTTTCTTTAGAAAATAAGGGATTACGCAGTGACCCGATAGTCTTTTAAAATTATCAGATGCTTGGACAGGGGAGATGTGGAGAAAATACTTCCATTTGAGAGAGTTCAAAATTAGCGACCATCAATAAGCAAAGAGTGATAAATACATGATAGTTACTAATCAATCCAAGATGAAGCTGAGGATAAATTTCTTTACTCACAGGTTGAGAATGTGAAATTCATTAATACAGGAAGCAGTTGAGGAAATTATTGAGCTGTTGTCAGAAGGAAAACATAAGACCATAAAATATAGGATTCAGCTATTTGGCCCATTGTGTCTGCTCCACTATTCAATCATGGCTGATAAGTTTATCAACCCCATTCTCCTGCTCTTTCTCTGTAACCTTTGATCCCTTTACCAATCAAGAACCTTTTTATCTCTTTGAAATGTACTCAATGACCTTGCCGCCACAGTCTTCTATGGCACTGAATTTCACAGATTCACCATCCTCTGGCTGAAGAAATTCATGACAAACACATCAGAGAAAAAGGAATAGAAAGATCAGCTGAAAGATTGAGATGTGGTAGGTAGAATTTATAGTGTTCCTACAATGTAGGAGGCCATTTGGCCCATTGAGTCTGCACAACCACAATCCCACCCTGACCCTATACTCATAACCCCACTTATTTAACCTGGTAGTCCCCCTGACAGTAAGGGACAATTTAGCATGGACAATCAACCTAACCTGCACATATTTGGACTGAGGGGGCAAACCGGAGCACCCAAAGGAAATCCACACAGACACGGGGAGAATGTGCAAACTCCACACAGACAGTCACCTGAGGCTGGAATCAATCCCAGGTCCCTGGCATGTGAGGCAGCAGTGCTAACCATTGTGCCGCCCATGATGGGATAGGAGGAGATGTGTGTCGAGTATAAACAACAGCAGGTTAGTTGGACCAAATGGACTGTTTGTGTCTGATAAGTTTGAAGTAATTCAATTTAAACTCCTTTCGCAGAATATTTGCAGATTGGAAATTCAAACTGAATATCATGTCAAGATTGGTCAGAGTCACTTGATTCATCAGGAGCTGATCATCATCAGCCTATGAATGTGGAAGGAGAAATGTTGTCTGTTTTGTCTTTGGGAAATGATTCAAATATCAGTGTGACTGGAAAAGAACCGAGACACACATCTAAGCGATTTTCCGCAGTTTTCTGGAACAGAGCTTTAACCAGTCACACAGCATGAAAAGAAACTGCACATTTACATCAGGAGACACCTTACTCGTGTTGTATTTGTGGATCAGGCTTCAACTGATTACCATATGAACAAGGAACAGCAACAGGCCATTCGGCCCCACCAGCCTGCTCTGTCATTTAATAACATCATGGCTGATCTGATAGTGACTTCAAATCTCACCCCACCTACGCCCAATAACCTGTCGTTAACCATGGAGAAACCATGGAAATGTGGAGACTGTGGGACGGGATTTAATTACCCGTCTGAATTGGAAACTCATCGACGTATTCACACTGGGGAGAGACCGTTCACCTGTCCCGTGTGTGGGAAGGGTTTCACTCAGTCATCCAGCCTCTACACACACCAGCATGTCCATACCGGTGAGAGGCCATTTACTTGTCTTCAATGTGGGAAGGGATTTAATGCTTTATCAAACCTCCAGACTCACTACCAAGTTCACTCTGATCAGAGACCGTTTAAATGTTGTGACTGTGGGAAGAGTTTTAAAAGTAAAACGGATTTATTGATTCACCAACGCACTCACACTGGGGAGAGGCCATTCATCTGCTCCGTGTGTGGGAAGGGATTCACTCAGTCATCCCACCTCCTGACACACCAAAGTGTTCACACTGATCAGAGACCATTTAAATGTTCTGACTGTGAGAAGAACTTTAAAAGTAAAAAGGATTTACTGATTCATCAACGCACTCACACTGGGGAGAGGCCGTTCATCTGCTCCGTGTGTGGGAAGGGATTCACTTGTTCATCCCAGATCCTGAAACACCGATTTGTTCACACTGATCAGAGACCTTTCAATTGTTCTAAATGTGAGAAAACATTTAAAAGCAAAAAGGATCTTCTGAAACACCAAAACACTCACACTGGGGAGAGGCCGTTCATCTGCTCTCTCTGTGGGAAGGGATTCACTCGATTAGCCCACCTTCTGAGACACTATCGAGTTCACACTGGGGAGAGGCCGTTCACCTGCCCTGTGTGTTGTCAGGAATTCATTGATACATCTGACCTTCTGATACACCGGCGAGTTCACACTGGAGAGAGACCTTACACTTGCCTCCGGTGCAGCAAGAGATTCACTCAGTCATCCCACCTGACTACACACCAACTTGTTCACACTGATCAGAGACCTTTTGAATGTTCTGATTGTGAGAAGAGATTTAAAAGTAAACAGAATCTGCTGAAACACCAGCGAGTTCACACTGGGGAAAGGCCGTTCAACTGCTCCATGTGTGGGAAGGGATTCGCTCAGTCAAACAACCTGCTGAAACACCAGCAAGTTCACAGGCGACAGCAGGGGTTGGATTCTGCTGTTATTGCTGCTGTTCATCACACCCAGGACTGAATAGTGTCTGGTTACCAGTGAGGTTCCACAGTTTTGTGGTATATCTCAATGACTTAGACTTAAATGTAAGGCTCATGATTCAGTTTGCAGATGAAACAACAATTGTGTTTGTGTTTAACAATCCAGAAGAAAGCCGTGGACTGCAGGAAGATATCAGTGGGCTGGTCAGATGGGCAGAAAAATGGCACATGGAATTCGATCTGGAGCAGTGAGAGAGAATGAATTTGGGACATTAGACAAGACAAGGGAGTGAACAATAAAGGGATGATGCTGAGAATTATAGAGGATCAGAGAGAACCTGGAGTCAACATCCAGGCATCTGTGAAGGAGGCTGGACAGGTAGATCATAAGACCAGAAGATGTAGGAGCGGAATTAGGCCATTCAGCCCATTGAGTCTGCTCTGCCATTCAATCAAGGCTGATCAGTTTCTCAATCAGGTGGTCAAGAAGACATTTGGCCCAAGCCTAGTGTATAAGAGGAGGGAGATTTTGCTCAAACTGAAGCAGAGAGTGGGAATAAGTGGATCCTTTTCAGAGTGGGAAGCAGTGACTAGTGGGTCCGGCAGGTTCAGTGCTGCAACCCCAGCTGTTCATAATATACATTAATGATTTGGATGAAGGAATTGAATGCAATATCTCCAATTTTCAGCCGACACTAAGCTGGGTGGCAGTGTGTGCTGTGAGGAGGATCCCGAGAGGCTACAGGGGGGCTTGGACAGGCTGAGTGGGCAGATACTTGGCAAATGCAATATAATGTGGATAAATGTGAGGTTATCAACTTTGGTGGCAAAAACAGGAAGAAAGATTATTATCTGAATGGTGGCAGTTTAGGAAAAGGGGAAGTGCATCGTGACCTGGATGTCATGGTGGGACAGTTGCTGAAGGTTGGCATGCAGGTACAGCAGGCGGTGAGGAAAGCTAATGGCATGCTGGCCTTCATAGCGAGAGGATTTGAGTACAGGAGTAAAGATGTTTTTCTCAGTTGTACAGGGCCTTGGTGAAGCCACACCTTGAGTATTGTGTGCATTTTTCCTCCTAGTCTGAGGAAGGACATTCTTGCTATTGAGGGAGTCCAGCTAAGGTTCACCAGACTGATTTCTGGAATGGCAGGACTGACATATGAAGAGAGACTGGATCGACTGGGCTTTTACTCACTGGAATTTAGAATGAGAGGGGATCTCATAGAAACATTTAAAATCCTGATGGGACTGGACAGGCTCGATGCAGTCCCAACATGTTCCCAATGTTGGGGAAGTCCAGAACTAGGGGTTACAATCTTAGACTGAGATGAGGAAGAACTTCTTGTTGTGAACCTGTGGAATTCTCTACCACAGAAAGCTGTTGGGGCCAGTTTGTTAAATATGTTCAAGAGGGAGTTGGATGTGACTAAAGGGACCAAGGGCTATGGAGAGAAAGTGGGACTGTGATACTGAAAGTGCATGATCTGCCATGATCATATTGAATGGTGGTGAAGGCTCGAAGGGCCGAATAGCCGACTCCTGCACCTATTTTCTATGTTTATAAAACGCTTCATAAAACGTTCTGTCGAAGGATCATTTAGATCCAAAAGATTAACTCTGTTTCTCCCCACAGATGCTGCCAGACCTGCTGAGGTTACCCAGCATCGTCTGTTTATATTTATAAAATGCTAGTTGGAGCAAGCTGGAGTACTGAGCTCTGTTCTGGTTACCAGATTAATCAGTTATAAAAGTATATGTCAAGTCAAGCTGTGTGGCAGAAAGCTGAAGACAGTTGGTGATTTTTTAATATAATTCCAATCTGTTCAATTTTCAAATCTAGTGAATAAAGGATTGAAGAATTAGGAGGGTTCGTGGAGGAATCATTTCACCCGGAGAGTCACGGGGATCTGGAACTCACTGCCTGAAAGGACGGGAGAGGCAGAAACCCTCATCACATTAAACAGGAACTCAGATACGCAGTTGAGATTCTGTTACACACAGAGGGACAGATCAAGAGCTGGAAAGTAGGGTGAAACTGGACAGTACTTTTCCAGCCAGCACAGACCTGATGGGTTGAATGGCCTCCTGCTGTTCAGTGAATTTTCTATATTTCAGTTCTGACAGTTGGAGTTTGTTTCTGCTGATGTTAATAACTCCTCGAACTGGGCTGCAGTGTATAATTCTGGATAAATGTGAAATCAGCTTGATTAAAACACATCAGAATAGATTTTTTGTCTTTCCCACCTGTGTTATCTGATTGTATTCTGATTTTCTTATCAGTAACACAACTAACCTCAGCCGCCCCAATCTGTGAATGACTTAGTAAATTCCTTCCCTAACAGCACTGCGAGTGTCCCTCAAACCACAGGGACTGCAGCGGTTCAGGAAGGGCAGCTCACCACCACCTCAAGGGCAATTAGGAACAGGCAATAAAAATACTGGTCTGGCCAGTGACACCCACACCCCATGAAAAGAAAATGTCTGTTCAAACAAGACTTAATTAAGGCAGGACAGGATTCTTTGAATAATAAATTTTCCATTAAATTAACATTAAAATTATTATTAAAGGAAAGAGATTTGCATATCAATTCAGGAAAATTTCCAAGATGGTGCTGGAGTGAGGCGACTTCTTGCAAGCTGTGCCCAGCATACCCTCTAATTCTATCTTCTACTCGTTCGATGCTTCTAAAACTTTATTCTGACTCTTATGACTGTAACACTACATTCAGCATCCTCTCCTTCTCTATGTACGGTACTCTTTGTCTGTATAGCACCCAAGAAACAATACTTTTCACTGTATGCTAATACACGTGACAATAATAAATCAAATCAAATCAGACAATGATTTTTACAACTTTATCTAAGTGTTGATCCATCACAGTGCTCCCCTCTCAAGACTCTGTCTCAGACACAATCCCACTTGCTGAGATGGACATGTGATTCTTGCCTCGAGTGAGTGTCTTCAGTAATCAGCCAGCAACAAATCATTACAGAGCCCTGGCTTTTCACCCCTGAGTGGCCAGCGCCCTGTGTCAGAGTCAACCTTTTCCTCAGTGAATAATTACCTCAAGCTGCTGCTCGGGTTAATCCAATTAATTCTTAGGCACGGTAGCCACCCAGCCTCAGTACATCAGACAAGAATACAAGAGAGTTAAAATCTCTTGACTTTCAAGTACTTCGCTATCCACTATTTAAGGTGAGAGAGGGGAAATGCTAAAGTGTCCAGAGGGGCAATTTTTTCACACACAGGGTGGTGAGTATCTGGAACAAGCTGCCAGAGGTAGTAGTAGAGGCGGGTTCAATTTTAGCTTTTAAAAAGCATTTAGAAAGCTACATGGGTACGATGGATATAAAGGGATATGGGCCAAATGTGGGCAATTGGGATTAGTTTAGGGGTTTTAAAAGAAAAGGTCGGCATGGACAAGTTGGGCCGAAGGGCCTGTTTCCATGCTGTAAACCTCTATGACTCTATGACACTGGATCAAACTAAACATTATAATGTACCATTCCTCGGGACCTTTATCAGGGATCCTTCATTATTAGAACCGTTTGTCTGAAATTACTGTTTCTCACACAAACAGAGAGACATGCAATAATTCAACTTAACGAGTTTTAAATGAAAATCCAGTCTTTCCAATATGATGATTGATTCATTATTTATAACTTAATCAAGGTTCAACAATTGTACAATCATCTGTTTCATGACTGGTTACTCCCTTCAGAATTTGATTAATATATGTGGTTAATACAGAAAATACAATGAGCTCTTTCATCACATTGAGTCATAGAGTCAGAGAGGTTTACAGCATGGAAACAGGCCCTTCGGCCCAACTTGTCCATGCCACCTTTTTTTTTAAAACCCCTAAGCTAATCCCAATTGCCCACATTTGGCCCAGATCCGTCTATACCCATCGTACCCATGTAACTATCTAAATGTTTTTTAAAAGACAAAATTGTACCCGCCTCTACTACTACCTCTGGCAGCTTGTTCCAGACACTCACCACCCTCTGTGTGAAAAAATTGCCCCTCTGGACACTTTTGTATCTCTCCCCTCTCACCTTAAACCAATGCCCTCTAGTTTTAGACTCCCCTACCTTTGGGAAAAGATATTTACTATCTAGCTGATCTGTGTTCCTCATTATTTTATAGACCTCGATAAGATCACCCCTCAGCCTCCAGAGGAAAAAGTCCCAGTCTATCCAGCCTCTCCTTATAACTCAATTCATCAAGTCCCGGTAGAATCGTAGTAAATCATTTCTGCACTCTTTCTAGTTTAATAATATCCTTTCTATAATAGGGTGACCAGAACTGCACACAGTATTCCAAGTGTGGCCTCACCAATGTCTTGTACAACTTCAACAAGACGTCCCAACTCCTGTATTCAATGTTCTGATGAAACCAAGTATGCCGAATGCCTTCTTCACCACTCTATCCACCTGTGACTCCACTTGCGAGGAGCTATGAACATGTACCCCTAGATACATGTTAGTATCAAAATTACTTCCTTGACCTTGTTAGTTATTACAGCAGGTACAATATAAAAATGATCAAGTTAAATTCAGGTCTAACCAATCAGACCTACTTACAGTGAGAAACATGATTGAATGCAGCAGCAGTGAGAAAGGGTCAATTGTAAAGTTAAAACTGAGATGTGTCTGGTGCAGTTTTAACAGAATATCCAGTCTGATGTAAGCCGATGCAGAATCTAATGTAACAGTAACTAAGAGAGATGTGAAGTGTAAACATGAAGTATAAACCGAGACTTGATCTTGAGTGGTAATAAAACCAGGGCCTCCTATGGTCTAAACAGAGAGATGTTTTGTCTAATTATTAATAAGGGTAGTTAAATGTAGAATAGAGCAATTGTCCAGTGTAACATAAACTGAGACACAACCTGGTTTAACATAAATATCGGTAGCAGTGGTTAGCACTGCTGTCTCACAGCACCAGAGATTTAGGCTTGATTCCTGGCTTGGGTCACTGTCTGTGCGGAGTCTGCACATTCTCCCCATATCTGCTTAGGTTTCCTCCGGGTGCTCCGGTTTCCTCGCACACTCCAAAGATATGTGGGTTAGGTTGATTGGCCGTGCTAAATTGCCCCTTAGTGTCAGGGGCATTAGCAGGGTAAATATGTGGGGTTATGGGGCTTGGGCCAGTGCGGGATCGTCGGTGCAGGCTTGATCAGCTGAATGGCTTCTTTCTGCACGGTAGGGATTCCATGCTTTGAAATATGAACATGGTCCAGAAACAGTATTAACAAAGGGAGGGTCTGCAGTAATTTAAATAGGGGCACGGCTGGCACAGTAACTGAGACAGAGCTGTGAACAATGTGAACTCAGACAGGGTCTGGAGTAGTACAAAAAGGCTCAGGTGTAATAATAACAGATAATAATAACTGACACAGGGCCCAGATTAAAATAGTCAGAGATGGGAACCAGGATTTTTCGGCCATTCGCGTCCAGCAGCACATTATTGTCCCGTTAAACTAAATGGAGATTTAAATGGTTGATCGCCTCTGCAGAGGACGACAGGCTGTGGTAGGGCCATAAAATGCTGGCCAGAGTTTACTTAATGTAAACAGAGACATGATCTAGTGTAAAATAAACAAAGAAATGTCGAGTTAATATAAATTTAGAAAGATCCAAGTGCATAATCAGCAGAGACCTGGCGTAGGGCTGCAATCTCTGAGATATGGCCTTGTTTAATGTAAACTGAATCCCTACAGTACAGAAAGAGGCCATTCGGCCCATCGAGTCTGCACCGACCATAATCCCACCCAGGCCCTACCCCCATATCCATCCGCTAATCCCTCGAGTCTACGCATCTCAGGACACTAAGGGGCAATCTTAGCATGGCCAATCAACCTAACCTGCACATCTTTGGACTGTGGGAGGAAACCGGAGCACCTGGAGGAAACCCACGCAGACACGAGGAGAATGTGCAAACTCCACACAGACAGTGACCCAAGCCGGGAATCAAACCCAAGTCCCTGGAGCTGTGAAGCAGCAGTGATAACCATGTGCTACCGTGCTGCCCAAATGTTTTAATGTGTGTTCGATAAAATTCATTAATTCAATCACCTGAGCTCGCAATTCATGAATGGGCTCACATTTAATGATAGGGATAGTTTCTAATGTAGCTGCTGCTGTTGATGATATGATGTGGAGATGCCAGCGTTGGGGTAAACACAGTAAGAAGTTTCACAACACCAGGTTAAAGTCCAACAGGTTTATTTGGTAGCAAAAGCCACACAAGCTTTCGGAGCCCCAAGCCCCTTCTTCAGGTGAGTGGGAATTCTGTTCACAAACAGGGCATATAAAGACACAGACTCAATTTACATGAATAATGGTTGGAATGCGAATACTTACAGCTAATCAAGTCTTTAAGATACAAACAATGTGAGTGGAAAGAGCATCAAGACAGGCTAAAACGATGTGTATTGTCTCCAGACAAGACAGCCAGTGAGACTCTGCAGGTCCAGGCAGGCTGTGGGGATTACAAATAGTGTGACATGAACCCAATATCCCGGTTGAGGCCGTCCTCATGTGTGCGGAACTTGGCTATCAGTTTCTGCTCAGCGACTCTGCGCCGTTGTGTGTCGTGAAGGCCGCCTTGGAGAACGCTTACCCGAATATCAGAGGCTGAATGCCCGTGACTGCTGAAGTGCTCCCCAACAGGAAGAGAACAGTCTTGCCTCGTGATTTTCGAGCGGTGTTCATTCATCCCTTGTCGCAGTGTCTGCATGGTTTCCCCAATGTACCATGCCTCGGGACATCCTTTCCTGCAGCGTATCAGGTAGACAACGTTGGCCGAGTTGCAAGAGTATGCACCGTGTACCTGGTGGATGGTGTTCTCACGTGAGATGATGGCATCTGTGTCGATGATCCAGCACGTCTTGCAGAGGTTGCTGTGGCAGGGTTGTGTGGTGTCGTGGTCACTGTTCTCCTGAAGGCTGGGTAGTTTGCTGAGGACAATGGTCTGTTTGAGGTTGCGCAGTTGTTTGAAGGCAAGAAGTGGGGGTGTGGGGATGGCCTTGGCGAGATGTTCGTCTTCATCAATTACATGTTGAAGGCTCCGGAGGAGATGCCGTAGCTTCTCCACTCCATTTGCTACCAAATAAACCTGTTGGACTTTAACCTGGTGTTGTGAGACTTCTTACTGGATATCATCAACAGCGTAAGAGGTTTAACAACACCAGGTTAAATTCCAACAGGCAGCAAAAGCCACACAAGCTTTCGGAGCCCCTTCTTCATGTGAGTGGGAATTCTGTTCACAAACAGGGCATATAAAGACACAGACTCAATTTACATGAATAATGGTTGGAATGCGAATACTTACAGCTAATCAAGTCTTTAAGATACAAACAATGTGAGTGGAGAGAGCATCAAGACAGGCTAAAAAGATGTGTATTGTCTCCAGACAGGATAGCCAGTGAAACTCTGCAGGTCCAGACAGGTTGTGGGGATTACAAATAGTGTGATATGAACCTTCAACCGATGCTATACACTAGATACATCGATGACATTTTCTTCCTTTGGACTCATGGTGACCAATCACTGAAACAACTATATGATGACATCAACAAGTTCCATCCCACCATCAGACTCACCATGGACTACTCTCCGGAATCAGTTGCATTCTTGGACATACGCATCTCCATTAAGGAATAGTAATAATAGTAATAATTCATCTCTCCCCTCTCACCTTAAACCTATGGCCTCTATTTTTAGACTTCCCTACCTTTGGGAAAAGATATTGGCTATCTAGCTGATCTATGCCCCTCATTATTTTATAGACTTCTATAAGATCACCCGTAAGCTTCCTACGCTCCAGAGAAAAAAGTCCCAGTCTATCCAGCCTCTCCTTATAACTCAAACCATCAAGTCCTGGGAACATCCTAATAAATCTTTCCTGCATTCTTTCTAGCTTAGTAATATCCTTTCTATAATAGGGTGACCAGAACTGTATACGGTATTACAAGTGTGGCCTTACCAATGTCTTGTGCAACTTCAACAAGACGTCCCAACTCCTGTATTCAATGTTCTGACCAATGAAACCAAGCATGCCGAATGCCTTCTTCACCACCCTGTCCATCTGTGACTCCACTTTCAATGAGCTATGAACATGTACCCCTAGATCTCTTTGTTCTATAGCTCTCCCCGATGCCCCACCATTAACTAAGTCCTGCCCTGGTTCAATCTACAAAAATGCATCACCTCGCACTTATCTAAATTAAACTCCAGCTGCCATTCGTCAGCCCACTGGCTCAATTGATCAAGAACCCATTACAATCCGAGCTAACCTTCTTCACTATCAATTACGTCACCCACCTTGGTGTCATCTGCAAACTTACTAATCATGCCTCCTAAATTCTCATCCAAATCATTAATATAAATGACAAATAACAGTGGACCCAGCACCGATTCCTGAGGCACACCGCTGGTCACAGGCTCCAGTTTGAAAAACAACCACCTACAATCACCCTGTCTTCTGTCACCAAGCAATTTTGTATCCATTTAGCTCCCTCACCCTGGATCCCGTGAGATTTAATCTTATGCAACAACCTATCATGCGGTACCTTGTCAAAGGCCTTGCTAAAGTCCATGTAGACAACATCAACTGCACTGCCCTCATCTACCTTCTTGGTTACCCCTTCAAAAAACTCAATCAAACTTCTGAGACATGATTTTCCACTCACAAAGCCATGCTGACTGTCCCTGATCAGTCCTTGCCTCTCTAAATGCCTGTACATCCTGTCTCCCAGAATACCTTCGACCAGCGTACCCACTACAGATGTGAGGCTCACCAGCCTGTAGTTCCCAGGCTTTTTCCTGCAGCCCTTTCTAAACAAAGGCACAACATTTGCCACCCTCCAATCTTCAGGCACCTCACCTGTGGATGTCAATTCAAATATCTCTGCTAGGGGACTCGCAATTTCCTCCCTAGCCTCCCACAACGTCCTGGGACACACTTCATCAGGTCCCGGGGATTTATCTACCTTGATGCGCTTTAAAACTTCGAGCACATCCTTCTCTGTTATGTGCACACTTCTCAAGACATCACTATTTATTTTCCCAAGTTCCCCAACATCCATGCCTCAACAGTAAATACTGATGAGAAATATTCATTTAGGATCTCACACACCTCTTGTGGGTCCGCACATAGATGACCTTGTTGATCCTTTAAAGACCCGACTCTCTATACTCTGCATTTGTAGAATCTCTGGATTATCCTTTGCCTTATCTGGTGGAGTGGACTCGATGGGCCGAATGGCCTTACTTCCGCTCCTATGTCTTATGGTCTTATGGTCTTATCTGCCCAAGCAATCTCATGTCTCCTTTTTGCCTTCCTGATTTCTCTCTTAACTCTACTCCTACACCGTCTATACTCTTCAAGGGATCCACTTGATCCCAGCTGCCTATGCATGTCATGTGCCTCCTCCTTCTTCTTGACCAGGGCCTCAATATCCCAAGTCATCCAGGGTTCCCTACTTCTACCAGCCTTACCCTTCACTCTAAGAGGAATGTGCTTATCCTGAACACTGGTTAACACACTTTTGAAAGAGTGCCACTTACCAGACGTCCCTTTGCCTTCCCACAGACTCCCCCAATTAACTTTTGAAAGTTCCTGCCTGATACCATCAAAATTGGCCTTGCCCCAATTTAGAATTTTAACCTTTGGGCCTGACCTACCGTTCTCTATAGCTATCTTAAAACTAATGGTCACTGGTCCCAAAGTGATCCCTCACTAACACTTCTGCCACCTGCCCTTCCTTATTTCCCAAAAGGAGGTCAAGTTTTGCCCCTCTCTAGTCAGACCATCCACATACTGAATGAGAAATTCCTCCTGAATACACTCAACAAATTTCTCTCCATCCAACCCTCTAATACAATGGCTGTCCCAGTCAATGTTGGGAAAGTTAAAAACTCCGACTATTACCATCCTATTTTTTGGAGCTATCTGTAATCTCCTTACATATTTGCTCCTCAATTTCCCACCGACTATTTGGGGGCCTATAGTACAATCCTATCAAAGTGATTTCCCCCTTCTTATTACTCAATTCTCCCCATACAGACTCAGTGGGTGAACCCTCGGATATATCCCCTCTCAATACTGCTGTGGTGTTTTCCCTCATCAAAAGTGCAGCTCCCCCTCCTCTTTCACCTCCTGTTCTATCTTTCCTCTAGCATCTGTACCCTGAAACATTGAGCTGCCAGTCCTGTCCCTCCCTCAGCCATGTTTCAGTAATAGCTATAATATCCCAGTCCCATGTACCCATCCATGTCCTGAGTTCATCTGCCTTGCCTGTCAGGCCTCTTGCATTGAAATAAGTCCAGTTTAATCTGGACTTCCCTTGCTCTCTGCTCTGCTTTTGCCAGACCTGTCCAGTACTAGGATTACTGACACTGTCTTTACTATTTAATGTGCTCTCTTTAACTTCTGTCCTCAACCTTCTCTTCTGTCTTCCTATTGCTTTGGGTCCCACAGCAGCCCCCCCCCCCCCCCCCCCCCCGCCAAACTAGTTTAAACCCTCCAGAGTGGCTCTTGCAAATCTCCGCGCCAGGATGTTAGTCCCCCTCCAGGTTCAGGTGTAACCCGTCCCTCTTGAACAGGTCACCCCTTCCCCAGAAGAGATCCCAATGATCCACAAATCTAAATCCCTGCCCACCTGCACCAGCTCTCAAGCCACACATTCATCAGCCTCATCTTCCTATTCCTACTCTCACTAACACGTGGCACCGACAGTAGTCCAGAAATTACTACCTTTGAGGTCCTGCACTTTAGTCTGCTGCCTAACTCTCTAAATTCACTCTTCAGGACCTCATCCCTTTTCAAAATGTATGTGAAAACTTTCCCCACATGTTTCCCCGAACCTTATCACCTCTCACCTTGTGCCCACTTGTAGTCGACCCTTCTCCTCTGGGGAAAAGCCTCTGACAATCCACCCTACATTTGCTTCTCATAGTTTTGTGGAGGTCACTCCTCAGCATCCGTCTTTCCAGTGAAAACAATCTGAACTTGTCCAACCTCTTCTTGTACCTTAAATCCTCCAGACCAGCAACATACCCTTTGACCCTCAGGAAAGGCTAGGGCTGTTTTTCTCGAGGACAGAGAAGACTGAAGGGTGACCTGATGCAACTCTTTAAGCTTATGAAGGGGTTCAATAATCCAATAGGTATTTCAGGAGAAACCTCTTTACCCAGCGAGTGGTGAGAATGTGGAACTCACTATCACAGCGAGTGGTTGAGGTGAACAGCATGAACACATTGAAGGGGAAGCTAGACACATACATGAGGGAGAGAGGAATAGAAGGATATGCTGATGGGGGGAGATGAAGAGGGGTGGGTGGAGGCTCATGTGGAGCATAAATACTGACATAGACCAATTGAGCCGACTGGCCTGGCCCTGTGCTGTAGACTCAATGGAACAGAGACAAATGTATCTACCTGTAGTATAGAAAAAACACTATTTACTACCCAGGATAAAATAAATGTCCTTCATCAACTTTTGTGGATCGTTTCAGTGGAGATGTGCTCTCCCAGGCTCAAACAGCATCAGCCCACTGGAAGCAAAGTTGTGAGACCGGCCAGTTCAGCAGAAAGAAACCCTCCGATCCTCCCACTTCACAAACAGTCAGAGTGAACATGGTTCTGTCCTGGGTGTGATTAACAGCAGCAATAACAGTAGAATCCAACCACTGTCATCAATTATGAACTCGCTGGTGTCTCACCAGGGTAGATAACTGAGTGAATTCTTTCCCACAGTCAGAGCAGGCGAATGGTCTTTCCCCAGTGTGGACTCGCTGGTGTCTTCTCAGGTTGGACAAATCTCGGAACTGCTTCCCACAATCAGAGCAGGGAAATGGTCTCTCCCCAGTGTGAACTCGCTGGTGTTTTTGCAGAGTGGATGAATCTTTGAATTTCTTCGCACACACTGTGCAGATGAACGGCCTCTCCTCAGTGTGAATTCGGTGGTGTGTCAGCAGATGGGTTGAATTTTTGAATCCCTTCCCACAGTCAGAACAGATGAATGACCTCTCCTCGGTGTGAACCTGTCGGTGTCGTATCAGGTTGGATAACCATCTGAACCTTCTTGCGCAGTGAGAGCAGCTGAATTGTTTCTGCTCAGTATGAACTCGCTGGTGTGTCTGCAGGTTGGATGACTGAGTGAATCCCTTCCCACACTGAGAGCAGGTAAACGGCCTCTCCCCAGTGTGAGCTCGCTGGTGTGTCAGCAGATCGGAGAACTGATTGAATCTCTTCCCACACTCAGAGCAGCTGAATGGCCTCTCCCCAGTGTGAATTCGCTGGTGTGTCTGCAGGTTGGATAACTGAGTGAATCCCTTCCCACACTCAGAGCAAACAAATGGCCTCTCCCCAGAGTGAACGCGCTGATGTATCTTCAGGGTGGATGAATGTTTGAAACCTTTCCCACATGCAGTGCAGGTGAATGGCCTTTCCTTAGTGTGAATTCGCTGGTGTGTCAGCAGGTGAGATGAATTTGTGAATCCCTGCCCACAGTCAGAGCAGGTAAACGGCCGCTCCCCAGTGTGAATGCGCCGATGAGTTTCTAGTTTTGAGGGGGTTATGAATCTCTTTCCGCAGTCCTCACATTTCCATGGTTTCTCCGTGGTGCAGGTGTCCTTGTGTCTCTCCATGTTCAACAATCAAATTAGGTTTCTGCACACAGGACACCCGGCTCCAAATGGGAATGTTTTTTCAAGCTGTGTAACTGGTTAAAACTGGAACACTCAGTTCAGAGTGTGTGTGTTGATGCTTTTCTCATCACACTGATAGTTAATAACTGCTGAAGCTGATAGAGCAGACAATTATTTCTCCATCTAGATTCAGAGGCCACTGATGTTCACTTTGCAATGAATCAACTGAATCTTTCAGATCCTGATGCGACGTTTGATTTGAGATTTCTGGCTTAAATCCCCACTTCTAACACCTGTAAAAGAAGTTGACAAAAGTAATCAGCGTTAGTACAGGATAGAAATTCAGAACAGACAATTCTAGTTTCTCTGGAGCATTTTTTCCTCTCTCATTCCCCAAAATCTGTAAATTTCATTCGCACACATTGGGAGGCAATGCCCGAGTGGTATTATTGCTAGATTATTCATCCAAAACTCAGCTAATGTTCTGGGGACCCAGGTTCGAATCCCGCCACAGCAGACGGTAGAATTTGAATTCAATAAAAAAAATGTGGAATTAAGAATCTATTGATGATTGTGAAACCATTGTCGATTGTCGGAAAACCCCATCTGGTTCACTAATGCCCTTTAGGGAAGGAAATCTGCCACCCTCACCTGGCCTGGCCTACATGTGACACCAAAGCCACAGAAATGTGTTGGTTCGCAACTGCCCTCTGAAACAGCCCAGTGAACCAATCAGTTCAAGGGCAATGAAGGATGGGCAATAAATGCTGGCCAGCCAGTGATGCCCATGTCTCACGAATGAAGAAAAAAGAACTCTCCCTCCATTCTCATTCTGCTGGATCTAAGATTCACCCTCCCAGTTTTCCTGAAGAGGCTGATTGACAGACCTGGGCCAATCTTTCCAGAGTCTGCAGCCTCCCTGGATTCACTTCCTTTCCCTTCAGTTGCTGCAAGTCCCCAATTTTCCCCAGAATGAGAAAAGAAATGGAAAGGGGAAGAAAAGAAAGTATTTTACTCACAGATTTTGGCCTCTTTTAAGGAGACAGGAGGAAATTTCAGTCTGTGTGAAGTTCAACCTGCATTGTCACAAAGCCCGCGCCCTGGATTGTCTGGAGGGCCACAGCCCTTCCGGTCCTCCAACTCTTCCCATGGGTCAACAATTCAGCATGAACGTCAGAGGGTGGGCTCTCCCCCGGAACATTCGCAACTTCCCCTCTCCATTAGACATGCGCAGTCCCGGGCCGGGGGGAGGGGGAGATCACAGAGCGGCTTCTCGCTCTGGCCGGAGCCGTCAGCCGGTTGCCTGGAAACCTTGGCTCGATGTGTGTCGGGGGAGGGAACAATGGGTGGGGGCGGGGCTCCCGGGTCCGCGCGCCCGGGCCTGCGCACTGGAACCCGGAGACGTCACCGCGTAGCAGTGTGATTCTTATTGGCTATTCAGGCACGCCTCCATTGTGACGTCAGAATACGGAAATTGTCCAATGAGCTTCCGACTGAAACTCCCTCCTCTGGACAACATCTGGGAGGTAATCAATGTTTCCCTCTTTCCATTTCTTTCCTCATTCTGGGGGAAATTGGGGACTTGCAGCAACTGAAGGGAAAGGAAGTGAATCCAGGAAGGCTGCAGACTCTGGAAAGCTTACAGACGAACATCGGAATTAGGAGCAGGACTCGGCCCAGGTATCTTTTTCTTTCTCTCTCAAAGATATTGACATCCTTTAGCCCCCTCAGTTTGACCCATTTATTTATGTGGCTAATAGGATGGCCTCTTACCCAATGTTCACAATTAAAGAGGGAGTTTTCCCAGGAGAAAGCTAACATTTAAATGAACAGAAAATTTGTATGGTACAGAGATATGTATAATGTAGTTATATTGCATCTACTACGTTATTTATGATCCCTTATTTCTTGTCTTGAAATATATAGCAATGTGGCTACTTTATTTATTTCCAGTGATGGAGACATTACAACATAGAATGGATCAGTTTGGCAATACAGATCCATGCCAACTCTCTGTAGAGCAATTCAGTCAGTCCCATCCCCTCTCTATATTCCCATTCCCCTGAGTTTCACGTCACAATGGAATGGGGTGAGAGTGCCAGATAATCTGAGACTGGGGTGGAGTTGTGCAATGTCACTGAGGAGGAACAAAGCGGTCTTGACGATGATGTGGATATGTGGCTGGAAGCTCATCTTGGAGTGAAATATTTCACCATGGTTGTGAACAGCCTTGTTCAGCCTCAGACAGTTCCCAGGAAGAGGGAGAGAGTTTTTTAAAAAAGATTATTTATTAGTCGCAAGTAAGGCTTACATTAACATTGCAATGAAGTTCCTGTGAAATTCCCCTAGTCGCCACACTCCGACGCCTGTTCGGGTCAATGCACTTTTTTAACCAGCACATCTTTCAGTTGCTGGTGAGGGAGTGGAGTTTGTATTCAGACTGAAGACAATGGGTTCAGTTTTCCCAGTATTTATACAAAAGAAATTTCTGTTCTTTTAGTACTGGAAGTCAGATAAGTCAGGATGGTGTGTGAGTTGGAGGAACTTGGAGGTGATGGTGTTTATATCCACCTGCTACCTTGGTCCTTCTAGATGCTGGAGGTTGAGGGTTTAGGAGATTCTGTCAAAGTTCTTGTCAAGATGCAGATGTTTAAATCCCTCTTTTTCACCCCAGCCACTCCTACTTCTCTCTGTCTCCTCCCACAGTGCCACAGTGGGTCTTGTGTAGACCCAGACTGTGTGGCAGGGTCCCTTCCCTGAAGGACATCAATAAACCAGTTGTGTTTTTATGACAATTCAGCAGCTTTCATGGTTACCTTTTCCTCACGCTGACCCCACAAATTACCAGATTACCAGATTCATTCAACTCAAATTCACAACCCACCTTTGCGTTTTTGTGGGTTCTTTTTCACTCTGTTTTCTGTTTTAAATCAATTTTGCACTGTTTTAGAAGAGGGGGATTTGCAGTTGAGAAACTGAAACCAAACATGACATCAGAACCTGATGGAGTCGGCCAATTTATTGTAACCTGAATATCATTGTATTTTGAACATGGAAGAAAAAAGCGCCATTCACAGTGGAGAGAAAATGTACACGTGTTCTTTGTGTGGAGAATCATCTGGCCTTGAGGAACATAGTTGCAGTCACAACAGGGAAATAGCATGTGAGGATTGTGGGAAGGAATTCAATTACCCATCCCTGCTGGAAATTCATCGACGTAGTCACACTGGGGAGAGGCCATTCACCTGTTCCCAGTGTGGGAAGGGATTCACTCAGTTATCCAGCTTTCATATACACCAGAGGACTCATGCTGAGGAGAGGCCATTCACCTGCTCCCAATGTGGGAAAGGATTCAATTAGTCATCCAACCTCGCAACACACCAGCAAGTTCAACACTGGGGAGAAACCGTTCACCTGCTCTGAATGTGGGATGAGATTCGCTCACTCATCCACTCTGTTGATACAGTACAAACTCACACTCAGGAGAAGCCATTCACTTGCTCCCTGTGTGGGAAGGGATTTGCTGACTTAACCAATTTGTTGAAACACCAGCAAGTTCACACTGGGGAGAGGCCATTCACCTGTTCCCAGTGTGGAAAGGGATTTGTTCAGTCAGCCACTTTGTTCACACACCAGTGAATTCACACTGGGGAAAGGCCATTCACCTGCTCTGTGTGTGGGAAAGGATTCAGTCGGTTATCAACTCTCCTGACACACCAGCGAGTTCACACTGGGAGAAGTCATTCATCTGCTCTGTGTGTGGGAAAGGATTCAATCACTCATCCAACCTAGCAATACACCAGCGAATCCACACAGAGGACAGGCCATTCATCTGTTATGTGTTTAGGAAGCGATTCAATCAGTCATCTAAACTAGCAATACATCAGTGGGTTCACAGTGGGGAGAGACCATTCACCTGTTTGTAGTGTGGGAAGGGATATGCTACCTCATTGAATCTTCTGACACACCAGCGAACTCACAAGTAACTGTTGTGACTGGATTTCAAATTAGGGAGAAACCGTGAAAATGTGGAGACTGTGAGGAGAGTTTCAGTTATCCGTCAGAGCTGGAAGCTCAACGAGGATTCTTTGTTGATAGAGGTTTTCTACAAGCTACTCTGAGACTTGTCATCTCTCTGGAAGTTTCAAGGCAGTCTATACTCATTATAGCAAGTATATTTATAGTTGCTAACTATTTAAAGTGGGATTTACATTGGTAAGAGGAATGTTGCTTATTTAGAACATAGTACATAGAACATAGAACATAGAACATTACAGCGCAGAACAGGCCCTTCGGCCCACGATGTTGCACCGACCAGTTAAAAAAAAAACTGTGACCCTCCAACCTAAACCAATTTCTTTTCGTCCATGAACCTATCTACGGATCTCTTAAACGCCCCCAAACTAGGCGCATTTACTCCTGATGCTGGCAGGGCATTCCAATCCCTCACCACCCTCTGGGTAAAGAACCTACCCCTGACATCGGTTCTATAACTACCCCCCCTCAATTTAAAGCCATGCCCCCTCGTGCTGGATTTCTCCATCAGAGGAAAAAGGCTATCACTATCCACCCTATCTAAACCTCTAATCATCTTATATGTTTCAATAAGATCCCCTCTTAGCCGCCGCCTTTCCAGTGAAAACAATCCCAAATCCCTCAGCCTCTCCTCATAGGATCTCCCCTCCATACCAGGCAACATCCTGGTAAACCTCCTCTGCACCCTCTCCAAAGCCTCCACATCCTTCCTGTAATGTGGGGACCAGAACTGCACACAGTACTCCAAGTGCGGCCGCACCAGAGTTGTGTACAGTTGCAACATAACGCTACGACTCCTAAATTCAATCCCCCTACCAATAAACGCCAAGACACCATATGCCTTCTTAACAACCTTATCTACTTGATTCCCAACTTTCAGGGATCTATGCACACATACACCTAGATCCCTCTGCTCCTCCACACTATTCAAAGTCCTCCCGCTAGCCCTATACTCAACACATCTGTTATTCCTACCAAAGTGAATTACCTCACACTTCTCCGCATTAAACTCCATCCGCCACCTCTCGGCCCAACTTTGCAACCTGTCTAAGTCTTCCTGCAAACTACGACACCCTTCCTCACTGTCTACCACACCACCGACTTTGGTGTCATCAGCAAATTTGCTAATCCACCCAACTATACCCTCATCCAGATCATTAATAAATATTACAAACAGCAGTGGCCCCAAAACAGATCCCTGAGGTACACCACTTGTAACCGCACTCCATGATGAATATTTACTATCAACCACCACCCTCTGTTTCCTATCCGCTAGCCAATTCCTGATCCAATTTCCTAGATCACCCCCAATCCCATACATCTGCATTTTCTGCAGAAGCCTACCATGGTGAACCTTATCAAACGCCTTACTAAAATCCATATATACCACGTCCACTGCCTTGCCCCCATCCACCTCCTTGGTCACTTTCTCAAAAAACTCAATAAGGTTAGTAAGGCACGACCTACCTGCCACAAAACCATGCTGACTATCACCTATCAATTCATTACTCTCCAAATAACTATAAATCCTATCCCTTATAATTTTTTCCAACATCTTGCCGACAACAGAAGTGAGACTCACCGGTCTATAATTCCCGGGGAAGTCTCTGTTCCCCTTCTTAAACAATGGGACAACATTCGCTAACCTCCAATCTTCTGGTACTATACCAGAGGCCAACGACGACCTGAAGATCAGAGCCAGAGGCTCTGCAATCACTTCTCTTGCCTCCCAGAGAATCCTTGGATAAATCCCATCCGGACCAGGGGATTTATCTATTTTCAGACCCTCCAGAATATCCTGCACATCCTCCTTATCAACTGTAATACTGTCTATTCTACTCCCTTGCAACCCAGTGTCCTCCTCAGCTATATTCATGTCCCCTTGCGTGAACACCGAAGAGAAATATTGGTTCAATGCTTCACCAATCTCCTCCGGTTCCACACATAACTTCCCTCTGCCATCTATAACTGGCCCTAAACTTGCCCTAACCAACCTTCAGTTCTTTGGAACTGAAATTGTGATAAGTTAGAAATTAAAGTTCTTTCCTTTCACTTTTAAATATTATTCAACTGTTAATAGTCAAACTGTTTCATTTGTTGGAATTATATTTGAACTTTTATTTAAAAACGTTTATTTTACCATGAAAAATCCCTAATTTGTCAGTGGAATCATTCCTGGAGTGAAGCATTCTATCCTCACACTTATGCCAAAATAGAAAAATTGTTGGGGTCTACTCTAATTTTCTAATGTAATTTAGAGGTTCTGGTCCAGGACTCTAACCGAAGGGATTCACTCAATCATCCACACTGCAAACACTCTGGTTTCACACTGGGGAGAGACCTTACAAATGCCCAGACTGCGGGAACTGCTATAAAAGTAGTGAAGAACTGATGTCTCACCAGCGTATTCACACTGATGAGAGACATTCAGATGCTTTTACTGTGAGCCTGGGTTCAGGGGATCATCTCAACTCACTGTACCCCAGTGAGTTCACACTGGGGAGAGACCGGGTCCCGATGGACTTAATCCTGGGATCTTAAGTGCGGCTATTGAGATAATAGTAAAATTTTGCAGGTGCTGATAATCTGAAATAAAAACAGAAAATTGGAAAAACTCAGCAGGCCTGGCAGTTTCTGTGGAGAGAGAAACAGAGTTAATGTTCGAGTCCGAATGTCTGTTCTTTAGTTGAAGAGGGGTAGAAATGGTGCGTGAGATAGTGACACTGACATCAACTATCAGTGCAGGATAGAAATTCAGAACAGACAATTCCACTTTCTCGGAACATTCTTTCCTCTCCTTCACCCAAACATGTGGTTCAATCAAACAAAAAGACCAAAATCGGCAACAAAGTACCAATAGAATTCCCCTCCCCAGGGCCACCTGGGCACAGACAAGGTCACAGAAGATCAGTCGGCAGCCAGAGTGACCCCTGCCTCCCCATTCAGCCCCTCCGATCCTGGATCTACAGATTACTGTTTTAACCAGGGTCTAGAGCAGGTCCAGGAGAAGATCCTTCCACTCACCCACACCCTCCACACTACAGCCATCTGGACTCAACATTCAGTCCAGCAGTTTCAGAGAGTAAACTCTCAGCCCATTCTGTTTCTTTGTCTTCGATTCTTTCATTTTTCTTTCTTTCAGTCAGCAGCCCCCCTGCTCCAGGCACAGCTTCTGTTTCTTTTCTCGCTCCATCTCCATTCCCTTTGGCTCTGGGGGGATTCACTTTTCTCTCATTCGATCTCTCCTGTCTTCCACCCGCCCCTTTCTCCAAACCTGTTACATTTCTAACTTTTCCCAGTTCTGGTGAAAGGTCACAGACTTGAAATGTTAACTGTGTTTCTCTCTCTGCACAGATGCTGCCTGACCTGTTGAGTTTTTTTTCCAACATACCATTTGCCTTTTTTACTGTCTTTTACACCTGCATGCTTACCTTCAGTGATGAGTGTACGAGGACACCCAGGTCTTGTTGCATATTTCCTCCTCCTACTTCTTGGCTATTCAGATAGTAATCTGTCTTCCCGTTTTTGCTCCCAAAGTGGATGACCTCACATTTATCCAAATTATACTGCATCTGCCAATCATTTGCCCACTCACTCAACTTGTCAAATTACACTGAAGGATTGCTGCATCCTCCTCACAGCTCACCCTCCCACCTTGCTTTGTGTCATTAGCAAATATGGAGATATTGCCTTTAGTTCCCTCATTTAAATCAATAATATATATGTAGTAAATAGCTGGGGTCTCAGCTCTGATCCCTTCAGTACCCTATTAGTCACTTCCTGCCATTTGGAAAAAGACCCATTTATCCCTACTCTTTGTTTCCTGTCTGCCAACTAGTTTTCTATCCATCTCAACATACTGCCCCAATCCCATGTGCTTTAATTTTACACGTTAATCTTTTTTGACTTTGTCGGAATTCTTCTGAAAGTCGAAATAAACCACATCCACTGGCTCCCCCTCATCAACTCGACTAGTGATATCCTCAAAGAATTCTAATAGTTTTGTCAAGCACAATTTCCCTTTCTGTGCGATCCTGCCACTGTTTTTCAAGTGTTTTGCTATAAAATCCTTGAAAATTGATTCTTGAATATTCCCCACTAACAGTGTCAGGCTTACTGGTCTATAATTCCTTACTTTCTCCCTACCCTCCCTTTTTAAATAGTGGGGCTACATTAGCTATCCTCCAACCTGTAGGAACTGTTCCAGAGTTTATAGAATCTTGGAAGTTGACCACCAATGCATCCACTATTTCTCAGGCATCTTCCTCATGTACTCTGGGATGCAAATGATCAAGTCCTGAAGATTTATAGGCCTTTAATCCCATCAGTTTCCCCAACACTAATCCTCGACTAATACTGATCTCCTTCAATTCCTTCCTCTCACTAAACCCTGTGTTCCCCAACATTTTTGTGTCCTCCTTTGTGAAGACAGAACCAAAGTATGTAGTCAGTTGGTCAGCCATTTCTTTGTTCTCCATTATAAATTCTCCTGTTTCTGACTGTAAATGACATTTGTCTTCATCAATCTTTCTCTCTTCATACACCAGTAGAAATTTTTACAGTCAGTTTTTATGTTCCCTGCAAGCTTACTCTCATATTCCATTTTCCTCTTCTTAATCAATTCCTTGGTCCTCTGTTGCTGAATTCTAAACTGCTCCCAATCATCAGGTCTGTTGTTTTCCTTGGCCAAATTGTATGTCTCTATCTTGGATCTAATGCTATCTCTAATTTCTCAGAATTCTCTGTGTTGTGTCTCACTGCAAAATCCCTAATTTTCCACTTTGGGAAGTTCATCACATGATGATATTTTGAGTCAGACCTGAAGCACTTGCTAATTGTTCCCCAGTCATTCCCGGGGTTCATTTGTTTATTAATGCTGTTCCAATCTGTCTTTTGTTGTGATATCCAGATCTGCTATAGCTGCTTTCACCCCCTACAAAAGCTGTCAAAGTCTAACCATGTTTCATAACCATTCAGTAGATCATCTATCTTGTCAATCTCATCATTGAACCCAAACAGAAGATCCAAATCTTTATCAGTGTCCAAATCTTTATCAGTGTCTAACTGACGGACATCCAGCTCACAAAATACTTTGCTTCTGATTTTCCTTTTGCTGGGAAGTGACAATGCCAAGGCCAGACCTTGTTTCCCCCTTGGTAGGGATGTAACCAGTATCCACATCTCCACTTTCACATGGTTCAGACTCTGAGAGCAGCAGCGGGTAATCAGACCCTGACAATTCCCACTCACTTTCAGCCATTTCTCACAAAAGCTGTTGGGATTGCAAAACTTCTGTCTGAAAAATATTTCCCTTTAGCTTCCAATCTCCACCATTAGAAAATATTCCCTCTGACCATGTTACAATCCTGACAGCTTATGGTGAAGGAAGAAGTTGGAGCCAATCTTTATTTGGTACAGATTTATTTAGAGTGAAACTTCACAGGTATTTCTCTCTGAACTTCACACTATGTCAGTACATGTCTCTTTATTTGCATTCATAATCATCCAATCAATGCCCTCAATTTGTATGTACTTAATCTCAAATGATTTGGTTATCCCCAAGAGTCGGAGCAGATAATAAATCTAATCGGAGTGACTGCTGCGATGTCTCAGCAGAGGTTGAATCATTCAACGAATATGATTAACAGAAAAATCCCATCACAATAGTTACTTGTGAACTCGCTGGTGTGTCTGCAGAGTGGATGACTGAGTGAATCCCTTCCCACATGTGGAACAGATGAAAGGTCTCTCCCCAGTGTGAACTCGCTGGTGTAACCGCAGGTTGGATGAGCGAGCAAAACCTTTCCCACAAACGGAGCAAATGAATGGCCTCTCCCCAGTGTGAACTCTCTGGTGTTTCAGCAGATTGGCTGAATGAGCAAATCCCTTCCCACACTGCGAGCAGGTGAATGGTCTCTCCCCGGTGTGCCCTTCCTTGTGTATTGCTAGGTTGGATGACTGATTGAATCCCTTCCCACATACAGAGCAGGTGTATGGTCTTTCCCCAGTGTGAATTCGCTGGTGCGTCCGCAGTGTGTGTGAGTGAGCAAATCCCTTCCCACACTGGGAACAGGTGAACGGCCTCTCCCCAGTGTGAACAGTCTGGTGTGTCAGCAAATTTGATGACCGACTGAATCCCTTCCCACATTGGGAGCAGGTGAACGGCTTCTCCTCAGTGTGAATTTGCTTGTGTAATGCAAGGTTGGATGACTGAGTGAATCCCTTCCCACACACAGAGCAGGTGAAAGGTCTCTCTCCAGTGTGCATTCGCTGATGTTTCAGCAGATTGGATGAGTAAGCAAATCGCTTCCCGCACTGGGAGCAGGTGAATGGTCTCTCCCCAGTGTGAATTCGCTGGTGTTTTACTAGGGTGGATGGGTGAGCAAAACCCTTCCCACACTGGGAGCAGGTGAATGGTCTCTCCCCAGTGTGACTGCGCCGATGAGTTTCCAGCAGGGATGGGTAATTGAATTCCTTCCCACAGTCTCTACATTTCCATGCCATCTCCCTGTTGTGACTGCAATTATGTTCCGAAAGGCCAGATGATTGGTTGAAGTCTTGTCCACACAGAGAACATATGTACAGTTTCTCTCCACTGTGAACGGTGCTATTTTCTTCCATGTTCAAAATACAATGATATTCAGGTTACAATAAATTGGCCGATTCCATCAGGTTCTGATGTATTGTTTAAATCCTCATCTTCTAAAACCCTGTGAAATTGATTGAAACAGAAAGAAAAGAGTAAGGGAACCCATAAAAATACAATGGTTGTGAAATTGAGCTGAATGAATCTGGGGCCAGCACTAGGGAAAAGTGACTATGAAAGCTGTTGGATTGTCATGAAAAACCCAACTGATTCACTAAGATAAAAGCAAAATACTGCGGATGCTGGAATCTGAAACAAAAACAGAAAATGCTGGAGAAACTCAGCAGGTGCATCCAGCTGCAGCTGCTAGCAAAGCGTGTTAGGGAACTGGAGAAGGAGCTTGATGACCTCCATCTAATTCGGGAGAATGAGGAGTTTATAGACAGTAGCTTTAGGGAGGTAGTTACACCTAAGCAGCAGAGCACAGGAAATTGGGTTACTGTAAGGAGAGGAAATGGAAATGTGAAAGGACAGGCAGAGCAGTGTTCCCCAGTGGACATACCCCTCCACAACAGGTATACTGAATTGGATACTGTTGTGAGAGATGCTTTACCTGGGACAAGCTGCAACAGCCGGAACTCTGATACTGAGTCTGGTTCTACAGCGCAAAAGGATGGGATGAAGAAGAGGAGAGCAGTAGTGATAGGGGACTCAATGGTCAGAGGTACAGACAGGAGGTTCTGTGGTCGGGACAGAGACTCCCGCATGGTTTGTTGCCTCCCAGGTGCAAAGGTCAGCGATGTCTCTGATCGCGTGCACAGCGTTCTAAAGTGGGAAGGTGATCAGCCAGATGTCGTGGTACATGTCGGTACCAATGACGTGGGAAGGAAGAGTGAGGAGGTCCTAAAGAGTGAGTACAAAGAGATTGGAAGGAAGTTAAAAAGCAGGACCCCGAGGGTAGTAATCTCAGGATTGCTACCTGAGCCACATGCCAGTGAGGGTAGGAGTAGGATGCTTGGGCGGATGAACACGTGGCTGAGGAACTGGTGCAGGGGGCAGGGTTTCCAATTCTTGGATCATTGGGACCTCTTCTGGGGCAGGTGGGACCTGTACAAGAGAGACGGGTTACACCTAAACTACAAGGGGACCAATATACTTGCAGGGAGATTTGCTAGTGTTATTGGGGAGCATTTAAACTAGATTTGCAGGGGGATGGGAACCAGAGTGCCAGAGCAGATAGTGGAGCAGGGGTAAAAAGACAGGTTAGTTCAAGCAAAATCACAAATGGAAGGGTAGAGTGTGGTGGAAATAATCTTTTGAGGTGTGTCTATTTCAATGCCAGGAGTATTGTGGGGCAGGCAGATGAGCTGAAGGCGTGGATAGACACATGGAAATATGACATTATAGCCATTAGTGAAACTTGGCTACAGGAGGGGCAGGACTGGCAGCTCAATGTTCCAGGGTTCCAATGTTTCAGGCGGGATAGAGGCGGAGGGATAAAAGGTGGGGGGTGGCATTGTTGGTCAGAGAAAATGTTACAGCGGTTCTCAGGCAGGATAGATTAGGGAGCTTGTCTACAGAGGCCCTACGGGTGGAGCTGAGAAACAAGAAAGATATGACCACATTAATGGGGTTGTATTATAGACCACCCAATAATCAGCGAGAATTGGAGGAGCAAATCAGCGGAGAGATAGCTGACAACTGCAAGAAACACAAAGTTGTGATAGTAGGGGATTTTAATTTTCCACATATAGATTGGGACTCGCATACTGTTAAAGGTTTAGACGGGGTAGAGTTTGTAAAATGTGTTCAGGAGAATTTTCTACATCAGTATATAGAGATGCCAACTACAGAGGATGCGATATTGGATCTCCTATTGGAAAATGAGTTAGGGCAGGTGATGGATGGAAGTGTGAGGGAACACTTTGGATCCAGTGATCATAATGCCATTAGTTTCAACCTGATCGTGGATAAGGATAGATCTGGTCCTCGGGTTGAAGTTCTGAACTGGAAAAAGGCCAAATTTGATGAAATGAGAAGGGATCTGGGAAGTGTGGATTGGCCCAGGCTGTTCTCTGGTAAGGATGTAAATGGAAAGTGGGAGGCCTTCAAAGGAGAAATTTTGAGAGTGCAGAGTTTGTATATTCCTGTCAGGATTAAAGGCAAAGTAAATAGGAATAAGGAACCTTGGTTCTCGAGGGAGATTGTAACACTGATTAAGAGGAAGAGAGAGTTGTATGAAATGTACAGGCAGCAAGGAACAGGTCAGATGCTTGAGGAGTATAAAAAGTGCAAGAAGCTACTTAAGAGAGAAATCAGGAGGGCTAAAAGAAGACATGAGGTTGCTTTGGCAGACAGAGTGAAGGAAAATCCAAAGAGCTTCTATAGGTATGTTCGGAGCAAAAGGATAGTGAGGGATAAAATTGGTCCTCTTGAAGACCAGAGTGGTAGACTGTGTATGGAACCAAAAGAGATGGGGGAGATACGAAATGGTTTTTTTGCATCCGTATTTACTGAGGAAACGGGCATGGAGTCTACGGAAATAGGGCAAACTGGTAGGAAGGTCATGGAACCTTTACAGGTTAAAGGGGAGGAGGTGCTCGCTGTCTTGAGGCAAATCAGAGTGGATAAATCCCCAGGACCGGACAGGGTATTCCGACGGACCTTGAGGGAAGCTAGTGTTGAACTTGCAGGGGCCCTGGCAGACATATTTAAAATGTCAGTATTCACGGGGGAGGTGCCGGATGATTGGAGGGTGGCTCATGTTGTTCCGTTGTTTAAAAAAGGTTCCAAAAGAAATCCGGGAAATTATAGGCCAGTAAGTTTGACGTCGGTGGTGGGCAAGTTATTGGAAGGTGTGATAAGGGATAGGATCTACAAATATTTGGATAGACAGGGACTTATTAGGGAGAGTCAACATGGCTTTGTGCGTGGTAGGTCATATTTGACCAATCTATTAGAGTTTTTCGAGGAGGTTACCAGGAAAGTGGATGAAGGGAAGGCGATGGATGTTGTCTACCTGGATTTCAGCAAGGCCTTTGACAAGGTCCCTCATGGGAGGTTAGTTAGGAAGGTTCAGTCGCTAGGTATACATGGGGCGGTAGTAAATTGGATTAGACACTGGCTCAATGGAAGAAGCCAGAGAGTGGTTGTGGAGAATTGCTTCTCTGAGTGGAGGCCTGTGCCGCAGGGATCGGTGTTGGGTCCATTGTTGTTTGTCATCTACATCAATGATCTGGATGATAATGTGGTAAATTGGATCAGCAAGTTTGCTGATGATACAAAGATTGGAGGTGTAGTGGACAGTGAGGAAGATTTTCAAAGCTTGCAGAGGGATTTGGACCAACTAGAAAAATGGGCTGAAAAATGGCAAATGGAATTTAACGCAGACAAGTGTGAGATATTGCACTTTGGAAGGACACAGGTTTAAGGTGCTGGGGGGTAGGTACAGAGGAGATGTCAGGGGTAAGTTTTTCACTCAGAGGGTGGTGGGTGAGTGGAATCGGCTGACGTCGGTGGTGGTGGAGGCAAACTCGTTGGGGTCTTTTAAGAGACTTCTGGATGAGTACATGGGATTTAATGGGATTGAGGGCTATAGATAGGCCTAGAGGTAGGGATATGATCAGCGCAACTTGTGGGCCGAAGGGCCTGTTTGTGCTGTGGCTTTCTGTGTTCTATGTAAATGGTAGGACTCTGAAGAGTGCAGTTGAACAGAGGGATCTGGGAATACAGGTACAGAATTCCCTAAAAGTGACGTCACAGGTGGACAGGGTAGTAAAGAGTGCCTTTGGTACATTGGCCTTTATAAATCGGAGTATCGAGTATAAAAGTTGGAGTGTTATGGTAAGGTTATATAAGGCATTGGTGAGGCCGAATTTGGAGTATTGTGTACAGTTTTGGTCACCCAGTTCCAGGAAGGATGTAAATAAGGTTGAAAGAGTGCAGAGAAGGTTCACAAGGATGTTGCCGGGACTTGAGAAGCTGAGTTACAGAGAGAGATTGAATCGGTTGGGACTTTATTCCCTGGAGCGTAGAAGATTGAGGGGAGATTTGATAGAGGTGTATAAGATTTTGATGGGTATAGATAGAGTGAATGCAAGCAGGCTTTTTCCGCTGAGGCTGGGGGAGAAAAAAACCAGAGGGCATGGGCGAAGGGTGAAAGGAGAAAAGTTTAAAGGGAATATTAGGGGGGGCTTCTTCACGCAGAGAGTGGTGGGAGTGTGGAATGAGCTGCCGGATAAAGTGGTAAATGCGGGGTCACTTTTAACATTTAAGAAAAACTTGGACGGGTTCATGGATGAGAGGGGTGTGGAGGGATATGGTCCAAGTGCAGGTCAGTGGGACTAGGCAAAAAATGGTTCGGCACAGACAAGAAGGGCCACAAGGCCTGTTTCTGAGCTGTAATTTTTTTGGTTCTATGGTTCTAGGTCTGACAGCATCTGTAGAGAGAGAATGGGGCCAACGTTCTGAGTCTGGAAGACCCATTGTCGACAAGTGTCATCCAGACTCAAAACATTGGCTCTATTCTCTCTCCACAGACACTGTCAGACCTGCTGAGTTTCTCCAGCATTTTCTGTTTTTGTTCCAACTGATTCACTAATGTCCTTCACGAAAAGAAACTTGTCATCCAGGCTGGGTCTACACAAGACTCTGGGCACTGTGGGAGGAGACAGAGAGAAGTCGGAGAGGTCAGGGGTGAAGGAGAGGGATTTTATACATCAACAACTCAATGAGAACTTTGACAGAATCTCCCAAACCCTCAACCTCCATCATTAAGAAGGACTAAGATAGCAGGTAGACGTGAACACCATCACCTCCAAGTTCCCCTCCAGCTCACACACCATCCTGACTTGTCTGACGTCCAGGACTAAGAGAATTTTTTTCCATATCAATACTGGGAATTCTGAACCCATTGTCTTCAGTCCCCACTGCAAACTCCACTCCCTCACCAGCAACTCTATCCCTCTTCCTGGGAACTGTCTGAGGCTGAACCAGGCTGTTCACAATCCTGGTGAAATATTTCACCCCAAGATGAGGTTCCAGCCACATATCATATGGGCGGCACGGTAGCACAGTGGTTAGCACTGCTGCTTCACAGCTCCAGGGTCCCGGGTTCGATTCCCGGCTCGGGTCACTGTCTGTGTGGAGTTTGCACATTCTCCTCGTGTCTGCGTGGGTTTCCTCCGGGTGCTCCGGTTTCCTCCCACAGTCCAAAGATGTGCGGGTTAGGTTGATTGGCCAGGTTAAAAATTGCCCCTTAGAGTCCTGAGATGCATAGGTTAGAGGGATTAGTGGGTAAATATGTGGGGGTAGGGCCTGGGTGGGATTGTGGTCGGTGCAGACTCGATGGGCCGAATGACCTCCATCTGCACTGTAGTGATTCTATGATTCTATGATATCCACATCATCATCAAGACCGCCTCCTTCCACCTCAGTGACATCGCCCGACTCCGCCCCAGTCTCAGCTCATCTGGCACCCTTATCCATTCTGTTGTGACGTCACACTCACTCTCCATTGTGACGTCACACTCACTCTCCATTGTGACGCGAAACTGTCATGAATTCTATTGAGACGTTCGGACTTCACTCCCTGCCGGCTTCCACACTCAGCCTCAATGGCGGCAGTCAGCCCAGGCCCAACACGACAAGTTGCGGCTCCATTTGGCACAAACGGGGGGAACCGGGAAGTTCATTTCCGGGGTTTGCCTTTGAACGTTTAGGAAGGTCTCCACCCACCCGCCATGTTCATCGCTCCCCGCGCGCCGCCCTCTACCTGGTATTGATCTTGGTTCCGACTTAAAACCGTCCGTCCATCGCCATTACCCGCACTGCGCATGCTTCAGGTCCCGCCCCTCATTCATCCTGATTGGTTGGAGGACCAGCCGCTCCCGCTCGGTCCTCCAGCCCCGCCCCCTCTTCCTATTGGTCCGGAGCTGCCGTCAATCAGTCCCCGGGCATTGTGATGTGGAGCATGCGCAGTGTCATTGCTGTCCTTGGCGCTTGTTTGTCCCGGAGAAGCGGAGTCAGCGTTAGGCGGTGGCTGGGAGGATTTGGAAACACTTTGTGGATCCGCAAACCCTTCAGAATCATTGTCAGCTCCCTGGTTTGCAGCTGCGGGGCTTCTCCCTCCCTCCCTCCCGGGAACAGGCCCAGGTTAACGGCCCCATCCTGGCTCAGCCACTGGAGGATGGTTCACATCAGAGGATGGGGGAGGGGGACAATAAATAAGAGGTTACACTTTGTCCTCAAATCAATGAGGACTCTGATCTCTGGGAAGGAAGGAAACCCTGGGAGGTGGGCGGGGAGGATTCACAAACACCCGCTGGAGGCCCCAACACCCCCAATAAGACCCATTGGTTTTATTGTCAGTCTGCAGACAGGAGCTGGAGAACTGAACCCATGATGTGGAGATGCCAGCATTGGTCTGGGGTAAACACAGTAAGAGTTCTAACAACACCAGGTTAAAGTCCAACAGGTTTATTTGGTAGCAAATGCCATTAGCTTTTGGAGCGCTGCTCCTTCATCAGATGGAGTGGATATCTGTACCCAGACAGAGGAGAGGAGGGAGAAAACTGGGAGTGTAGGAAAGAAATGGTGGAGATGGTGAGATGGGTTTGGATTTCAGCCCAGGGAGGAGGGAGAGTGTGTGGGACGGGGATTTATAGATTTGGGGGAACAAAAGAGGAAAAAATGTTCCAGAAAAACTAGAATTATCTTTTCAGAACTTCTAATCCAGACTTAGTTATAATTTTCCTAAATTTCTTTTGCAGGGTGTTAGAAGGGGAGAATTTGCAGATAAAAAGTACAAAAGCAAACATCACATCAAGATTTAACAGAATCACCCGATTCGTCAGGATTTGAATATCATCAACCGTACACTGTGGAAGGAGGAGAATGTCTGTTCTGTCTGTGGGAAAAGATTTCAAACATCACTGTGACTGGAAAAGCACCGAGACACACACACCCGAATGAGAGTGTTCCAGTGAACTGACTGTGGAAAGAGCTTCAACCAGTTACACAGCCTGATAAAACATCACACCATCCACAGCGAGGAGAAACTGTACATGTGTTCTGTGTGTGGATGAAGCTTCAACTGATCGTGCAACCTGGAGAGACACAAGGACACCAGCACCATGGAGAAACCATGGAAATGTGGGGACTGTGGGAAGGGATTTAATTATCCATCCCGGCTGGAATATCATCGATGCACTCACACTGGAGCCAACATCACACACAGGCCACTGAAATGTGGGGACTGTGGTAAAGTGATCAGATCCCCATCAGATCTGGAAACTCATCGACGTGGTCACACTGGGGAGAGACCATTCACCTGCTTCAAGTGTGGGAAAGGATTTGCTCGGACATCCACCCTGCTGAGACACCAGCGAGTTCACACTGGGGTGAGGCCGTTCATCTGCTCCCAATGTGGCATGGGATTCACTCAGTTATCTCACCTCACTGTACATCAGCAAGTTCACACTGGGGAGAGACCATTTAGCTGCTCTGTGTGTGGGAAGGGATTCACCAGTTTAACTAATCTCACTTCTCATCAGCTTGTTCACACTGATAAGAGACTTTTTAAATGTTCGGACTGTGGTAAGAGCTTCAAAAGTACAAGGAATCTACAGAGACACCAATACATTCACTGTAGTCAGAGCCCATTCTCCTGTTCTGTGTGCGGTAAGGGATTCACTCGGTCATTCAGTCTCCTGCGACACCAGCGAGTTCACACTGGGGCGAGGCCGTTCTCTTGCACTAAATGTGGAAAGCGATTCAGTCGGTCGTGCAGCTTGCAGAGACATCAACAAATTCACTCTGCGGAGAACCCATTCATCTGTTTCATCTGTGGTAAGGGATTCACTCAGTCAGCTCTCCTCCTGAGACACCAGCGTGTTCACTCTACAGAGAAGCCTTTCATCTGCTCTGAGTGTGAGATAGGATTCATTCAGTCATTCCAACTGCTGAGACACCAGCGAATTCACACTGGAGAGAGGCCATTCATCTGCTCCCAGTGTGGGAAGGGATTTACTCAGTCCTACCACCTACTGAGACACCAGCGAGTTCACGAGTGATTGCAGGGTTGGATTCTGCTATTATTGCTCCTGTTAATCACATCCGGGACTGGACTATGTTCATTCTGACAGGGCTCATTCTTTTCATGATGTTAATAATTCCTGTGACTGCACTGGAGTTAATATTTTCTTATAGTATTAAGTCTAACAGCGTTTTGACTGTGTGTTGGGTAAAAGTTTAAAGTTTCAAAGTTTATTTATTGTTGATTTCCCCAAGATAAGACACAAATTGATGTCCTTGTTGTGATATGAAGTTGAGGAAATATACATACGAACAAGTAACCAGGATGTGAAGCAGCATGTGACTGAAGTGTTACTGGGGAGCACTTTGGGATCAATGGCCATAATTCGATTAGTTTTAATATAGTTTTGGAAAAGGATAGGTCTGGTCCACAAGTTAAAGTTCTAAATTGGGGCTTGGCCAATTTTGATGGTATTGTACAGGAACTTTCACAAGCTGATTGGGGAAGGCTGTTCACAGGTCAAGGAACGTCTGGAATGTGGGATGCTTTCAGAAGCGAGATAGCGAGAGTTCAGGGCCAGCACCTTCCTGTTACTGTAAAGGACAAAGCTGGCAGGAGGAGGAAACACTCAATGACGAGAGATACTGAGATTCTGGTCAATAAAAAGAAGGAAGCATATGTCAGGTTCAGACAGCTGGGGCCAAGTGAATCCCTTGAGGAGTATCGGGAGTGCAGAAGTCCACTTAAAATGGAAATCAGGACGGCAAAAAGGGAACATGAGATAGCTTTGGCAGATAAGGTAAAAGAAAATCCAAAGAGATTCTACAAGTATATTAAGGGCAAAAGAGTAACTAGGGAGAGAATCGGCCCCTTAAAGATCAACAAGGTCATTTATGTGTGAAGCCACAGGAGATGGGTGAGATCCTAATGGAATATTTCTCATCAGTATTTACCCTGGAGAAAGACATGAAAACTTGGGAATTCAGGGATGTAAATAGTGATGTCTTCAATGGCGCCCACATTACAGAAGACAAGGTGCTGGAAGTTTTAAAACACATAAAGGTAGATAAATCTCAAGGACCTGATCAAGCGCATCCCAGGACATTGTGGGAAGCTCGGGAAAACATTGTGGCGCCCCCTAGTGTATATATTTGTATCATCAACAACCACGGGTGAGGTGCCAGAAGACTGGAGAGAGGCAAGTGTTACAGCTATTTGAGAAAGGCAGCAGAGAAAAGCCAGGGAACTACAGACCGGTGAACCTAACATCAGTGGTGGGTAAGTTGTTGGTTGGTAGTCTGAGAGACAGGATCTACATGCATTTGGAAAGGCAAAGGCTGATTACAGATTGTCAGCATAGCTTTGTGCATGGGAAATTGTGTCTTAAAAATTTAACAGAGCTTTTTGAAAGGGTGACCAAAAAAAAATAGATGAGGACGGTGCAGTAGATGTTGTCTACATGGACTCCAGCAAGGCCTTCGACAAGGTATCTATGGTAGACTGGCCAGTTAAGGTTAGATCACAATGGATCCATGGAGAACTAGCCAGACTTATAAATGGTCCTACCTTGCACTAAGTTGATCTTTCTCGACACCCTAGCTATGACTAACGCTACATTCTGCACTCTCTCGTTTCCTTCTCTATGAATGGTATACTTTGTACAGCGTGCAAGAAACAATACTTTTCACTGTATATTAATACATGTGATAATAAATCAAATCAAAAATTGAATACAGAATTGGTTTGCTGGAAGGAGACAGAGGGTGGTGGTCGAGGGTTGCTTTTCAAACTGGAATTAGAGCAAGAGATGGATGGTCAGTTCCCCTCTGTCCGGGGCTGGGGGATTCACACTCATTTCCCCAGGGCACTCATTCTCACTGCAACTTTACAGGAGAAAGTCCCCGCTTCAATCCTGCCTGCAAACTTTGTGTTTAAAATTGTTACTGAGGAGGAATTAACAGTGAGTTTAGTTTCATGTTGAACAGGATGAGAGTTACTGTTGTCTCCTTCTTAAAACTCCTTCTTCATCTTTAAACAGATAACGGTAAGTCAGAGAAAACTATCCACAGTGACCCCAAAACTAGATACTGCAAATCCGACCTCAAAACAGTGAATATCTTCCCAAACTCAAAGCAGGTGAACAGCCCCTCCCCAATGTGAACTTGGTATACAGTGAGTTGAAATGATCCCCTGAACCCAGTCTCTCATCAGTGTGAAAACATTGATGAGACATTAGTAATCCACAATTTTGGGGTGGCACGGTGACACAATGGTTAGCACTGCTGCCACATAGTGCCAGGGATCTGGGTTCAATTCTGCCTTCGGGTCAGTGTCTGTGTGGAGTTTGCACATTCTCCCCATGTCTGCATGGGTTTCCTCCGGGTGCTCTGATTTCCTCCCACAGTCCAAAGATGTGCAGGTTTGTTTGATTAGCCATGCTAAATTGGCCCGAGTGTCAGGAGAATTAGTAGGGTAAATATGTGGGGTTTGGGGAATAGGGCCTGGGCGGGATTGTGGTCAGACTCAATGGGCCAAATGGCCTCCTTCTGAATGTAAGGATTCTATAAAACTTTTATAGCAGCTCCCACAGTCTGGGCAAATTTAAGGTCTCTCCTCAGTATGAAACTGGGGTGTTTGCAGGATGGGTGAGTGAATCCCTTCTGTTAGGGTCCTGGACCAGAACCCCTAAATTACATTCGGAAGTCAAGCTAGATCCCATCAATTTTTCTATTTTGGCATAAATGTGAGGATCGGATGCTTCTGACGAGGAGAAATTCCACTGACAAATTAGGGATATTTCATAGTAAAGCTAACTTTATTTAATATCACAGTTTAAATATAACTCTAACAAATGAATCAGCTTAATCATTAACAGTTGAACAACATTTAAAAATGCAAAGGAACAATCTTAATTTCTAACTTATCACTATTTCAGTTCCAAATAAGCAACATTACTCTTATAGTTGTAAGTGCCACTTTAAATATAGTTAGTAACCATAAATATACTTGAGTGTAGACAGTCTTAAAGCTTTCAGAACGACAACAAGTCTCAGAGCAGCTTGTAGAAACCCTCTATCTTCAAACGATCAGAACTGCAAAAGCTTCTTTCTCCCTGCAAAGACCCACTATCACATGACCTGTCAATCAAATCTAGAAATCCCAGAGGAATGTCTTGTTTAAACAAAAGCCCATCAGCTCTATCAAAGTAACTGATTCCCAGCTTTCACAACCCTTGAGAGACACAGACACACCAGATACCTGCAGAATAAAGCTGGATTTTTAAACATTCCCCCTCAGCAGAAAAACATACACCCACTGCAACACGACCATCACGCTTCCCACACTTGAAGCAGATAAATGGCATCTCCCCAGTTTAAACCCACTGGTGTCGCTAACAAGCTGAGAAGACTGAATGACCCCTTGCCGTACTCAGAGCAGGTAAAGGGCATTTCCCCAGTGTGGTTTCCAGCTCTGACGGTTAATTGAATGTCTCTTTATACTCTCCACATTTCCATGGTTTCTGCCAAATGTGACTGGTTATCAATGATGCTGATTTCTTCCATGTTCAAAACTTTCTACTTTTCAGGTTATGATAAATTCTGTGGCTACATCCAATCCTGATCTGATGTTTTGTGAGAGTTTCCTGGCCACAAATCCTCTAAGACTGACTGTATTAACATTATCTCAGGATTACTACCAGTGCCATGTGCTATTCAGAGTTGAAACAGCAGGATATATTGGGTGAATACCTGGCTGAAAAGATGATGTGAGAGGCAGGGTTTCAGATTCCTGGGACATTGCGACTGGTTCTGGGGAAGGTGGGACCAGTACAACTGGACAGGGCCAGGACTGATGTCCTTGGGAGGTTGCGGGTGTACTTGTTGAGTCATTGGGAAGTTTTAAACTAAAATGGCAGGGAGATGGAAACCTATGTAAGGATTCAGAGCAGAGGGTATCAAGAACAGGAGAAAAAGACAGCAAGAAGAATAAGAAAAGTGGTAGACAGAATCGAGAGCCAGAATCAGATCCGAATACAGTAAAAAATAGTAGGAATGGGACAACAAATGTTAAAAGGACAAGCCTTAAAGTTTTGTACGTGAACGCCTGGAGCATTCAAAATAAAATGGATGAATTAGTTGCACAGTTAGATGTAAAGGGGTATGATACAATTGGGACCACAGAGACATAGCTCCAATGTGACCAAGGATGAGAACTAAACATTGGGGGCTATTCAGTGTTTAGGAAGGACAGACATAAACAAAAAGATGGTGGAGTTGCATTGTTAATTAAAGAAGATATTGATACAATATTAAGGAAAGATAGCACAGAAGATGTGGAATCTGTATAGGTCAAGTTAAGCCAAACCAAGGGGCAAAAAACATTTATGGGTGTGGTATACAGACCACCAAACCAGTGGTAATGTTGGGAAAAGCATTAGACAGGAAATCAGAGATGCATGTGTTAAAGGAATATCTGTGATTACAGGGTGACTTTGATCTGCATATAGATTGGGTGATCAAATTAATCACATTACAATAGAGGAGGAATGTTTGGAGTGTATAGAGGATGGTTTTCTGGACCAATACTTTTGAGGGACCAAGGGAACATGCCATCTTGGACTGGGTATTGTGCAATGAGAAAGGACTAGTTGGCAAACTAGTTGTGAGAGAACCCTTGGGGACGAATGACTATAATATGATAGAATTTTTTGTCAAGGTGAATAATGATGTAGTTGATTCTGACACCAGTGTCCTGAATCTCAGCAAAGGTAACTATAATGGATTGAGGCATGAGTTGGCTATGATGGACTGGGAAACATTACTGAAAGGAAGGACAGTGGACAGACAATGATAGGCATTTAAGGAACAAATAGGTGAACTCCAAAAGTTGTTTTCTCCTATTTGGCGCAAACATGGAAATGGAACTGTAGCCAAACCATGTCTTACAGGGGAAAATAGAGAGAGCACTGGATTCAAAGAAGAAGCAGACAAATTGGCAAGAAAGAGCAACAGACCTGAGGATTGGGAGCAGTTTAAAATTCAACAAAGGAAGATCAAGGGATTGATTCAGAAGGGGAAAATAGAATATGAAAATAAGCCAGTGGGGAACATAAAAACTGAGTGTAAAAGTTTCTATGGTAAAGAGAAAAAGGTTGACAAAAACGAATGTGGGCCCTTTACAGTCAGAAACAGGAATTCATAATAGGGAAAAAAGAAATAGCTGAAGAACTAAATTCGTATTTTGCTTCTTTCTTATGAATCCCATGATTCAAAAAGGGAGGAAGAGATAAAATAGGGAACTATGGACTATTGAGCCTAACATCAGTAGGAGGGAAGTTAACTTAGAAATCATAGAAACCTTACAGTACAGAAAGAGGCCATTCGGCCCATCGAGTCTGCACCGACCACAATCCCACCCAGGCCCTACCCCCATATCCCTACATATTTCCCACTAATCCCTCTAACCTACCCATCTCAGGACATTAAGGGCAATTTTTAGCATAGCCAATCAACGTAACCCGCACATCTTTGGACTGTGGGAGGAAACCGGAGCACCCGGAGGAAACCCACGCAGACACGAGGAGAATGTGCAAACTCCACACAGACAGTGACCCAAGCCGGGAATCGAACCCAGGTCACTGGAGCTGTGAAGCAGCAGTGCTAACCACTGTGCTACCGTGCCGCCCCTGCTCGAGTTTATTATCAAGGATTTCATAGCTCAGCATTTAGAAAGCAGTGGCATAACCAGACAAAGTCAGCTTGGATTTACAAAAGGGAAATCATGCTTGACAAACCTACTGGAATTCGTAGAGTTCACCAGGGAGATGTTGTTTAGACTTTCAGATGGCTTTTAGCAAGATCTCACATGACAGATTACTATGTAAAGCTAAAGCACATGGGATTGCGGGTAATGTCTTGAGATGGATGGAAAACTGGTTAGCAGACAGGAAGCAAAGAGTTGGCATAACTTGGTCATATGGACATATGTCTGTCTGGCAGCCTACCTGGAGATTTCCAGCTCTCTGTGTCCAGGGCAGGAAGCAGTGAGCATGGATCTGTCAATCAGCCTCAATCAGCACTTTCAGGAGAATCGGGAGGGTGAATATTAGATACAGCAGAGTGAGAATGGAGGGAGAGTGTGTGGGATGGAAATTTGGGAATGAGAGAGGAAGTAATGTTCTGTTCTGAATTTCTATCCTGCACCAACAGTGATGGCTTTTATAAACTCCTTTTACAGGATATCAGAAGGTGAGGAATTACAGACAGAAATTTCAAACCAAACCATCAACATCTGACAGAGTAACTCAATTCATCAGGAGCTGAATATCATTGGCCTTTGAATCTAGAAGGAGAAATGTTTCTCTATTCTGTCTGCTTCAGAAAAGTTTAAACATCAATGTGACTGGGATAGCACCGAAAAACACACACACACCCAAGTGAGAGTGTTCCAGTGCACTGAGTGTGGAAAGAGCTTTAACCAGTTACACAGCCTGAAAATTCATCGCAGCATCCACAGCGGGGAGAGACTGTACCCGTGTTCTGTGTGAGATTTAACTGATTGTTTAAGCTGGAGAGTCACAAGGACACCCGCATCATGGGGAGACTGTGGAAATGTGAGGACTGTGGGAAGAGATACAGAATTCCATCTGAGCTGCAAATTCATGAATGCAGTTACAAGGGGGGGACACCATTCACCTGCCCTGACTGTGGGAAGGGATTCACTCAGTTATCCAGCCTGCAGAGACACCAGCGAGTTCACACTGGGGAGAGGCCATTCACCTGTTCTGACTGTGGGAAGGGATTCACTCGGTTATTCCAGCTGCTGAGTCACAAAGTCACTCACAGCCAGGAGAGATCCTTTAAATGCTCTGACTGTGGGAGCGGATTCAAAAGCTCTCGGGTACTGATTTCCCACCAGCGCATTCACACTGAGGAGAGACCGTTCAGCTGCTCTCACTGCTCAAAGAGGTTTAGAACGTCATCCAACCTGCGAGTACACACTGGGGAGAAACCATTCCTTTGTTCTGAGTGTGGGATGGGATTCGCTCAGTTATCCACTTTGCGGAGACACCAGCGAGTTCATACCAGGGAGAAACCGTTCACATGCTCAGTGTATGGGAACAGCTATGTTCACTTATCCAGCCTGCTGAACCACGAAGTCACTCACACCAATGAGAGACCCTTGAAATGCTCTGAGTGTGGGAGTGGATTCAAAAGCTCTCAGGATCTGGTGTCCCACCAGCGCATTCACACTGAGGAGAGACCGTTCAGCTGCTCTCACTGCACAAAGAAGTTTAAATTGTCATCTGCCCTGCGGACACACCAGCAAATTCACTCTGGGGAGAGACCATTCACCTGCTCCATGTGTGGGAAGGGATTCACTCAGTCATCCCACCTGCTGAGACACCAGCGAATTCACAAGTGATGACAGGGGTTGGATTCTGCTGTTATTGCTGCTGTTGATCACATCCAGGACTGAAGCATGTTCATTCTGACAGTGGGTGAAGTGGGAGGGTCGGAGGGTATCTTTCTGCTGGACTGGCCGGTCTCATGACTTTGCTTCCAGTGGGCTGATGCTCTTTGAGCCTGGGAGAGCACATTTCCAATGAAATGCTCCACAAAGCTGATGAAAGACATATATTTTATCCTGGATGTAAATAGTTTTTCTCACCACTACAGACAGATCTAAAATAAATAAACTTGTCTCTGTTCCATTGAATCTACAGCACAGGGCCGGGCCAGTCGTGTAACTAAGTCTGCACGCTAGATTTTAGTGAAACCCAACCATTTTCAATTTAATTCCAGTTACATTGACAGCAATGAAAGGTCAAAATGTCATTTTGTTCTCGCACAGAGATAAGAAGCCGTTTAGTGTTCAGTATAATCACTCCCATGTATTCATGAAGGGTTATTACATCAATAGGAATCGGCCAGAAACAGGTGACTGACCAAATAGTGAACCTCAGTTAAGTTTCAGTTGAAGGATAAGTTATTAATAATCAGCAGTTAATGGGAAGTCACTTTGGGATATTTCTGTATTTCTCCATCAGCTTTTCTTATGAGGACATGAAGGTGGTGTCAGAGCTGGGAAAGAAATGGGATAAGCCTTGGACTCTCTCCCTATCAGGAACACACACACTGTCCTTGACTGTTGAGTCTGTCTGAATGAATGGGATTCCTGTAAAGACATCAAGATAACAGACAGAGCTGAAAGGAAGGCATTGTCCGAAGTTGAAGAGATTGTGCGTGATTAGCTGGAACCAATGGAGTTGACTCTACTGACAAATTATAGACCAATCAGCCGTTTCCAACCACTTAGAGTCATAGAGGTTTACAGCATGGAAACAGGCCCTTTGGCCCAACTTGTCCATGCCGCCTTTTGTTTTTAAAAAAACCCTAAGCTAATCCCAATTGCCCGCATTTGGCGCATATCCCTTGATATCCATCGTACCCATGTAACTATCTAAATGCATTTTAAAAGACAAAATTGTACCCACCTCTACTACCACTTCAGGCAGATTGTTCCAGACACTTATCACCCTCTGTGTGAAATAATTGCCCCTCTGGACACTTCTATATCTTGACATGTGCCTGAGGTGGGCTCACAACATCCTTTGAGTGTAAAGAGAGGGATCCACCTTTGTGAACATGGAGTGTGGAGAAGCGGTTTGGATCTTCAGGGACAGTTGAGCTTCCTCCTATCAGCGTGAAGGTTGTTTCCAATAAAGCTCAGGGGCAGATGAGTAGTTTGTCCTGGCACTGGTTCAGTGATGGGTTCCCTGCCAGTCGAAACCCCAGGAAGGTGCCGCCTGTGCTTCTCAGAGGCAGTGACTGTTTCTCTGTCAGCCCCAGGAGTTCACGTTGTCGTCCACTTCTCTTGGATTGATCACTGATGAGAAAGTGTGGAGTTGGTAGAGTTTCATTGATGAGTAAACTTTACCTTATATCCCACCTCCGTTAGTTAGGTGATAAAGAACAAAGAAAATTACAGCACAGTAATAGGCCCTTCGGCCCTCCAAGCCTGCAATGACCATGCTGCCCACCTGAATGAAAACCCTCTGCCCTTTCCGGGACCATGTCCCTCTATTCCCAAGTTATTCATTTATTTGTCAAGACACCCCTTAGAAGTCACTATCGTATCTGCTTCCACTACCTCCCCTGGGAAGGGGAGTTTCTAAATGTTACATATAAACAATAAACTTTGATAGTATTGACTGATTTGATATCTGAGTCTTTGCTTGATGGTTGAGTCGGTGCAGACTCAATGGGCTGAGTGGCCTCCTTCCGCATTGGAGGAATTTTATGATTCTCAATGGAGATCACAAATGCTGACAATACTCCCAGTGCAGTATAACCATGCTTCTAAACAAGTTGAATATAACATCCCTGCTGTTCAATTCTATCTCTCGAAAATAGAACCCTATTTATGGGCCCCAGACCTTCGGGAAGATGTGAAGTTCTTAGAGAGGGTGCAGAGGAGATTTGCACGAATGGCATCTCACATCATTAAAAAGTAGCTGGATCAGCACTTGGCAAGTCAGAACAGTTAAGGCTATGGGCCAGGTGCTGGTAAATGGGATTCGGAGGGAGGTCAGGTGTTTCTTGCATGTCAGTGCAGACTCGATGGGCTGAAGGCCCTCTTCAGCACTGCACGATTCAATGATGAGGCAATTCAGTTCGTTGGAGAGACTGGAGCAGCTGAAATATCTCTCTTTAAATCAGTCAAGACATTAGCGTCTAGAATGGGGTCATTCAGTCCACTGATTCAATGCTGGCACTTTGCATGTCAAACTCTTGTCCGTTCTATTTATTGACAGATCCATGCTCACTGCTTCCTGTCCTGGAGTGGAGATGCCGGCGTTGGACTGGGGTAAACACAGTAAGAAGTTTAACAACACCAGGTTAAAGTCCAACAGGTTTATTTGGTAGCAAAAGCCACACAAGCTTTTGGAGCCTGAAGCCCCTTCTTCAGGTGAGTCGGAATTCTGTTCACAAACAGGGCATATAAAGACACAAACTCAATGAATAATGGTTGGAATGCGAATACTTACAGCTAATCAAGTCTTTAAGACACAAACAATGTGAGTGGAGAGAGCATCAAGACAGGCTAAAGAGATGTGTATTGGACACTTTCAGCTCTCTGTGTCCTGGACACAGAGAGCTGGAAATCTCCATGCAGGCGGCCAGACAGATATTTTTTTAAATACTTTTCCAATTCAATCAAATCAAATCCAATTCAGAGTCTCAACAAGTTGAGACATCCCAGATCCAGGCCGACAAGACAGGGCAAGCGACCAAACCACCCTGTCCTGGGCCTGATCCACATGAGCCAAGCTGACCGGAGAAGGGGGAGGTTCCTCCTCCAAGACTTGGGCTCATCTGCATCTTAGCCAAAAGGCCGAGACGCCGCTTTTAAAAATTGCTTCATATGAAACACATGAAGCTTCAGTGCAACCCAATGACCCCAACCAAGCGCAGGCGATCCATACTACACTTGATCTTAGCCAAAAGGCCGAGAAGCGATAGCCTGTAAACTTACAGATACTACACTTGATCTTAGCCAAAAGGCCGAGGCGGCCAGACAGATATATGTCTATCTGACTGGAGTAACAATGTGTGGAATGTCCAGACTGGGGGGAACAATGGGTGGGGGCGGGGCTCCCGGGTCCGCGCGCCTGGGTGGGGGCGGGGCTCCCGGGTCCGCGCGCCTGAACCCGGAGACGTCACCACGGAGCAGAGTGATTGCTATTGGCTGATTCAGGCAGGGCTCATTGTACCGTCACAATGACTCAGAGGGGCGTTCCCAGCACACAGTGTCCCATTGGCAGCAATGTCACTGGTTACAGAAGCAGCACACTGCGGATTGGACACCAGCTCAGCGCGGCTGGCGGTCAAAGCCCCGCCCACTCCTACTTGGGCTCGGCTTCCGCCCCCTCATTGTCCACATGCGGGAGATTAACCAATGGCAACGCGTGGAGGACCGGATGGGCGCTGGTCCTCCAGCCAATCAGAGTCCGGGCCCTGTGTCAATGGCTGCGCGGAGCTTGGTCCATTGTCTGTGAGTAAAGTGTTTGAATTCTGCGCTCCAGAGGACTGTGGAGCCTCAGTCATCAAATATTTTCAAGAGAGAGATTGGTAACTTTTGAGGCATTGAGTAACCTGGGGGATAGTTTGGGAAATATTGGCCCTGTGGAAATGATGCTGCGGGAGATCAGCCAATTCTCAATCAATGGTTGAAGCAGGTCGATGGGCTGAATGGCCAACTGCAGCTCCTATTTCTTACGATTTCTGTGCTGGACAGGAAGCAGTGAGCATGGATCTGTCAATCAGCCTCAATCAGCACCTTCAGGAGAATTGGGAGGGTGAATATTAGATACAGCAGAGTGAGAATGGAGGGAGAGTGTGTGGGATGGAGAGTTACAGCTTTTGGGGAATGAGAGGGGAAAGAATGTTCCATAGAAACTAGAATTGTCTGTTCTGAATTTCTATTTCTATTTCTAACTCATTTTACAGGATATTGAACGAGGAATTACAGGCTGAAATCTCAAATGTCACGTCTAGATCTGGCAGTCATATTCCTTGGGAGTGAAATATCATCGGCCTTTGAATCTAGAAGGAGAAATGTTTGTCCAGTCTGTCGATTTGAAAAAAAATTCAAACATCAGTGTGACTGGAAAAGCACCAACACACTGCCACACTCGAGTGAGAGTATTCCAATGCACTGACTAAAGAGCTTTAACCAGTTACACAGCCTGAATAAATATCACACCATTCACAGTGAGAAGAGACCGTACTGGTGTTGTGCCTGGACGAGGCATCAACTGATTGTCCACCCAAGAGAGTGGCAAGGACACCTGCACCATGGAGAAACCATGGAAATGTGTGGATTGTGGGAAGAGATACAGAGCCCCATCTCAGCTGGACGCTCATCGGCGCAGTCACACTGGGGAGAGGCCGTTCATCTGCTCTCAGTGTGGGAAGGGATTCACTCTGTCATCCAGCCTGCAGACACACCAGCGAGTTCACACTGGGGAGAGGCCGTTCACCTGCTCTCAGTGTGGGAACAAATTCACTCAGTTATCCAATCTGCAGGCACACCAGCGAGTTCACACTGGGGAGAGGCCATTCACCTGCTCTCAGTGTGGGAAGGGATTCACTCAGTTGTCCAGCCTGCGGACGCACCAGCGAGTTCACACTGGGGAGAGGCCATTCATCTGCTCTCAGTGTGGGGAGGGATTCACTCGGTTATCGAACATGTGGAGACACCAGCGAGTTCACACTGGGGAGAGGCCATTCACCTGCTCTCAGTGTGGGAAGGGATTCAGTCAGTTTTCCAGCCTGCAGAC